>NC_045794.1:1454554-1754554 GCF_009873245.2 Balaenoptera musculus | reverse complement strand
GGTAATAACTGATTTGAACTGGAATCATCAATGGACGTGAAAACCAGTGGGTGAAAGTTGGTTGAGGAACAGGATATTTGCATAGTCTAAAAGTGTCTCTTCACACACGCACACAAAAAATTATTTCAGTTAATTAGCACAAAATCCTTTTAGTTGATTTACGTTGGAAAAACTTGGCAGACACCATCTAAACCCAAATGACTGAAGGTAACGTCACCTGTAGTGGGATAAATGAACGTTATGTCTTAGTTCTAGGTATTAAGCAAATGGCACATATGTTGCTGAAACTTCCCCTAATTCAGCAAGCACAGAGACATAAAACACTAAACATGAGAGGAAAAAATGAAAAATTGTACTTTATCAAAACTTTAAACTTTTGTTCATCAGAAGACTGGGAGGAAATATTCACAATGTATATATTGAACAAAGGACTTCTATTGAGAAGATATTTTTAAAATCAGAAACAAAAAGACAAAACAACATAATTTTAAAATGGCCAGAAGACTTGAACCAGACAGTTCACAAGAGAAAATACACAAACCAAGCACATGAAAACAGTGCTCACATAAACGAAAGCCACAGTGAGACAGCAGTGCAATTCCAAGAAAACGGCTAAAATTCACCAAATGTCCACGAGGATGTGGAGCAGCTGGAACTCTGCGCGCAGTGGTGAGGAGTTAAAATGGTCCAAGGCTTTGAGAAGCTGTTAGGCAGTTTCTTATTAAGTTAGATACACACCTGTCCTATAACCCAACAATCCCACTCTTCCTTATTTACTCAAGAAAAATGAAAACACGTGTACAAAATTGTTCAGAGCAGCTTTATTTGTAAAAGCACCAAACTGGAAACAACCCAAATGTTCATTAACAGAAGAGATCTTTTTTAAATTATCATATATCATATAATGGCGTACTACTCAGCAACAAACAAGAACGAACTACTGGTACAAGCAACTTTATGAATGAATCTCAAAAACACTGTTAAGCAAAAGAAGCCAGATGCAAAAGAATATCTGATTAATGTCTGATTCCCTTTGTATGGCATTTCCAGAACAGGAAGAACTCATCTGTGGTGACATAAACTAGAACACTGGACGTCTGTGGGAATTGACTGAAAGGGGTCCCAGGAATCTTTCTGGGACGATGGAAATGTTCTGTGTTTCGGTTGGTGAGACGGTCATGTGGGCGTATATAGTGATCAGAATTCATCAAATTGTACACTCTGATGTACAGAGATCTGTGCATCTTGCTGTATGTCAATGATAGTTTAATTCAAAACAAAAACAGAAAAGTCACACCCCATTTCCAGTCTCGAACTTTTTGAAGCAGTTCAGCTGATAGGCAGATTCTGCTGAAAAGCTGAAAGTGGAATTTCTCCCTGGAGCACACGTCCTTTTTCCACCACGAATGCCAGCCCCCTGACGGCCGACTACGCTGGAATGAGCCCTCACTAGCCAGCTCGCTCCGTGGGTCACGGCTGTGGACTCCAGCCCCTTTCCCAGCACCCGGTCCGGTTTTGACCTTCAGGGAAGTACTGTTGCACAACGTGGCTCGGACCTCATCGTCTCCTCGGAGTCCTTCTTCCATTTGTTTTCTCGGTTTTGATCAGTGGCTGCTTGGCTTGTACCCTCTCTCTTCAGGGCGGTGAGTCTGGGGTTGTCGATGCCGGGGTGGCACTGGGCCCTCACTCTGGGAGGTCGTGGGTCATCAGTCACGGCATGACACTCTTCTCTCGTGAATGCGTCTGCGCAGATCGTCGTAGCCCCCAAGTGGGACACGTGGACACAGGAGCTTTGGGGGGCAACGGGGAGAGAAAACAAGAGAGAGAGAAAAGAGAAGAATGGGTTATTTATGGGCAGCAAACTCTTTCCTGGTTCCCAGCCTGCATGTTTCTGATCTGGTTTTCTTCTCTTTGCGATGTTTGAACTTGTTTCCTCGGCTCCGACATTGAACTCTTGTCCAAAAAGACTAAGAGCAGCGGAGCATGAGAGGCTGAGAGAGGCGACCAGCGATCCAGCAACAAGAACTGCAGGCCCTGAAGACAGACGGGTGTCTGTGCCTGACTGGGCTCGGGAATGGAGTGTGTGTGTGTGTCTGTCTGTCTGTCTGTCTTACGTTTATGAGAAGACCCTGTGGGGCAGCCTCACTCTTTCTCTCCCCTCTGCTCTCACAGTCTGGCGCTCTCCCCTCCTTCTGACAGCTTCCATTAACCTTTTCATGCAAAGAGCAGAGTATCTTGCCAGCTGGATATTGAAAATCTGGCAGAGAAGAGATTGTTCTAAAAAGAAGAAAAAAAAGAGGTAGAAGCGCTGGGAGACCCCACGAGAGAGGACAGGGCCTGGCCAGCTGCTGGCTTGGGCCCTGAGACCCTGCGCCTGCTGCCTGACTTCTGGTAAAATCCCCTAAAATGAGGTTGCGGGGAGGAAGAGGAAGTCAGGATTTGAATATAGAGGAGGTGAGGAACTCTCTCACACAGTTGAAATGACACAGATGCTAATCCTTCTTTGCAAATCACTCCCGACCTGAGGGCAGCTGAATGGTGGACACGTGAAAGGATACACCTAAATAGGAGCAAACTTAAAGGCTTTGTGCTAAACGTGCTACATCATCTTGTTTGTGGAGAGAGAGAATACTGTATTAAGAGACTCAGCTAGACCAGAACTTTTTTGATACAAAAGATCCCTCCAGACCATCTCCTCCCTTAACTTATCTCAGAGAAGGGGATTCTGCTGTTTCTCTCTTGTCCACAGTCTCTCCCTCCCCATCCTGACCCTCATCACCAGGGCCTGCCCCCAGCTGGCCGGGACTAAATAAAAATGAACGTGAAACACCTACTCTGAATTCAGGTCTCCTGTGCCCTCAGCTTCGCAGCAAAGAGGGCAGGAACCTTTAATTTTGTTTCCATAAGCTTGATCTTGCACTGGACCCTTTAGAGCTCTGAAATAGGAATATGGAACATTTTTTAATTATGAAGCTCTGTAGAGATCTTAATATTTGTTAGCTGCCCTGCGTTTTTCCTTTGTGTTGAGAGTATTCCCACGGAAGGAGGAGGTCAGCACTTGTGATTCCCTGGAGCTCCTGCAGGAGCAGTTAGTTACCATCTTGGAGTTTTCATGAGTCTTGACAACTACTGCAGTCCAGCACATTGACTTCCAGAGATAATGCAAGGAAACTTATCCTTGCGAACGTCCAGAAACTGGCCCGGGGAGCGGAGAAACCTTGCAAACGGCAATTTTCCCATCTCGTCAGAGCTTTGAAATAAATTGTCCTTAGCTTTCCTCAAACCACTATTTAATTGTTTACCAAAGGTTTGGTGGGACAGTCTAGAAACAGAAGTCACTTAAACGTCTAGTGGGCAGCGTCCAGCATGGCCCCAGCCACACCTCTGCCCCAGTGCACCTGCACAATGCCAAGCTCCATCGTCACGCTGGCCGTATGTATGTGCAGCAGAATTCTTAGGGGAGACCTGTGTGAGCTTCAAAAAAGGAGAAGGTGTTGGACCACACCCTTCTCCCAGTTTACAGACAGTGCTGTTTTTCCCCACTGGACCCCCTGTGCCCCCTGACCTAAAGCGCTGCTTCCCCCAGGGAAGGGGGGAAATACTGCCACAGCCTCCCTCCAGGTGTCCCCTCTTCCCAGTGACCCAGTCCGCACTCGCTGCTGTTCTGGCTGTTGTCCCTATTACTCGCTGAGCCTCTAAGCAACTCTCCTGCGCCCCTTGTAAGAACATCAGGGCCGCTGGAGCAGTGAGGTTTTCTCCCTGAACCCCTTCCAGTGCTAAGTGGGAAAGATGGGACCAGGCCACACTCACTTGCCACTGGGGCAAGTGAAGATGTGTTTCTGATGCAGGAGTTGGGACTCAGAAGGCATCTTCCAATATATAAAATGTTACAAGTGATGGTTAGGTTTTGTGATGGTTAGGTGACACTGCTCACCAACAATACTGTATTAGTTTGTAAGGCCGCCATAACAAAGTACCACAGACTGGGTAACTTAAACAACAGAAGGTAGAAGGTAGAAGTCCAAGATCAAGGTGTCAGCAGGGTTGGTTTCTCCTGAGGCCTCTCTCCTTGGCTTGCAGACAGCCGCCTTCTTGCTGTGTCCTCACGTGGTCCTTCTTCCATGCAGGTACATCCCCGGTGTCTCTGTATGTGTCCAAGTTTCCTCTTTTTCTCAAGGACACCAGTAAGATTGGAGTGGGACCCACCCTAACAGCCTTATCTGAACTTAACCACTTTAAATCACTTCTCCAAATACAGTCACATTCTAAGGTTTGGGGGTTAGAACTTCAACATGTGAGTTGGGGGAGGGGACGTGACTCAGCCCATAACATTATGGCCAGTAGCCCATGGGGCCTCCTGGTGCCCTAACTACCACTTAAGTAATTGTTTCAGCGTTTCAAACAACCAATTTCCAAGCAAACTCTGGAAACGGCCTTCCACATAAATCACGGGGCCCGCCTATTGAGAGGCAGGGGGTGCTGGAGAGTCTTGCTCACATCCACTAATTACAGAATCCTCCCTCGGGTGGGGGAAGGTGGGGATGCAGGGCCTGCTGGTGATGTCAGTCCAGAGTGCCCTGTGACACAACTTAGAAACTGGACCTTTCTTTAAAAGCCATGTAATAGACACAAAGGCATAAAGTATGAAGCAGATACTTGCTTAGTGAATGAATGAAATCAGGAATTTTCTGGAGATAAGATAGTGGCATTCTTCTGCACCGTATAAATGCTATCTTACTGCTTTGTCTACCTCTTTTTAAAGACCACTTCGGCACAAGAGAACATGCCCCCACCTAGCGTGTGCTCCTGATGAAAGGGAGCCTGTAATTTTAACACTGAAGAGAACAGATCTTGCCGTAAATTGAAGGGATACTCAAGTCACCCTAAAAATCAGGTTTTGATGGACAGGATTTTTCATGGGGTTCTTTTTAAAGATAAATAGTGGTTTTAATGTTATCAAACTAAAAAAAAAGAAAGAAAGCTTTTTCTAATAGAAACCCTCAGCCAAACTTAAATGCTAAGATCTTACTGCCAGCTGAACAGAAAAGCAGGCTATGGTGGCAGCTCAAAGTAGGGGGATGGGGTGTTTGATGGAACCCCTGCCTGACGGTCACTGGTTCAGTTTATTCCTTTGAATCAAGCACCTCTCTGAGGTAGTACCTTTTTAAATGCGGGCGTTCCTAGGAAGGGCAGCACGGTGTGTCTCCCGTTAGCCTGCCCGACACTAGAGGAACGTCAGGCATCCCGAACACTAGGATGGCAGGAACCGTGAGTGACTGGGGAGAGGAGAGTTCAGAAGGGGACACGCGGCCACGTTAAAAACCAGCTTAGTCTCCACTGTGACCCAGGCCTGGTGATAAAGCAGCATCGTCCTTAGGGCTCGCTGATGTCGGCCTGTCGCACAGCTGAAGTCCACGCCAGCCCTCTGCAAGCGTTTAGCCTAAATTTGAGTCCACAGATATTTATTCGTAAGATTAAGTTTAGCACAGATGGGCGTCAGGATGCACCTCGTGGGAAGGCAGGGAGTCACCGAAAAGACAGGGTGTCACCGGAAAGACAGGGTATCGAGTTTTCTGGAGCGGCCTGTGATGAGAGCCAGACAAGGAGCCGGGAGAGGAGACCCTTCCGACCCTCCGGCCTCGGGAGCTCAGCGGGGTCCCGTGTTGTTCCGTCAGGAGCAGCTGCGTTTCCTCAGCCTCATCCCCTGCCCCTGGCTCTTTGCATGTGAGGGAGCTGAGGCGGGCACGACGGGACTTGCCTGGGAAGATGAAGCCAAGTGGCCAGATGGGGCCTGGACGTTCCTCTCCGTCCCAGACCTGTCCCCACCCCATCCCCCTGTAGTCCCCGGGGGAGAAAACCCCCTCCGCCGTCAGAGGACGCCCCCGAGACAGGCGTGTTCTCGGTGGTCGCGTTGCACGGCTGCCGGGCGTCGCCGTGGGGCTCAGGCCGCGTGTGTGGAGGGATGGACGCCTGCCTGTCCCAGGCCCCGTGTGCCGACCAAGTACTGGGACTTTCTTCGGGGAGAAGAGTGAATTGTAGGTCATTAAAATGCCCGTCCGGAGATCTCTTTAGCCTCCCTCGGGGCTGCGGCTTTGCCAGCCCCGGCCTGCTCCCCGCGCGGTCGGCTCCTGAGCTCTGCCCTGTCTGGTGACACGGGCCGCGGGGTGGCCGGAGAGCCGCACGCAGGGGCCGCCGGGCCGTGTGCCGGGGGCGGTGCGCGCCCACCCCGCCACCCCCGTCTCCTCTCGCCCGCGCAGAGCATCCTGGCTCACTGGGCCGCTGCTGAAGGTTGAGCCCGCCTCTCTCTCCAGCTGCTGCTTCGCAAAGCTCGGGGACCCCCCCCCCCCGCAGGGGCTGGGAGAAGCTTCCCGGGAGTGCTGTGCCCTGCCCGTCTCACCGCGGCCGTTCCTGCCACGTGGAAACCACGCTGTGCGAGGCCGCTCGGGCCTTGCGGCACCGTGGCTTCGCCCACGCTTTCCAGGGGACTGTGCTCCCCGTGTGCTGAGCCAGACGGGCCTGGAAGGTCCCTGGGTCTCTCCTCTCACCCTTCTTCACCTAAGGAAACACGACTGCAGAAGTCCTGAGCTTTAGGGGGCCATGGGAATATTTTTCTTTCAAATCCAGCTTTCCCCAAGAGCTTTCAAATCACATCACATCCTCTTCCCTTTAGCACCCAAAATGAGTAACCATCCAGGCCCCGCCCCGCCAGCCTTCTCCACGTCAGCACAGGTGCCTATCCTCGCGTTGTGCCCACCCCATCACCGTGCATGGTCCTCCAGACGATGGTCGTGTGTACCGGGGGGTCACTCAGAACAGCCCACACGGCCCCGGAGCCTTAGGCGGTAGTGGCACCCCTTCCATGGCCCTTCTGAATTGCTGGGCCAGGAGCTTGTAAAAGGTCATTTTGTCATCTCACCAGGGCGTTGGGAGACACCACCCAGGGAATGTCAGGTTGGCACTAAAAAAAAAAGCAAAAATCCAACAAGATCCATGGTTCCCTGAGGGAGCCTTGCCAGTCTCTCCCCGTCACGCTGGCCCTAGAATCGGGTGCCCCATGCTGGACGTGGAACGTGCACTGAGCACGTGCCACTGCAGTGGAGGCCGCTTCCCTCTCTGGTCCTGCTCAGCCGCAGTGATTCATAGGCGTGGATTAGCTGTGTGCTGGTTTAGCTCTTAAATCTCAGCTGCAGCAGAGCCTTGTTCTTATCGTCCTGATGGCCTCAGCATTAGATTTCTTAGTTGTTTGGGTGGTTTGTTTTCTGTTTTTAATCCTCTCCCTTTGACACGTTCCGTTTCTGAAAGCCAAACCAAACACGCTGGCCTGGCTGGCCTGGCCTGGCCGTGTCCGAGATTCTCAGAACCCTGCTGCTGCTCCGATGGTCCCTTTGACAGAGAGGGACATTCTTCCCCGTGGGGATAACTACAGGCTCTTAAAGTGAATGTCTCTACTCACGTCAGTTAACAGGTTTGTAAGAGGTGGTGTGAGGTGTTACCAATTAAAATTCTGCCTGGCAGGAATTCTGCTTCCCCATTTAAACCTCCGTACTTTCTCCAGCCTCCAGTGCTGTCCCAGCAAGTCTGGACTGGGAAGCGGTCCGTCTCTGCCTCAGGACGCACTGCATCTAAACGCCCCACCCACGTGGGTACCTGGCTTGCTCTTTTCAGCTTTATTGGGATACGACTGACAGATAAAATTGTAAGATGTTCAAAGTGGACAGTGTGATGATTGCTATACGTATACATTGTAAAAGGATTCCCCTCATCAAGTTAATTAACACATTTATCATCTCCCATTACTTACCTTTTTTAAGGTTCTACTTAGCAAATTTCAGTTACACAATACCGTGTTATCAACTGTAGTCACAACTGGCTTGTTGTTTGGACGGGATGATACATCAGATTCCTTTGGTGTTCTGGAAGGTTTTTACACAAGAGAGGATTCCCCATTCTCTTCCCCCCGCCCCGCCACCATTCTCTTGATTCTTGAAATTTAATGTATAGGAGGCCAATCAGCCCAATGTAAACCTCCTACTGGGTTTGGGGGGGTGGTCTCTTCCCACTTTTATCTTTTGTAGCCATGTCTTCTGTCTCCTCCTCTGTTCACTCCCTTCCCTAACTAGTTCAGAGAAGGTATAACACCTATATCAAGACAGAACCTTTCTGGAAAGAGAGTAACCTGGGAGGTTGAATATCACAAAGAAGAACTCAGATTATCTCAGCCAGGGAAGAATACTTCAGGCAGGAACGCATCCAGCATTTTAGAAGTGTCTAGACCCAAGTAGGTTAGAAATTAAGACATTAGTATGTTAGTGACATCTGCAAGTACAAAACAGAATTATCGGCAAGCAAAAGTTTGTGCTGGTTTATGTACAGATAACTGTCTAAACCTGGACTGTTGCAACACTGTCTGTGCCTGGTTCCAGCTCCTGCTGTATCCATGTGTTAGCAACCTGTGTTTTGGTCCCTAGATCCGTTGACCCCAGTTCACCTGGGTCACTTGACTCCAGGTTGTTGACTCTCACAAAACCGTGACTGACACTAACCTTGAAAAGATGACAAGCAGCAGTGACATGCCGACTCTACGAGGTCCGGTGGTTAACCAGCAAGCCCAGCTTTCTTGTAAAACTCGCCTCTGAGGCAGGAGAGATATCCTCTTTTTCTCTCCGGAGCACTTGTGCGTCTGGAGACAGCAGTTTGGTCCCTGACCGCTTGCTGGCAGGGCGTGAAGGACGAGCCCCAGGTTTCCTGGGGTGCACGCTCCATCAGCCTAAACTGCAGCAGGCCCGTCACCTCTTTAGGCCTTGCTCGCCTCACTTTAAGGTTAGAGAAGTGAACTGCGGGTTCTGTTAGCTCCCTTCCAGGCTTTTGATTCTCAGTTTTGGAATCGGCCTGCTTTTAGGTCTGGTAGTTCCACTGTTTGATATTTTGTAGGGGAGGGGGTTAGTGTAGAAACTAAATTGTGTGCTTTGGACTAAAACAGAGTCACGAAAAACCCTCTCTGCCTTATTTCCTTCGGGGCTAGGGGCTTGCCAGTACCACACTGCAGGATTTTCAGTGCCGTAGCCGGGAAGCAGAGAAGCTCTTGGTTTGTTTTTACCTTTGTTTAGTTTTTAACCATTGAAAAATCTAGCTGCCCTAAGGCACATGGCAAGCATTCATTCAGTAACTGTTTAGGGAGCACCCCCTACGTGCCAGGCTTAACGTGCTCTTGGCATTACTGGGAAGTCATTTATGATTTTCATGCTTCAGGAGGCCTTAGTGCCAGGGCTTTCCTCCTACCTTGCTACCTGTTGTGAGGTGAGGGAAGGAGAGGAGGAAGTTCCTTTATTTCACCAAGTGAATCTTGAGGAAATCGCCGTGCAGTGGCCTGTTGTCATCAGTGGAACTGACTGTGGATCCCCTTGGTGGAATGGACTCTCGTTTTTATTGCATCGTTTTGTTCCAGATTCGTCCTGGAGGAGCAATGACACCTTGTTTACTTCTGGCCTAAGCAACAACAGTCTTTCCTTCTTTAGGAAGACAAATCCAGACACTGCCGGGCAGAGGGGTTCATTGCAAGGCAGGGAAGGGGGAGGGGAAGGCCCAGCGGTCAGGGACCAAACTGCTGTCTCCAGACGCACAAGTGCTCCGGAGAGAAAAAGAGGATATCTCTCCTGCCTCACGATCACCACCGCATCCGGTCATCTTGCAGAGTCCCGGGCAGGGCGGCAGCTGCTTCAGGCTCTCAACAGTAAGCAGCTGGGGTTGGGGGAGACCTTGGGAAGGAAACTGGGAGATTCAAGCTGCAAGCTCGGACTTGAAATACAAGAAGGGAGGGCCTTGGAGTTTATCGTAATCTGTGGGGAGTAATCGTAGGACAGATTCTTCAAGGGCAACTTTCATTTTCCCTGTTACTAAATGCTAGAGGAATTCTACAGAGCAAAAAAGTGACCCAATTCCTGTAGAAAAGTAAATGAAATATTTACTACCTGGGCATGAAATATCCGCCATGCTGTCAGGTCCCTCTGACCATGTAAGTTTAATGTTTTATTCAGCAGATAATTATGACAAAATACATTGCAATTTATTCTAGTTGTTCGAAAATCCAAACTCGGGTTATTTCATGTCTTCATATCTCCTGGGTAAATGTAGTTAAGCAGCCTGCTAATTGGGGCTGGGGACTGTAGCCCAGATCTGGCCAGGATAGAGGACGACTTCAGCTTGACCGTCACCTCTGGAAGGCTCCAGTCATCATGTCCATTTACAGCTCAGACCTCATGGCCTCTGCATCCTGGGTCCTAGCTGTCAAAAACTTCAAGTTCAGATTCTTGTCTGATTAAACCAAACTGAGCATCTGTTGTATAATTTCCCACCCACCACCAAACCAGCTGCAGAAACGAATTAATCTGAGTCACTGCCAAGCACGACTGAATCTGTTCAGTCAGGTTTCTTGTAACCATCCCTCCTTTAAACCCATCCCTCCATCCTCCTCTTTCACCTCATCCTGTGTCTGTGAATAGAGAACTATGTGCCTTGAAATAAGGCTTTTTCTCTCTTTTAAGCCTTCCCTTTTTCACAGGTTTCTGTTCACTCTACCTTGGCCTTGACTCGGCTGTGGAGAGAGGCTGCCCCTGCCCTGAAACCCTGGCCTGTGCTGGCGGTGGATGTTCTGGGCAGTTTCAGGTCTGCCAGCCCGTCCTCCGCTGTGCCTCTGCCCCTCCGTCCCGCCCGGCTGTGTCCTGATCATCCTTCCACTGTCAGCTCTGCTGTCTGACAGCTGTCCTGACGTGGAAAGCAGGAAGGGAGCTGCAGTGGTCTCTCTCACAGTCAGCCTTTCATGACGTGTTTTTGTGGAGTGTGAGGTTGTGAGGTATCCTCTCTGAAATGCCTTCTTCCCTGGGCAGTGGTGGAGGCTGACACGCCCCCCCCCCCCCCCCACCTTTCTGCCACACACCCTTCCCATGTGTGTTGCTTTGAGCATCCAAATTGGGTTGCTGTTGCATTTGTGATTCTTGGCTGGAGTCCCTCTAGAAATCATATTACTACTCTGAGGGCTGGAATAGCTACTAAGAACAGAATACATTATCATAACATTCAGCAGACAAAGCCAGAAAGTTCCTGCCAGAGGCCACCTTGGTATCCTGTGCTTGCGCCATATTCTGTCCTTTGAGAACTTTAGCAATGTGGGTGTTACCATGGATAGTTGATGTGTCCTGCTACAAGGCCTGCACCACCAGACAGTCTTGATTTGGAGATGCTTCAGATTTATCTTAAAACGCTCTTGGGAAAGTTATGGGTGTTTTCCCCCAGGATTAACATCTTTTCCTTTAGTTCATTCTCCAGTTGTTTTTCGATTGTCTGCTATGTGCAGGTTGTTTTGCTAGGCAGACTTGGTATGTAAAAAAGAATTCATTGAGGAGCTTGCTGAAGAGTTGGGGAATTGAACATGTAGCGAACTCTTGAAACAGGAGACAAAATGAATACTTCAGCAGTGTTCACCTCTGAAAAGGGATGTCTCCACAGACAGAGGGGGCGAGTGATCTCCACCAGGAAGGATAAGTTAGATGGGGAAGAGGGAGGTGTAGGAGGTAAGACTGTCCACACCCCAGGGTGAGGGAACCACATCAGAGTGAAAGCAAAGACAGAGGGTGGCACGGACATACCGGGAGATGAAACTGGAAAAGTCGGATGGGGCCGGAGGGTGGATGCCATGCCAAGGAGACTGGACTCTGTTGTAGGTAGGAAATCGCTTAAGATCTTGGAAGAGGAGTGAACCTAATCCAACCTGTTTTAGAAAGATTACTCCTACAAACCAAGGTTGAAATGATTGTGAAGCTATTGCAATAAGCAACAGATGCTAAGATACGAGAGCCTGTGTTAGGGTTGTGACCAGGAGATCAGCAAGGAAGAAACTAAACCGAAAGAAACATGGCCTGGAAAGGGCGCGAACAGGAATTTCACAGAAGACGAAATGGCCAATAAATATATTTTTAAATGTTTCTCCTCTATTTTTGGCTTCACCACAAATGAAAAGAACTACAAAGAACTGCAAACGAAAGCACCTCTGTCATATTGGCAAGGTTGGGGTGTGTGTGTGACCCCAGTGGACCGGGAGGCTGGGAAATGGTCACCCTTATTTGTTGACTGAAAATTAGTACAACTGTTCTGAACAGTTTGGTAACAGGTCAAAAACTTTAAAAAGGTGTATACCCTTTGACCCAGGAATTCTAAGAAAACAGTCATAGACATGCAAAGATTTCTGTACAGAAAATTTCAACACATTAATATTTATAGTAGTGAAAAACTGAAAACAAACTACATTTCTAATAATGGAATTAGTTAAATTATAATACATCCATTAAAAGGATTACAATGCAGCCCATTTAAAAATTGGGTTTTAGAAGCATACTTAATCACATGAAAAACTATTTTTAGTCATTATTAAGTGAAAAGAACAGTTTATTAAACAGTATAAACACTATGATTTGATGTATAAGTGAAACATTCACAAAAAAGTGTTTATCAGGCATTCGAATGTTAGTCTGAAGCTCAAGAGAAAGAAGGGAGCTACAGTTATACTCATACATACCTTGAAAATGGTTAAATGTAGGTCATATGAGGGTTATTATACTGTTTTGTATATGTGTGCAGTTCTCTGCTAAGTAAAAAAGTCTTAACAAAACCCACCTGAAAAGAAATAATTAAGTTGGCAAAGAAAGTAGATTAAATGTGCTGGTTCACTAAAGCACGTAGAGCAGACCCGGCCGGGATCCGCGTCCAGTAGGTTAGTTGCTGTGACTATTGAACTTCATGGAGCGAGGATAGACAGGGTGACCCGAGGGCAGCAGAGGACGGTCTCCTCAGGCCTCAGGGAACCCCTGCGTGTCGCGCAGGAAGCAGAACGGGGAGGAGCAGCCGCAGGACAGGGAAGAAACACACAGATGGGCTAACGGACAGGTGGAGGAGAGCCAGGCAGCCCGGAGGGAGAGTCCAGAGCAGGTGTCCCCAGGGCCAGGTGTCCAGGGGGGCTTGTGTTGGACGAAGGCCGGCGAGCGACAGGTTGTGCTGTTAGGGGATCCTTGAGGTTCGGTTTGGCTTGGAGTCTTAGGTTTTGAGGTATGACGCCCACGCAGAATACCACATGACTCGTATGTGTACAGGTCTGTGAATTTACACGCTCGTGGAACGAGCACCGGGCACGAGAGGCAGAGCCGCTTTCCAGTCACAACTGCCCCCTCCCGGAGCAGCCTGCCTTCAGCACCACAGGCTGGCTTTGCCTGTTGCTAAGCTTTATCTGCCCAGAATCACCCGGTGTGAACTCTGCTGTCTGGCATCTGCTGTTCAGCACCACGTTGTGCGTGGGCGTGGTTCATCCATTCTCACTGCTGACACTCCGTTGCGTGAATATCCACAGTTTATCATCCAGTTGTTGATGGGCATTCGGGTTACTCCCAGGATTGGGCTCGTTCTCTGGATTCTCTGTTCTGTCCCTTTTGTCTCTGTGTCTGTTCTTGTGCCAGTCGCAAGCTGTGTTAATAACGAGAGCTCTGTGTGGTAGCAAGATTTCTCCATGATCGTTCTCCAAGATTGCTCGGGCTATTCTGGGCTCTGCATTTCCTCTCACACTCTGAGTCAGCGTGTCAGTTACACACACACACACACCTGCCGCGGCTGTGATTTGAATTACGCTGAATCTATAGGTAGTTTGGGCAGAACTAACACTTTTACAATATTGAGTCTTCCAGCCTGTCATCGTGTCGTATCCCTACACTTAAGAGCTGTGTTACTTCTCCAAATAATGTCGTGTGGTTTTCAGCGTGGAAGTCTTAGTTTAGCAAACTTTGGAGAGAGCAATTTTGGTGAAATGGCAAAAACTAAATTCTTAGATGTTAAGGAGGGAAATGAGAAACAGAGATAGCAAATGTAGACTGATCTTTTAGATGTTTGATGGTGAAGGAAAGGAAAATTGGTCTAGCCTGTGAGATGCAGACTCAGAAAGTTTGGGGTGAGAGTGCCCTCTGAGGCTGTGGTCGAAGACCGGGGAGGGGAAGAGGTTGGAAACAGAGTTAGTTGACGGCACAGAGACGTGGGAGGTGGTCAAGGTAGCCTGGAGAAGGAGGAGGAACAGCAGTGTCGTGGGGTCGTTTTGAGGTAGGCTGTGTCAGGCCTGCGTTACCGTAGTAACGAGTCCTCAGGCTCGTGGCTGCTGGCACCGTGAGCTGTCCTGAGCCGTCCTGGGCTGTGCCCTTTGCCACTGACAGCAGCAGGCCCACGTGCAGGACGCTGCCCTCCCGGTCATCCTGACCCACATTTCCAAGCCCCTGTTTCTTTTAGCAGAGCCTGTATTCTGTTTTCTCTATTGGAGGCACATACCTGTACACCTCCTACTACAAGAGTTCCTTCCTCCAGGGCATCTTAGTTCACTCACGGTTAAGTAGAAAGAGGCCCAAGACACTTGAGGAAGGTTTTGTGTTAGATATTCTATATATGGAGGAAACGAAGAGGCTGAGGTACGGGATTTAATGCTTACGTTACAGAAGGAGCTTGCGGAATTCGTGGGAACAAGTTTGTTTTGCAGTTTAGTGGAAATTAATTTACTTGGAGATGTTTTTAGGGTTGTTGTTGTTTGTCTTTAGATGCAAAGCTTTCAATACATACAGGGAAAATTGCATCTCTATATCTAGCAGGGAGATTGTGTAACCCTACATGCTACGTATAATTACAATGTTTTTAAGAAAGTAAACAAGAAGACGGTAGGATATGGAAGATCTTGTTGGATTATTCAGTCATATTTATATCCACCAAATTTGGATTTGTAGCTTTAACAAGGAAGGGAAGAGGGACAGAGAAGGATATACTTCACTGTGGCTAAGATGTAATAAGCATTTTCATTAAATCCCAAATATCACATGTGTGTACGTTTTGGGAAATTCTTTCCTGGTGTGAAGTCTAAGGGGCCCTTTCTTTGGGGAGGTGGTGAGGGATGGATAGGCAGACCTGAGGGGTGGGAGCAGGGGTGGGGACAGGAATATCTTGAGTGAGATCTGATAAGTTTCAGAAGCTGGAATATACCTTTCCCAGTTCATCCATGGGACCTGCCACATCTGAAACCATGCAGAAACTTCCTTTTTTACACGCGCTGCGCATGCTAATGAAATATTTTAAAATCACGAGGTACTAATCCATCTCAAGATTTGTTTTCCCACCTGTGCTGTATAATACAGCTGTCTAAAGCTGCTCGTTTGGTTTCTTCACATTGCCTTTCTTTCCTAAGTGGTGCGAAGTTTTAACCACACGTTCCCGACACATTCTGTGCTCCTTGGACTTCAGGATGACTAAAGCTTTGCATTTCAAAGTCAAAACAAAAATCCTCGTTTAAAAAGTAATTCCAGTTTCACAAGAAAGGTTGATCTTTGAGAGTTCTTTTCAAGACAGGAAATTTTAGCATATAATGGATCAAGTGCCAGTGAAGTCTCTCCCTGCTCAGCCGTGCCCACATTTAATGCTGCTTCCAGATACAGTGCAAACCAGCCATAACCCCTGGAGACAGAGGAAGGCCTGCGGGATGGAGAGCAGCTCCCACCAATGAAGGAACACTGCCTTCTCTAAACTTTTGATTCTTCTGACCCTCTCTGTGTTTAAACACCTTTTCCCAGGCAGACCATTCATTAGATGTTGGAAAAAGCGTAGCCTTATTGTCGACCTCTGCTTTTTTCCCCTGGTCTTCTTCCATCACTTCTGGCTCTGCGTCCTCCTCCAGTGCTGTCACCCTTCCCACTTCTGCTTCACCCCTGATGTTTGTGGGTCATAATCACATTCCCACTCTCAGTCTCCGCTCCTCCAGGTCGCCTGTTTATTTCCTCTAACCCTGCGTCTTAGCCGTACCTGCCATCGTTCTCTTAACTTACGCCAGTTTGTCTCCGCTGTTCTGGTAAACAGGTGCTCGCTTCACTGAGAGCGTGGAGTGGCCTGGGGGGTCCTCGGGGCAGTGCCTGCGCCTGGCCGGCCTGGGGAGACCTGGCGTTGCTTCTGCAGAGACACAAACCTCGAGGACCAGCCAAGCGCATCTCCTCCTCCTCCGCGCCTGGTCAGCTCTTACTGTTTGTCTGTTTGGACTGACCCTCTTTTCTGTCCTCTAACATCTACTGCCAACCCCCCTTTCTACCCAAGCTGAAGGCCATAGCACTCATTCATTCCTCTCTGTGGCCTTTACAGCGCTTTGCATGCAGGACTCAGTATGCTTTTACAGTTTTATTGAGATATAATTCACACATCATACAATCCACCCGTTTACAACGTACAATGTAATAGGTTTATATGTTCTCAGAATTGTGCGACCATTACCACAATCAGCTTTCTAACATTTTCATCATTCCCTCTGATCACCCCATCCCACCCTAGCCCTGGGCAACCACTGATCCACTTTCTAACTCTGGATTTGCCTTGTCTGGACCTTTCATAAAAGTAGAATCGTACAGTGTGGTCTTCTGTGACTGGCTTCTCTCAGTCCAGATAACGTGTTCACGGTTCATGTTGTAGCATGTGTCAGAACTGCCTTTCTTTTCATGGGCGAATCAGTCAGTACTTTTTGAGTGAATGTTTTTACATTTCTATTTTTTATATAAATTTATTTTATTTATTTATTTATTTTTGGCTGCGCTGGGTCTTCGTTGCTGCGCGCAGGCTTTTCTCTGGTTGTGGTGAGCGGGGGCTACTCTTCGTTGTGGTGCACGGGCTTCTCATTGTGGTGCGCGGGCTTCTCGTTGCGGTGGCTTCTCGTTGCAGAGCGTGGGTTCTAGGCGTGTGGGCTCAGTAGTTGTGGCTCGCGGGCTCTAGAGCACAGCCTCAGTAGTTGTGGCGCACAGGCTTCGCTGCTCCACGGCATGTGGGATCTTCCTGGACCAGGGCTCGAACCCGTGTCCCCTGCATTGGCAGGTGGATTCTTAACCACTGTGCCACCAGGGAAGTCCCAGTATAATTTTTAAATTTAGATCTTTAGCCAGTTTTAAATTTATGTTTACGTATGACATGAGTAGGAATCTAGCCACAACTGGGCCCAGTTTTCCTAATACAATTCATTGATTTCAAATGCATCTTGATCATATTCTAAATCCCACTGATCTAATTTTATCAATACAATGCTCTTCTAATTAGTGTTCTTTTATACTGTTTTATAATCTGGTAGGGCAAGTCCTACATCATTTTTCTTCCTTTAAAATGTTTTCTTGGCTCTTTTTATATATTTACACTTCAGGATAAATTTTAGAATCAGTTACCAAGGTTCAAAAAGAGCCTTTGGGATTTGGTTTGGAAATGTATTTAGAGTATATTTTTAGGTGAAAACAAAATCAGCTTATAAATAATCTATATAATATCATTGCCATTTTGTTTCTAAAATTCCATGTATGTACAATAAAACAAAGTCTTAAGGAATATATGACTATATATAGAAGTGGTTATCTCCTGATGCTAATATTATAGGTGATTTTGGGGGGTGCCTTTTTTTTCTAAATTTTCTACAATGCATGTGTAATACTTTTTAAATCAGAAAAATAAAACCCTTGAAAAAATGTTGTCAAACTAAAATATATTCATTAGTAACTTCATGATTATCAACTTAACAGAACCCAAATTAGAATAAAAAATATTTCATGGGCAATAACTACATGACTTGTGAAGATTCCTGGCTCAGAATATAAACCAAAGTTGTCCAGAGAATTCCTGGGAAGGATTAAGGTAAGAAACTGAAGCAGTACAACCTCATAACCTCCTCACTTACGTCAGCTGGTTGAAGAGACCTGAGAGCTGCAGCATTTTCACCGAGCAGTATTTCTGGTTTCCGGCCTGTGCAGCCGTGTTCACAAGGCCCCTTGCCTCTCTGATTTCCCCGTTTCACAGACTCTTACTCATATGATGCAGCCAGAGCTTGAGGTACATCAAGACTTCGTGTGGTCTGAATCTAGCCCTTGCACGTCCTGGTCTTTTAGCAACATTTAGCAGAAAGAAGATTGCCAAATCTGTTCCCAGCTCTTTGCTATATTGATGTTTGAAAAAGCAGCATAGTCATTCTTGGCTCAGAGCATCTAGATTCTGTCAACAGTGTAATTGAAACTTGGGTTCTTTTTGCATTTTAATCTACATGCTCTTTTCTGGGTAATCTTATCTGTTTAATAAAAACAAGAGTAACAATAATGACAACAACATCTAACATTTCCCAAGCATTTTCTGTGTGTCTGGCATTGTACTGTACTTTATATGAATATCTCATTAAGTCATTAAAACAACCCTATAAATATTATTGCCTCTTTTTACAGATGAGGAAACTGAGGCTCCGAGGGGTCCAGGTCATACAGACTAATAATTGGCAGAGCTGGCATTGAATCCCAGGCAGCCTAACTCCAGAGCCTACGTTTTTAACTACACTTTAAACTCAAATTTTTTTAATATATATTTTAGTTTTGGCTGTGTTGGGTCTTCGTTGCTGCGTGTGGGCTTTCTCTAGTTGCGGTGAGCGGGGGCTACTCTTTGTTGCGGTGCACGGGCTTCTCATTGCACTGCCTTCTGTTGTTGCGGAGCACGGGCTCTAGGTGCGTGGGCTTCAGTATTTGTGGCTCACGGGCTTCAGTGGTTGTGGCTCGCGGGCTTAGTTGCTCCGCGGCATGTGGGATCTTCCCGGACCAGGGCTCGAACCAGCGCCACCAGGGAAGCCCCTAAACTCAATTTTTAATTTACTTCCTCTCCTAAAACTGCTCTGCCTCCTGTATTTTCAGTCTTAGTTGTCTGACTCTCTGTTCTCTCTCACGTAACCCTGCCTCCTGCCAATCCTGCCTTTGGAAAATCTCCCACCCACCTGGTCCCCCCACATTCCTGGGCCCACCTTATGTTTAGTCCTGCTTCACTCTCCCCGGGCTCGTGACAGTAACCTCCCTCGACATGTCCCTCCTTCCACTCAGGCTGACGTGCTTTATCTTCCTAGTGTCTTCTGAGAAAATGAAGCTGATCGTGTCCCTGTGCTGTTTTAAAGGTCTCGGACTTGCTGCTGTTGTTGTCGTCCTTGTTGTTTTAACCAGATGAAATCTGAACCCCATAGCTCTGTGTATGCTGTCTGGCCCCAGTCTGTCCCTTCAGCTTCACCTCTGTCGTTCTGCACCTAGCCCCCTGCCTGATGCTTCAGCCGCAGGGAAGGCTCACTCTCCCTAGGTCTGCACCAAGCCCCAAGGTGGCTCTGTGCGTCTGCACTTGCTGTTGCTTGACCGCCTCTTCTGTCTCTGACCTCCTGGACACACTGCTGTTCGGGAACATCTCGGACCCCTCCAGGGTGAAGCGGGCATCCTCCTGTCTCCCCCGAAGCGTGTTCAGGCCTCGGTCACGGCCCTTTCCCTGCTGGGTCATAATCATCTGTGTACCTGCAGATCCGTTCATCTTTCAGCACCTAGCACGTAGTAGGCCCTCAGTACATGCTGGTTCGGTGCCTCAAGGAATGTCAGAGCGAGTGTTTACGACAATAGGGAATATACTTGTAAACAAACAGAGGACTGGCGTGTCTCTCTTTGGCTCAGTCAGCAAGGGAGTGGCACGTGGCCTGTGGGGGAAGCCTCCCTCAGGCAGGGACCAGGGTGCAAGATGAAGATCCTGCCTGGTCACGCGCGTGCCCCTCCCTCTCCTGGGCCTGTGAGTGATGGTGTCGCCCAGTGGGAGGATACTCCCGGGGTGCGAGCCCTGGGGTGCGAGCCCGGCTCTGCAAGTCCCCCTCTCAGGGCCTGGGACCAGTCACTAACATTCGTTTTCAGGGAGGGACATTTGATATTTACTTTTACACTTTCCTGATGGTTAATTTTGACACAGGAAGACTTCACATAGAAACTGCCTCTTTTTTGTCACTTCTCTTTTCTTTTTTAGCTTTATTGAGCTAAACTTGACAAGACGGTACTATATTCAAGGTATACACCCTGATGGTGTGATGTACACAGACATCGTGAAGGGATTCTCCATCCTTTCGGTCGCGTTATTGACGCATACGTCATCTCACGATTTCCTTTGTTTCTGTGTGAGAACACCTAAGTCCTGCTCCCTCAGCGGACTTCAAGTCTGCAGCACAGTGTTATGCAGTCTAGCCGTTGTGTTGTACCTTAGGCCTCAGACCTCATTCACCTCATAACTGAAAGTGTGTGCCCTTTCACCACCCGCTGCCACTTCTCACACCCCCAGCCCCTGGCAACTGCTGTTCTGCTCTCTGTTTCTCTGAATTTGATTTGACATTTCTTCCCCATGTGCCACATGTAAGTGACACCGCGCAGTATGTATCTTTGTCTGTCTGGCTTATTTCACTGAGCACAGTGCCCTCCAGTTTCATCCCCGTTGTTGCAAATGTCATCTCTTTATTGGTGAACAATAATTCTTAACTCAGTGCCAATAGGGTTGTTTTATTTTATCTGAATCCGTCTCTCCTTGCAGCTTCAGAACGAGTTAGAGAAGGGTGAGCGGGACAGCTCAGAGCTACAGGAGTTTGCCAACGCCATCCTGCAGCAGATAGCAGACCACTGCCCCGACATCCTGGAGCAGGTGGTCAGCGCCCTGGAAGAGTCATCGTGACCGTCTCCGTGGGGAGCGGCCAGCCCAGTAGCCCGCTTGATGAGCCCAGGAGCCGAGAAGGAAGAAGTACGAGGAGGGGGCGCTCAGACGGCTCTTGGCAGCAAACACACACTCCAGACTCTGCCCTGTCTTGGTTAGTCCCGCGAGTGTGGCTCCAGCACCGTTTCTGCGTCTGTCTTCCTATCTTCTGCTGTTGTCTCTGCGCTAATTGTCCTGCTGTCCAGGGTGGGTGAGTGGCCGAGCCTCCGTGGAGAGCTGCCGTCCAGCCATCAGCAGTGACACCGTGGACGCGGGCGGCTGTGCCCTGACAGAGGGACACGGGGGAGAGCCCTCCTCCCTTCTGTCCGTGGCGTGAGGACTAAGTCTGGACCCTGCAGAGCTCAGCTCACTGAGAGATGCCTTCCCTGCAGACCAGGGTGCCGCGTGTTCTAATGTCACAACAGGTGCTTTCTCGTAAAAGGGTAAAAAAGACAAAAAACAATCTCAAAAAGAGTGTTAAAAAAAGAGACGGTGGGGAGAGAGAGCAGGGACAGAGAGCCGACCGACTCTTCTCTTTCCCGCCGTCCTGGTTGCTCTCCACGAGGGCCGCCTGTGCGGGACTGCGGGCGGGCTGCGCCGGGGCTCGGAGATCCTGGCCTCCGGGCCTCACTGGTCCCTGCGCTTCTCCTAGCCTCTGGCGCGAGTCCCTCTCGTTGAGGACCTTTGGCTTGGTGTGTCAGATCACATCTGTCACTGACAGAGAAGAGGGCAGTGTGGTCACCCCTGCAGCTCTGCTTCTGTGGAAGGCGACCGGTCCTCAGGGTCAGGCCGGCTTCTCCCAAACCCCTCCCTCGTCAGCAGTCTAGGCCCCAAAGCGTGCTTCTGCCTCGCCCCAGCGCCCGTGCTCCCCGCTCAGCGGCCCAGCCTCCCCCCTTCAGCTTTCCTCCTGGTCCAGAGCTTCTGCTTCGGATGAGTGTTTCTCATCCCACACGCGTTCCTTCCCCCTTTCTTTCATTCGGATAATCGTTACGAAGTGCCTACTGTGTGCAAGTCGCTGTCGGACACCCATCCTGGAAGAAAGCCTCTCTGCAGGGAGGGAGGGCAGTCGAGGATTCTGTGAGACCCACCTGGTCAAGTCAGAACAGTACAAGGCATACCCTTCCCCTCCCCCATCTTAATAGAAGGTATCTTTTCCAGAAAAATCTTCCACAAATCAGCATTTCTCGTTATAATGGAATTTATGGGTCGTGGGGGGCAGAGGGCTGAGTCCCTTACTCGCCTGCAGGATCCCATCTGGTGACTCGGGATTCGGGGTTTTGTCCCCTGAGAGAGTGGACTGTTTAATGGGCTGCGCAACGGTGGATGGTGTTTTCTCCACACGTCCAGGTGCACCTTGTCGAACTCGGCCAGGTCCATGTTGCAAATCAGAAAATTGACCCCAAAGTTGCAAATCCTGTGGAAGGTATTGACATCTTCCCCGAGCGTAGACAATGGCAGTCTTAAGTATCAGGCACCAAGAAGTAGACCACTTCACCCAGCTCTGTAGCCCTTTGACCACCTCTCTGGCCAGACACCCACCAGACACTCACATCCTGATAAGAGTTGCTGGGCTAGATGGGTCTGTCTTGCGTTCTCTCCTTTCTCCCCCCAAGTTCTCCGATGCTGCCTGTTAGGTCCTCACAGCCGTCAGTCCTGTATCTTCCCGCCAGCAGCCTGTGACTGTGCCATTAACCTATATGGTCACATCTCCAGCTGCCCTGACTCCCTGCCGTAAAACAAGCTCTCCCTGTGAGAAGCTGTGCAGTGCTCCTTATCGAAGGTTTAAATGGACTCTGCTCATAAATTTCTTACTGAGATGCTTCCTGACAGCCAGGCTGGCCGGAGAGGGGGTGCAGCGGAGGTTAGACAGTAAGTGGTGGCCGTTTGTGGTCAATTACCTCAGTCCCATTTATTTATGGCACGGCCCATAAATCACGTAGGAAGCCCCCAGTATTTTAGGGCTGGAGTCTCGGAATCTCACGCTGTCCACCACAGTGCAAGACCTGCGGTAGAACGACACCCTCCCCGGGACCTCAGCAGACAGGGAGCGGGAGCAGAGGCCCCTTGCAGAGCAGCGGCGGGCCTGGCCGGCTTTCCTCCAGCTGCTCTCCCGGGTCCTGCTGACTCCACGTTACCCGTCAGATGCCATCCCTGCCACCTGCCCTGCTGCCTGCTCTCCTTCCTGTGCTTCCCCTCCAGAGCCTTATGGGATTCCTCTGGGCAAGTGCTTCTGAGAAGAACAGTTTCTGGGCAGACGCCATCTGTCTGTCTCTGAACCACAGCGGGACTCTCCTCGGTGCGTCTTGGGTGGTCATCCTAGCATCTCAAATGGTTCTAGGGGCTGTTTGGTCCTGGATGAAAGTCGGCTCTGGCTAAAGTTTAAGAGTGAACAAGGACCTGCCTTTATACCACAGGCAAAGTTAACATAGTTTCTAGCATTTAGAGTGTCTTACTAAGTTTAGGTCATTCCTTGAGCCAACATTTGCTAAATGCGCAATTCCCATCACACGAGGTCTGTCGTTCCGTGACCTCTTCTGATATTCGTGGTTTCACAAGTTCATGGAGCTGCTACCGAAGATCTGTAACCTTGAAAACTCACTGCGGGTTACCTGTGATGTTCACCAAACTCCTCCATCCCATTGGCAAGTCTCGTTCCCCTTAGCACCTGAAGCTCTGTACCCAGATCAAAGTCATCATGAAGGGGGAAGCAAGAGGGGGGTGGGTGGCATCCGCCCTGGGGCTCAGGACAGAAGAAGGACAATGCGACCGTCTCCTCTTCCCACGTACCTCCATCCCAGGCGTTCACTGAGCTCTTGATGCAGCGTCTGGATTGAGATTTGCAAGGACTTGGATACCGTTTGAAATGGAAAAGATTTTAAGTGGGCTTTAACATGTGAAGAAATGTGAATGGGAATCCCCAAATCCATCTCGGCTCTAACCTTGACCGTGTACCTTACCATCTGAAGGCTCCTCTCTTCCTGACACTTGGGCTTTAGAAATACTAGTGAAGCAGACGGGACCCGAGGCACCTCCAGTGTGGATGGCGGCAACGGGGCTCGGCCCTTTGTGTCCATAAGGGTCTGTTGGGTTTTCCGCAGGAGCCACTGGCTCACCCGCTCCTCAGAGGGAGGGGAGAAGAGGAAGTCGTCTCCAAGTTTTGGCCTATGGCTGATGGTCCGGATCGGCGTTGGGATTCGCTGCTGGAGTCCTGCTGTTCCCACCCGCGCGCCCTCCTGTGGAGCCCACTGTGTAAGCACAGGCCCACGGGCGGCCTCGGGGCCTTTGAGGCGAGAGCAGGGGAGGAGGGCGTGGCCATGCAGATGTGGCCCTCAAGTGGGTTTTCCCGAGTCCCCAGGAACCCTACGTCCCGCCCCCGCAGCTTCATCTCCCACCGCTGGGAGCCCAGGGCTGCGGGAGGAGAGGGGAGGGTGCGGGGGACCGGGGTGGGGGGGATGGCGGGCAGCTGGACCGAGCAGACCTGGGCCCACCCGCACTGCCGGCCCCGGCTTCTTGGCAGGGACGCACCGTCAGGTGTCTTCAGAGGAATCTGGTGTTTCCCCCACGTGAACTAAGGGAACATTTGGGCAAGAAGAAAACATCCAGGGGAATCCTTCTGAACAAAATGGCTGTCTTACTCTTTTTAAGCAAAACTTTCCAAACTTTTTAGTGTCAAAACTGTAACCAAGTGTCTCCTGGTTTCTTCCAATGTGTTTGGCGAGTGCTGTGACCCTATTGTAGGTATTTCTCCTCCTGACTCTTGGGGGAGAGATGGTTTTAGGGATTGATTTGGGGGAGTGGGTTTTTGTCCCACACCCACCTCCCCTTTTGTTTCTCTGCTTGTCGGTGTTGTCTGTGTGGTTCAGAGAATTGGGGCGGTTACATTGTGTCCATTGTTGAGATTATTAAGATATTACAAAGTAGTTGTAGAACTGAAAAATTAAAGAGCTGTGTTTCAAAAACTCCCACCAATATCACGTTAATAAAGGAATTCAAGCTCTGGGCCAGCCAGGCTCCTTCCGTCCCCCCGAGTTGGCTGAGGTGACAGCTGAGCCGGCCGCTGGGGAAACACGGTGGCCGTGGTCCAGGCAGGCGACCACCCAGGGAAGGAGGCAGCGCTGAGTTAGGGGAACAGGCTCCTGGGCCCCGGTTTGCCCGTCCATCTTCAGGACCTCTGCGGGAGGTTTCCAGGTCTGTGAGCCCACACTGGCCGCAGCCCCGTGTGCCGGATGCTGTGTGCTCACCTGGGCCTGGCGCTGGACCTCTTCCTGCCCACTTGGTGCTATATCATCCCGTGGCCCGTCCAAGACGGGCCGAGCCCCGGCCAGCCTGGAGCCTACGATCTGGGTGGGTGAGTCCTCCTCAGAGCCCAGTTCCTCTGGCTTCGGTCCCTGGATCCTTTCCCTGAAAGCTTTTTAGACCCCAGGTCTCCCAGGCCCAGGCCGTCCGTCTGGGCCCTAGCAGTGGCCTGGCCAGGAAGGGAGGTGGCCCCTGCCGAAGCCAGCGAGCCCCCCCCCGGGCTGGGGCAGCCCCCCACCCTCCCACAGCAGTATTGTCCTCCACCTCGGCACGGTGGACCCCCGGGGGCGGCCCGGGGCCTTCGAGCCCAGCGGGTGTGCAGCGGGTGGACTCGGGCCTCCTGGGACGGCTCCCCCTGCTCCAGAGGGAGAGCTGCCCTTTGATGAGGCCCCAGGGCGCCGGGCACTGCCCCCCCGTAGCTTGAGTTCCTTCTGGCAACAGTAGCGGCCGAGGGGTGGGGTCTGTGGGCGCACGCACCCCTGCCTTCAGCTGTGCGCCTGCCCCGCCGTGCGGCCGACGCGATCGTGACGTTACGGAGAAACTGAGTTAGAGTCGAATTTGCCTTGATAATTATTGTAAACACTTTGTTCATTTTTTTTCTTTTTTATTCACAAACTAAATCCATCAGGAAATTATAAAGTTATTTAAACATCACGTGCTGCGTCTTTCTTTGCGCCTCGTGCGGTCTGCTCATCCAGGTGGAGTGCGTCCTCAGATGCTTGCACAGCAGGAGAGGCCCGCGGCCCCCATGAGGTCAGCCCCACTCGGGGTACCAGGGATGCGGGGGTGCCCGGGTCAGGGGAGGGAGCAAGAGTGGACAGCACCCTGGCCCTGACGTGGAGAAGGGGGCACCCCTCTGGGTGCCCACCTGGACTCCAGCTTGGCAACCCCCTCATTGTGTTTCACAGTCCGCACACCAAGGCCCAAGCCCCTGTCCCCGTTTCAGCTCTGACGGTTCCAGAGCTTAGAACAAGTGCCCACAGGGCGGGCGCGGCTTCAGAGGGTCTGGTTCAGGGGGTGCTGGAGCTCCCCTGGGGCGTGCGCCCGTGTGTAGACTCAGAGGTGTGAGCTGCGTCAGCCGACAGAAGGCAGATACCAGGAGTACCAGGCTGCCGAGAGCATCTGCTCAGAAAATCTCCAGCTTTGGCATTTGTCTTGGGCCTGATGCTCAGGGAGAAATTATTGTGGGCACTCTGATGAGAGTTGGTTTTCTGCTTCGCTTGTTTCTGTGTGTCCCCCACGGCGGGGCTGGCCTGCTCTCGTGCAGGTCCTGCTGCCCCCCTACCCGGGCATTGGCACTGGGGGCCGAGTGCCACCACCCCGTAGCCCTGCCACGCCCAGCTCTGCCCGGCCTCACCCGCTCCAGCCTGGGACACAGCGCTGCTCCCAGGGCTGAAGACCCGCTGCTGCCCGTCCTTCCCTCGTAAAGCGGGAACCGTTTCGCTGGCAGGACGTGGATTTTGCCGCACGAAATTACCAGCACGAGCAGATGTGTCCACAGCCAGCCGTCAGGTGGCGGTGGTCGCTGTCCCAGGGTTTTCCATTCATCCTGTCTCACTGCTTGTTGATGCACCCCGTGGTCACCAGCTCATCTGCAGACAAAGGGATGCAGAGACCCCGAGGTTTAAGGAAAATACGTGAGAGGAGAAGTTTCAGTGGAGAATTCCATCCATTAACTTGGTTTTTTCTCTGGATCCGGAGAAGATTGCGATTATTTGGAGCATCTCGGGCTGGCCCAAAGACAGGAGCTGGTTAGACCCTGGAGTGAGGGACCATTCTGAGGACGCTGGCTTGAGATCCACACGCTTTCCCAGGTGTCCGGGGGGACCCTGGACTCGCAGCCCGGAGCCTCGGCCGCCCTCGACCTCGTCTCCCAGCCTTCTCTAGGTCACAAGCCGTAACGGGGATAATGGATGATCATGTTTCACCTGTTTGAAAGCTGCTTTAAGAGTGTGAAGCATAGAATTGCTTTCTTCACGTCCACGACTTGCTTTAAGATCATCCAGCCCGTGTGCCGCGGAGGCAGTGACGAGCAAGACGTGGACACGTGGAGACTGGCTGTGAGTCTGTCCAAGCCGGGCTTTGGGCACCCAGCTCTTCACACTGCTGTCTACAGTGTGTGTCTTATTAAACATTCACACCCTGCAGCAGCGCTTGCCGGGGATCCCACACGGGCCTTCCCCCAAGACCCCCGGCTCCCTCACCCACACTCAGCGGCTCCAGCATCGGGACCGTGGCCTGGGCGCCAGTTCAGGACTCGGCACATCACGTGTTTGTCTCGTGGCACCTTCGTGGCCGTCGCATGCGGTAGGTCCTCTTGCCCCATTTCACAGATGAGCCCAGGGCGGCCACACAGCTTTCCCAGGGCCGTACCCTCGTCCACGGTGGGGCTCTGTCTCCAGAGCTGTGCTCTCCACCCCCCTCAGTGGCCACCTCTCTGGGCGCGCGGGGTCCACGGGGGCGGGTTGGGGAGGGCAGGTGGGCAGAGGAGGGCAGGCCGTGCTCTTCACAGGCCTCACGTTCGACCTTAGAAGACAGTTTTGCCAGCAGAGGGGTTCAAGGATGAGGGGGAGGCAGGAAGGGACACGGGCGAGTGGTCTGGTGTCCCCAGGGCAAGGTCACTCGCTCGGCTGGAGGGCACGGCGGGGCCAAAGGTCAGTGCCCGGAGGCCTGCAATGCCCTGGAGAGGAAGGCCTGCAAGGGAGTGTGGCACACGCACCCAAGTCCCCCCTGCAGCCACCGCGGGGAGCTGACCAGGGAAAGGCAGCTGGGTGTCCGGGCTGGGAGGGAGCGGTCCGCCAGCCCGAGGCTGTGGGACGCACTGGGAGGAGGCTGGGGCTGGTCCCGGTTACACAGCAGGGAGTGAGGGGCCTGGGGGTTGACCCCTGTCGGTGTCCCCGGCCTCCCTCCCTGTTCTCTGGCCCGTGGCCCGTGGCCAGTCCAGGGCTCAGAGCCAGGGAGGGACTGAGGATGTGGGGACCCCTCCCCTGGCCGGAGGGTTTGGGGCATCGAGGACAGCAGGGGTTCAGAGGGTAGAGGGGAGCCACGCTCTCACCAGCAGGAACCGGGCGGGGGCTCCCCCAGGGGCCTGGGCCCAGCGGGACGCCCTGCCTTCCCGCCGCCATCCACGCGGCGCCTGGCACCCGCTGCCCGTCCTGGGTGTCCCCAGGCTGCCTGTGCCTGGAGGGACGTGCTCCGCGGTCCCGGGAGGGCGAGGACAGCATCCACCCGTGAACTTATTTCTCAGGATTCCCGTCGGGCTTTGGCGGGAAGCTGCGGCATCCCTGCCCGGAGATTGGGTGGGCAGCGGGCGGCCTCCCGAGCGCGACGGCAGGGCCTCCGCACCCGGCCAGCTCGAGGAGGGCGGCTGGAGGGCTCGGTCAGGCTCTCCTTGGGTTGTCACCATAGTGTGGACGTCAGGATGAGCCACCTGATGCTTTAGGGGAAAAGAAGGCTCGAGAAGCCACTCAGCCTTCCTGTCCGGGGGCCATCGACGGACCGAGTCTCCAGGCTGCCCGGCCCCTCCCCACGCTTGGCCTCTGCGGGGCCTGCGGAGGTACGGGGAGCAGGACCCCCACCCTGCTGGACGGGCGGGCAACCAGGGCAAAGTAGGGCTTGGCCCGTGGGGCCCTTGGCCACGAGCGGGAAGGCCAGTGGGCCAGGAGTCGGAAGACGGGGTCCCCGTCCGGTCTGTACTGCGGGTCGGGTGCGTGGCCCTGGAGAGTCCACCTGGCTTCTCTCACCTTCAGTTTCCTCTTTTTTAAAATAGAGATAAGGATGCCCACTCCCACAGATGGGGGACACGGGACCTGGAGTGGGAAGTCTCCGGCGGGGGGTCACGGGCCTCTTCACCTGCCCTGTTCCAGGCCCCCCATCCTGGCTGCAGTGCCCTCCCCCAGGGGCGTCAGATGCCAACAGTCATGTTGCTTCCGCTGTAGAGGGAAAAACCCAGATGCCAACGCGCCTGCCTCATCAGCCGTGGCCGTGCTGTCCTCCCACGGGGATGGGTCCTGAACGCGGACTTTGTCCGCCCAGCCTGTTAGTCACAGTGGCAAAAGGGACCTGCGAGACTGGAGCCTGATGCCGGGTCCTTGAGCCAGGACGTCACGCCGTGGGGTCCAGCCCGCAGCCCCCGACGTGGGCCGGAACCTGCAGGCGGTGCAGTGTCCCCATCCAAGCCCAGCTCGGGGGGTGGGGGGACAGCTGACCCCTGCCCCCCCGCCCAGGCCTGCGCTGGAAGGCCCCCGAGGGCAGGCGTGCGGCTGCTCCTTCCCTGGGGCCCCTGCATGCAGTGGCGCATATTGCGCTCACACTGGGACTGCTGTGCGCTCGTCGGCCTCCCACGAGCCTTGACTCCGGGACCGTCCCACAGCCGGCCCGGTTCCGGCCCGTGTCGCTGGCAGTGCACTGGCCGGGTGGCTGTCAGGAGGAGACCTCCCCGGAGGGCCGGACGTCAGAGCCAGCCTGGGGGGACCCTGTCTGCCCCCCGCCCGGTCACAATCCTGCCTCCCGGCTGGGAGGGGGGCGGCTGGGACTGAGCCCGGAGCCCGGGACCCTGCTGAGGGTCTTGCCGTGGCCTCACCGTCGGCTCCCCTGGGATCGGGTCCTCTGGGGCCTTGGGACTTTCCTTTCTTTCCAGCAGCTTCCGAGCAGTCTGACGAGGCTCCTTCCTACGTCGCCGACCGCGGGGAGCAAAGACCCAGAGCCTAAGGCAGGTGTTGCTTCTTCAGAGGAGGGTCTTCGTGCCGAAGGCTCGTTTGATGTGCGGGGAAGTTGCCAGGGACTGCGGTGGCAGCCAGTCTCTCTGAAGGTTCCTCCCCTCCCCCGAGCGTGTGCATGTGGACGTGTGTGCGCGTGTGTACGGACAGCCACACAACCGAACTGCGTGTTCACACGCACACGAACCCGCAGGCTTTGGCCCAGAGGGTCTCCCTGCCATGAAGGAAATGAGTAAACAACTTCCACATTTTTGTTCCCCTCGGAGGCTTGCAAAGAAGGTGTTAAGAGCGCAAGATTTAAATCATAAACTTTATTAAAAGCCAAACAGCCCAACGTGTAGCTGTTGCCAACTTGGACCGTGTCTGGGGCGAGGCTCCTGAGCTGATCCAGAAGGCGTCAGAGGGGGAGGCCGCGGCCGGGCAGGAGCGCAGGGCGGCCTGCGTGCCGGGATTCTCCCCTCCGCGCGCCCTCACGCTCCCTCCTCAGCCTCCCGGACTCAGAACCCCAGCTGTTGGCAGCCGGGCAGCTTGCTGGGCACTTTCCTGGCCCGACGCCGGGGCTCACGTCTGTGTCTCAGCAGCTCTTCCGGGGGCCCCTGTGAGGTCTGCGTCCAGGTTTGCGTCAGTCGCCGTGGCCGGGGGTGACTCGTGTCCCCGGGGCGGCCCCCCGGCCCACCAGCTCCCCCCACCACCAAAGCGCCCCGGGGATCGTGGTCGTCCTGCCGGGTGGCCCCCGTGGGTTTAAGAAACGAGACTGAGAAGGGAGTTACTTGTAGAGCACATGCAGTGCCCTCGGTCGCCCGGCTGCAAGCGGAGGGCAGGAAGGGACTGCTAATTAAGTGCCTGCGATGAGCTGGACGCCAAGCCAGCCCTGCCCGCGCGACGGACCGGGGTCCCGTCTGCGTTTCAGACGGATGCGGCTCACATCTGTTTTCTCATCAGTGTACCCTCTGCATACAAGAGCGTCCGGAGCATCCTAGGTGCTCAGTAAAAACGCACTCCACGAATGGATGGGAAGGAAACAGAGCTCAGAGCGGGAGGCCGCATGCACGGGCTCACGCAGCCCGGCTGTGGCCCGCTGGGTAGACCCCCAGGCTGCCCGGCCCCCGGCCTGGCTCCACCTCTCCTGCCTTCCAGGCTCTTCTGCCTCTTCTCTGGGTATAGCTTGCGGGGCTCTTTCAAAGGCTACCGGCAAGTGATACGGCGATTCCCTCCAAAATTAAACTGAACTAACTACCAGATGACCTGGCGGCTCCACTTCTGGGTCTATACCCCAGAGAACTGAGGGTCTTAAAGAGATGCCTGTACACGCATGTTCATGGCAGCATATTCACAAAAGCCAAAAGGTGGAAGCAATCCAAGTGTCCATCTATGGATGAACAGATGAAACAAAGTATCCATAAGATGGAATGTTATTCAGCCTTAAAAAAAAAAAAAAAAGAAATCCTGACACAGGATACAACATGGAGGAAACTTGAAGACATTATGCTAAGTGATTAAGCCAGACCCAAAAGGACAAATATTGTGTGATTCCTCTTATGGAGGTCCCTAGAATAGGCAAATTCACAGGAACAGAAAGTAGGAGCGTGGTTGTCAGCGGCGGGAGGAGGGGGATGGGAAGTTAGCGCTGACCGGGGACAGTCTCGGTTTGGGAAGATGAAAAAGTTCTGGATGTGAACCGTGGTGATGGTCGCACAACAATGTGAATGTACTTAATGCCACTGAATTATGCACTAAAAAACGGTTAAAATGGTAACATTTATGTTATGTAAATTTTATCACAATAAAAAAAATAATTAAAAAATAAATGCAAACAATGTAGAATGGAGTTTTTGTTGGGGATGACATGAAACTTTTGAGTGTAGATTGTGGTGATGATGATTCAACATTGTGAATTCAGTGTCACTGCATTGTGTGCTTACCAATAGTTAAAATCATAAATGTTATGTTGTATGTTTTTTATCACACACACAGAAATTTTTTTTTTTTTTTTTTTTTTTTTTACAAGGCTTGTCAACTTAGCCTATTTTTTTTTAATTAATTAATTAATTTATTTTTGGCTGTGTTGGGTCTTCGTTTCTGTGCGAGGGCTTTCTTTAGTTGCGGCAAGTGGGGGCCACTCTTCATCGCAGTGCGCGGGCCTCTCACTATCGCGGCCTCTCTTGTTGTGGAGCACAGGCTCCAGACGCGCAGGCTCAGTAATTGTGGCTCACGGGCCCAGTCGCTCCGCGGCATGTGGGATCTTCCCGGACCAGGGCTCGAACCCGTGTCCCCTGCATTGGCAGGCAGATTCTCAACCACTGCGCCACCAGGGAAGCCCCAGAAATTTTTTTAATTTAAGGCTGCTCCACACCACATCCCTGCAGTCTTGGGCACTACTTTGGTCACTGTTGCTCCCCTGCCTAGAATCTCTCAAGGTTCCTCTTAGCCCAGGATGAAGCCTGAGCCAGTCCGCCCGGCACCACGGCCTGTCCACTGCCCGGGCACTGCTCCTCGGCTCCCCGGCACCAGGCTCCCCGGGGCCTCCCCTCTCCCTTGCTCAGCCCCGACCCCGGTTCAGGGCCAGTGTCCCTGAAACATTGGCGGTGTCCTGGCAGCTCCTTGCTGGCCCATCCCAGACGCACCCTCCCTGGAGCCCCAGGCTGTCCGGTCATTCTTTTGCCTCCCTCTGGTCTGCCCTAAAAGGACACCTGCGTGCTTCCTCTGCTTCCCAAACAGGGAACAGGGCATAAGGAGGTTGAGTAAACTACCTTTTATTAGATTTGTTTGGTTTAGAGCAGAAACCCTGTGAGGAATTCACTTTATATCGGAAGTAGAGAGAAGCTGCTTTCTATTAAGGGGTTGCCCAAACTCCCCCTTATTACAGGATGCCCTGGACTACACACAGCCCCTCGCACCCTCTGAGGCCACCAGTTCTACCTTTGAACAGATTTTTATGTTAGGAAGTTCTTCCTTGTAGACTTGTGGGTGATGAGAGCTGGAAAGGATCTTAAAAACAATCCTGTCCGGTCTCTTCATTTTAAACCTCCAGAAGGAGGTCTGGAAACACTAAGCACGGCGGTCGTGGTCCCACGGCCACTCGGGGACAGGCCCAGATCCCCACCCTGCAGGCTGGGCCCCCTCCAGCACCGCACTCGAGCCCCCTGCGCTGGGGCCCCAGCCCCGCCTGAATCACACGGCAGCTACAGCTCTTTCCCGCCGTGGCCCCAGCTCGGGGCGTGTCTTCCCCAAGGTCCGCCTGAGAGCTGGTTGACTGGAGGCCAGGCACAGGCTGAACCTGGATCCATCGCCAGCCCTTCCTACTTCAGCAAGAATCGGTCTGCGCTACCAGAAGCAGCAAAGGTCAATGCTGTTTACTCCGACCAGGCACGGGCACCCCACTGATGCCACCCATGGAGGCGGCATCTCACATTTTGTTTAATAAATAAATCCAGCGTCCGGCGGAGACAGCAGAAGACGGTTGATGCTTCCGAACTATAGCGCTCACTGGGATTCTCAAACTGCCAGCAACTGCGAAGTGTAGATGTGAACCTTGGGGATGAGATGGGGGTTCACCCACTCCCCACTGTGGAGCCAGAAACTATAGCTGCTACCTACGTTTGTACCAAATTTAATTGCTGTGTCCGACAAAAACACCAACACATACTCAACTTCACGCACGGCCTCTGAAACGGCTTGAGAAAAACCCCAAATAACTTGGAAGTAGCTTTCAAACAGAACTTCTCAACCCAACTACAAGGCTTATGGAGCAGACTTTCAAAGGAGCTATCAAGATATCTGAGAAGGGCTTCCCTGGTGGCGCAGTGGTTGAGAGTCTGCCTGCCAATGCAGGGGACACGGGTTCGAGCCCTGGTCTGGGAAGATCCCACATGCCGCAGAGCAGCTGGGCCCGTAAGCCACAGTTACTGAGCCTGCACGTCTGGAGCCTGTGCTCCGCAACAAGTGAGGCTGCGGTGGTGAGAGGCCCGTGCACCACGATGAAGAGTGGCCCCCACTTGCCACAACTAGAGAAAGCCCTCACACAGAAACGAGGACCCAACACAGCCATAAATAAATAAATAAAATTTAAAAAAAAAAAAAAAAAAAGGTATCTGAGAAATGAGAAAACTCAAAACTACACTTTAAAATTTTGACTTCCTGCATGAAGAGAAGGAATGTCACAGACTGTCCCTGATACTTTGGGGTGAGTGTGGGGTGACTGCCTGAGCGGAAGGGCTGGGGCACCCACGCATGCATGGCACCTCCCACCCCCAACAGATATCCCACCAAAAAGGAAAATGAGTCTAATCTGGGATGATTTATTTTTAGTGAACCCATGTTGTGTCCTCATATTGAATAATTTCTGTTCAAAGTGTGTCCAGAAACACTTTAATAACCGCCTCTAAATGTTTTGCTGGAAGATTAACGTTAATTAAAAAATTAAAATTAAAAAAAAGCAGTTGATGTTTGACCCCCCAGAGCAGATGTTGGCAATGTTCCTCTGTAGTGAGACAGACAGGCCAGCTTCACAGGTATCACTCAGGACCCTGGGTTTAGAGGGGCCACCACACTCGTCCTCTGCTCTACTATGACCATCGTGGTATTCTTAACCACTTTTTTTTTATATAAATTTACTTATTTTATTTATTTATTTTTGGCTGCGTTGGGTCTTCGTTGCTGTGCACGGGCTTTCTCTAGTTGCGGCGAGCAGGGGCTACTCTTCGTTGCGGTGCGCGGGCTTCTCATTGCGGTGGCTTCTCTTGCTGCGGAGCACGGGCTCTAGGCATGCGGGCTTCAGTAGTTACAGTACACGGGCTCAGTAGTTGTGGCTCGCAGGCTCTAGAGTGCAGGCTCAGTAGTTGTGGTGCACGGGCTTAGTTGCTCCGTGGCATATGGGATCATCCCGGACCAGGGCTCGAACCTGTATCCCCTGCATTGGCAGGCGGATTCTTAACCACTGTGCCACCAGGGAAGCCTCTTAACCACTTTTATAAACGAGGGCCCCGTGCTTTCATTTTGTAGGAAGTCTTGATGGTAGACTTTGCCATCCATACAGTCTCTGCTTGGCTGTGGATAAAAGTGTGTCTTCTGATGAAATTCTATTTGTAGACGCTGAAATTCAAATTTCATCTAATCTTCACGTGTCATGTAATAGTATTCTTTAAAAAAAATTTTTCCGACCACTTAAAAATGTAGAAGCCGTTCTTAGCTTGCAGGTCATGCAAAAACAGGCAGTGGGCTGGATTTGGCCCCTGGGGTGTGGTCTGCCGACCCCCGACCAGGGCATGCCGGAATTTTCGTCATGTCACAATTCTGGACCGGGGCCGGGTTCAGGGGTTGATAGGGCTTGCTCTGTACGGGTGGTGCCCGAGTGCCACCTGCAGTGTGGGTGCAGGAGTGGGTGTCACCAGTGACGGAGCTGTGCGTCTACACTGCATGCAGCGGGTGCTGTGTCAGGGCCGCGGGAGGTCAGGCCTGAACCCAGGGGCGAAGGTGCGCGTCCAGCAAGGGGGCGAGGGGGGCTTGTGGTTCGTGGCTGCTTTAAAGCTGCGTCCTGGGCTCGGGGCTGGGAGAGCAGGAACTGGGCAGCTGAGAGACCCGCCATCGGGTGGCAAAGGTAAGACCAACCTATAGACACGCGGTTATTGTCAGCACGAGGCCACCGTGGCAAGTTCCCAATCACTCGTCGGACGAGCCCACCCAGACCACCCGCCCTGTGCCAGGGAGACGCGCATTCTTGAGGGTGAAGCACGGGGACACCCTGGGTGCTGGGGAGGCAGGTCGGGGAAGAGGATGGAGCCTAGATGAGCTGAGAGCTGGGAAAGGACTGTGGGCGTCCGTGTGGGACCACCAGCTCTTTCAGCGAGAGGGCACTTGGAGCAGCGGGAAGAAACAGGGACATTCCTTGAGGGGACAGCCGAGCACCAGGCCGAGATCAGCCTTCAGTCAGGGCCCCCTGGGCTGATGGCTGGAGAGCGTGGTGGCAAAGGGGGCGTTTAGAGGACACGAGACTTCAGGATGCAGGGACACTGGCCGGCTCACACGATGACATCGAACAGGAACCCAAGGGGATGAACTGCTCAGTCCGAGATGGAGCTTGTTTCCGGGGTGACGGCCACTGTGGCAAACCCGCCACTTCCTTGGTCCTCTTCCGTCTCCAAGGCTGCCCAACGGTGCTTCCGCTCCCCAGAGACGGCACACAGACTTGGTCTGAAGCACAGTTCCTCCACTTTGGGCCCTGGTGTCCTTGTCCCTAAAATGGGACAAGACAGACTTCATGGGGCCACAGAGGCGGCTGGACCAGACGATCCAGGGACAGAGCCCGGCTGGCATCAACGCCCCACTGCACGCACTTCCCTTTCTCCCTTGTCCCTTGAGGTGAGTGGATTTTTTTTCCTAGTCTTTTTACAAATAATGATTATGGAGTCACAGGAAGTTAGAAAAATAGTACAGAAAGGTCCTCATACCCTTCATCCAGTTCGTGCCAATGGTCACATCTCACATAGCAGATCAAAACCGGGAAACTGACGGTACAGCCTACAGACCTTCCTTACTCAGGTGTCAGCGGTTTCCTCGGGCTGTGTACGTGCGTGTGCGCGTGCGTGTGCGCGTGCGTGTGCGCGTGCGTGTGCGCGTGCGTGCTCCTGCAAGTTCATCTTGTGTGTAGTTGGTCAAGACACGGAATAGTTCCTTGGCCACAAAGGTCACCCTCCTGCTCCCACCTCATCGTTTCAAGACTGTCACATAAATGGAATCACACGGTCTGTAACCTTTGAGAATGGCTTTTCTCAGCAGAATGTCTTTGAGATCCACCCAGATTGTTGCACAGATCAGTGTTGGTTCCCTTTGGTCGCCGAGTGGTATGGACGGGCCACGTTTTGGTCACACACTGACCTGTTGAAGGACATGTGGGCCGTTTCCAAGTCTGGGCTGTTACAAATAGAGCCGCTGTGAACTTCCAGGTACAGGTTCTGTGGGAGCGCACGTTTTCATTTCTCTGGGATAAATGCCCAGGTGTGCGTATGCCGGATTGTACGGTGCGCGTATGTTTAGTTTTTAAAGAAACTGCCAGACTCTTTTCCAGAGTGGCTGCACCATTTTGCATTCCCACTGGCAACTTCTGAGAGAGCCAGCTTGCTTCCCACAGCCTCACCAGTGTTTGGTATTGTTGCTCTGTGCACTTTAGCTGTTCTCGTGGGTCTGGGGGGACACCTCACCGTGGATTTCACTGGCGTGTTCCTAGTGGCTGGTGACGAGCGCATTGATTTTTGTATGACGTTGAGGCTCACATTTCAACCTATGGGTGCCCCGTGGCCCCAGCACCCCTTGCTGAAAAGACTGTTCGTCCCACTACCACATGTAGAATGGATGGCTGGTGGGAAGCTGCCGCATAGCACAGGGAGATCGGCTCGGTGCTTTGTGACCACCTAGAGGGGTGGGATAGGGAGGGTGGGAGGGAGACGCAAGACGGAGGAGATATGGGGATATGTGTATACGTATAGCTGATTCACTTTGTTATACAGCAGAAGCTAACGCACCATTGTAGAGCAATTATACTCCAATAAAGATGTTGGAAAAAAAAAAAGAAAGAAAAGACAACTGCTGGGGACAACTGTTCCCCCATTGAACTGCTTTTGCAGCTTTGTCAACAGCATTTGGGGGCGTTTGTGTGGGTCTGTTCCCAGGCTCTGTACCCTGTTCCACTGGTCTGTCTGTCCTTCCATTAAGCCATGCTGCCTTGATTACTCCAACTATATTGTAAGTTTTCACATCAGGTACAGTAATTCCTCCCAATTTATTCTTCCAAACTGAGTGGATTTTAAGACAATATTCCCCCTAGATTCCATTCTAGGCTGAGACAAGCCCAGGAAATTTCAACACAAATTGGGTGATTTGGGAAATTTTTTAGGGCTCTGGAAAAAGGTGTGTTTTTCCCCACAAGAATGGATGGACACATTTCCTCTTTTTCTTTTCTTGTTTTTTTTTTTCTTATTATGGTAAAATATAAAAAACATGAAATTTACCATTTTAACCATTTTTAAGTGTCCAGTTCAGTAGTGTTAAGTACATTCACACTGTTGTGCAATCATCCGTCTCCAGAACTTTTTCATCTTCCCCAACTGAAGCTCTGTCCCCGTTAAACAGTAAAGACTCCTGCCGCCCCTCCCCCAGCCCCTGGTAAGCACTATTCTACTTTCTGTCTCTATGTATTTGACTCTTCTCAGTGCCCTCATATAAGTGGAGTCACACAATATTTGTCCTTTTGTGCCTGGCTTATGTCGCTGAGCACAATGACTTCAAGTTTCATCCATGCTGTAGCTTGAGTCAAATTTTCTTTCCTTTTTAAGACTGAATAATGTTCCACTGTGTGTTTCTACGCATTGTGTTTATCCATCCATCAGTCAGTGGATGTCTGAGCTGTTTCCACCCCTCTGCTCTCGTGAACTCAGGGTCCCAATGCATCTTCTCAATTCCTGGGTTCACGCCCAGGAGGGGACCGGCCTCTCCTATGGCAGACTCTGGACTTGTTCAAACCTCTGCTTCCTTCCCTCCTCCTGTCGAAACCCCAGGGGCCACCAGCAAGGGGGTCCACGGGGCCACCAGGGGGAGCCTCCCTCCCTGGGATCAGTGGGTCTTTGCTTTCTTTGCAGCCTCTGGCTGGTGGGGGCAGGAGGGGACCCAGCACACAGGAAGCAGTAGCCGCCCGCTGTTCAGGGCCTGACCCGGCCTGAGCGGCTTGTCGGGTCGGGGTCGTTCCCCAGAGCTCCAGGTACCGCCCCAGAATTGTTTTATTAAAAGCATCATGTGTCCGGCCCCAGGGGCCAGAGAACTGCCCTTTTTCTTAGTTTGGGGGAAATTGGTTTCCTGCCTCCTTGTGAGCTTGAACAGATTACGCAGAAAAGCACTTTATCTTCTGCATTTCTCCCACGGTCTCCAGCCCAGCCCGCCCCCCCTCCCACCGCTATTTATAGAACTGGGCCAGCGTGACTCCCGCCCCTGAGTGATGGTGGGCGTGGGATGGAGACCTGGGGTGTTTGGGGCGGAGTTTGGAGAAGCCTCTGTCTCCAAATTGGCTCTTGTACACCTGGGGACAGGTGAGGCCTGACCTGGGTCCCCCTGGCCTCGCTGGGTCTCAGCGTTCTCACCTGCAAGATGGGATGACAAGGGTTCTGTCCTCAGAGTGCTGTTGGGAGGGTCACATTCCTCAGCTCGTGGTTCGCGCTCCATTAGGACTGGTCAGTGCTGTCCTGACGCTGTTACAGTATAGTCTCTGGACCGACCAGGTGTCCCTCCACACACTTCCTGGCACCACATACTAGTGGAAAATCCATAAAAGCTAACAGTTATCCCTGTGACACGGTGTAACTGACAGAGCACACTCACTCGTTGCCATGGAAACTATCCTAATCCGCAAGGTTTTCCCAAGAGCTCCAGGGTCTGCGCTTCCCAAACAGTGGTTCTCGTGCTGGAGAGGGTGTTCCCTCCCTGACCCCAGAACCGGCAGCCCCAGCCGACCACCGCACCAGGGCCCCGAGGAAGGTGGAGGGACACCCAGGGGGCTACTGGAGGGCGAGGAGGGCTGGCCGGACCAGGTCTGCAAGCAGGTGAACATCTCCCTTGGTTAGGAACACGGCCCAGGTGGTTCCTTCCTCCTGTCAGCTGCCCTGGGCGATGAGCAGAGGCGTGGTGCCCTGGGGCTGCCCCACAGCTTGTCCGTAGCTGAGCTTCTTGCTACCAGCCCGCTAGCCCCTCCCGAGCCCACTGAGATGGAAAGAAAGTCAGACTGGGCTCTGCGGTTAAAGCTGGGCCTCGGCGTGGGGCTGGGCTGGGGCGATGGGGCCACCCGTGCGGAACAGGACAGGATGCACTACCTCGGCACCGTCGGTCTCAGGACCACCTCTCGGTCGTGGGGAATCTGGAGCCCAGTCCTGGGCAGTAAGGGGCCTCCTTGTCACCCCTCCCTCACTGGGGGTGACTCTCTTCCCTCGGCCCCCGGGGGACAAGGCTGAGAGTCCACTCTTTTGTTTCAAGCAGTGAGGACTCCATTCGGCTGGTGGGGACCCTCCAGCCCGTGGCGTTGGCTGCTGAGCGGCTGACCCAAGGCCCTCCCAGCACGCCCGCCGGCCACCCACTCCTGCCGCTCTCGGGCCGCCCCTGCCCGGGCCCCCAGCTCCGGCCCTCCCTGCCCTCCTCCGGCAGCTCCTCCCCAGCTCCTCCCCAGAGAGACTCCCCTTCCTCCCTCTCTCCGGCCCAACCGCCAGCCCGCCTGATTCATCTCTGTCTCCCCACATCAAAGGCTCTCGGGCCAGGGCTTGGCCCTAAGTCAAATCGTACGTGCTCCATAGCTGGAGCAAGAGTGTCCTCTGTCTGTCCGGGTCGCTGTCACAGTGGCCATGCGCAGGGTTCTCTAAGTGCAAAGGGAGAGGCTTTTAAAATATTGATAAGTGACCAGGCCGGGTCTGAACCTTTGACTGTTAGAATGAAGGCATCTTTGAAACACACACTCAAAACCCATCCCAGAGAGTGAAATTCCTGGAGACCCTGGATTGCCAGGCCTGGGTTTCGATGACCTGGGCCTTCTCTGTCAGCTTCCGGAGACCCTGTCCCTGTCACTCACTGCAAACCCAGGTGGACAGTTAAACTGAAAAGCTGAGCGAGCAGCTCCTGGCTGCCTGCCACCAGCTGGGCCCGGGGGGAGCCCTGACGGCGCCTTGGGGAGCGAACTGGAGGTAGACGGCCGCCTGGGTGTTGAGATCTAAAGGTGCTGGGAAGGCTCCCAGCGTCCCGCCTACGCCCGGGGCCCTGAAGCGTCTCCCCCATCCAGATGCCGCGGTGCCTGAAATTCCACCACTGGAGAATCTGCTGTGGGTCTGGTAGCTCTTCTGTTTCCAGAAATTCCTACTTAAAATGCACCCCAGATGGCAGCCGACGAATGAAATCAGCCAACGGGATACAGGTGTGGTTACCAGACTACAAGAAAGGCAAAAAGGAAATGAAGCAGGGCTGGGGGGAGGGGGGCGGTTAGGAGTTTGATAAAGGAGTGGGTGAGGTCACCAGCCAGCACTTTCCCCTCCTGGGCAGTCACCTCCCACGCTGTTCTCTCCTTATCAGTTTCCCTCCCACCCACTCAGGTTTGGGAAACACGGGTCACCCCTCCAGCCCACCACCAAGTCTCTCAAAGCCAATGGCATTTATATGTTTCTTCTCTTAGAATCGAAGTTGTTTAAGGCCCATGTTTGAAACGTGAAAGGAAACACTGAGTATAATTTCAGTCTCTTTGCTCATCATCTTTCTCTCTCACTGTCTTCATGGCCAGAGCATGAAGTCTCAAGAAGGGCTTCTAGGAAGGCAGAATCCTCAGAGTCTAATTAGCGTTGAAGCTGATTGCTGTTTTCTGTGAGTTGTTTTCGTTGATCAGCCTGTTTAAGGACATCCAGGGTTAGTGCAGGTGCTGAACTTAGTTATGTGTTAGGACCCAGAGGCTTGTAGACAGAGTGAAAAAGATCAGAGAACAGGGGAGGGTGTTGGGCTAAGTGCTTAAAATTTCACAGTGTCCAATGTAACTCTTGTCCATTACGATGGTACATTCCCACGTGTCACTGTTCACCTCTTGTGGTACAACCGTTTTTTCTCAAGCCAAACAAAACCTCCAGCCAGGAAACTGCCAGCAAAGCTTCCAGGCTCAGAAGGTGGAATTCAGAAGTTTATAAATGCTTTTGATGATAATTATAGGTCGGGGGACAAACCATTACTTACCGTGAGATGTTTGGATTACCTGTGGACTTCCTTTATCATCCTCATTAGTACCATTTAGCGAAAGTTAACTCTCAAACACCATGGTGATGGCGGACCTAGAGCCCAGTCTCGGCTGACGCATCGCCAAGGCCAAGGTGGGCTGGAGTCGGGCTGGGGAACCAGGTGGGCTCCCCTCCGCCCTGCCGTCCGCCTGGGCCTCTGGGAGCCAGGGCGCCTCTCCTCTCCTCTCAGGCTTGCTGGGTGTGGACCTACGGGACCCTGTGGCCAAGTCTCAGGCTGAGCTGAGGACCAGAATCACCTGTGGGGCCTTAAAAGCACAGACCACAGACACACCTGCTCAGAAGGCCTGAGGTGCAAGTCTGGGAGTCTGTGTTGGTAACAGTCTTTCCTGGGAGATTCTGATAAGCCCGCAATCCAACCCACCAGGGCCCTAGGAAGCCTCCCAAGCAGCAATTTCGGAGCCCGAGGATGGTGAGACACCCTCTGGTCACAAGACTCAACATCCCCTGGAGAGGAGGGAGGGAGGCGCCTCAGGGCGTGGACCGCTAACCACCCCTCGGAGCTCCCGGCCCCCTCCTCCAACACCAGGAATTTCTCACCCGCCTCGCTTTTCTTCTGATTGCAAGCGTGTCCAGGGGCCCGTATTGTGAAGAGCACATCACTTGACCCCAGGGCCCCTGCCGGCCCAGCTCTCCTCCCGGTTCACCGTGCTGAGGCTCCACACCCCCCCACCTTGACCCTGGCCGTCTGGCTTCATAGTTACCAGTTCAGTTTGCTGGAGCTGCGTCTCCAGCCACGCTGACCTCTAACCCCGCCCCGGGTTGCTGTTTCCTGCCAGCAACACTTGACCGCCCCACTGACCCTCAAAACGAGACGGACGTGGGGTCAGAGTCTCGTCTCCCACCCACACCTCCAGCCGCTTCCCTTTCCCTTTGACCCAATCTTGGCTTTGTGAGGTTACTGCGAGGACACTGCGGCCCCAAGAGAGGAGGTGACCCGCGCGGGGTCCACCCCGTCCTGAGGGCACCGGGATCTACAGCGGGGCACCTGACCCAGCTGTGTGCCCCTCTGCGGCCCCCAGCCCCACTGTGAGGGCAGACCTCCTGACACGGGCACCGTGTCCCTGTGCCCTCCTAACATCCGTCCGTACAGAACACATGAAAGGATTTCAGTCAAAGCTGAGAAGGGGAAACAGGAGGGACATGGGGACGCTGGCATCTCAAAAGGGATGTAGCATTTCGTGTCCCTGGCGACTCCAAACAGGGCCTCCCTGTGGGCCATACTCTGGAGCAGTTTATTCCTGGGGCCTTGGCAGGTGATGCTGACGGAGGCTGGGGTCTCCGGATTTTGCCAGTTTTTAGTGACACCTTCAGCTGCCTCATTCTACATATTTGTGAAGCAGTAATTCATTCAAGGAACAATTTAGGACCCTGTATGTCTTCTCGTAGGAGAAAAATGGGGATGAAGATCCAGGAGTTCAAGGGCTGAGAGCCACAGCAGATTGTCCAAATGGGAACGAACTCAGGCCCTGTCTACTTTGGAGTAGTAATACTGTTACTAGTTTTTATTGAGTGTGTACCACATACAAGACGTGGTTCTCGGTTTCCTCACCTGCATTGCCTGACTTAGTCCTCAGGTTCCCCCAGGCAGGCTGCCGTCTTACTCCCTTGCAGATGAGGAAACGGGGGCTGAGAGACAGCAGTGGCGTCTTGCCCAAGATCACACAGGCAGTGAGTCCGGACTTCCCGGGGGGGCTGATGTGGAGCCCCCGCTCAGCACCCTCGTTAGATCTCACCCTGGAGGGCACTTGGCCTCTCTTCGGGGAGAATTGGTTACAGGAGACCCCCTCCAAGTGCGGTGAGCGGGGCTGTCCTCATTTGATGGATCTCAAGCAAGATAGAACGTAACTCTGCACGTATCAGCGGTTGAAACTGCCAATACTTTAGCCTCCTTCTGCCTTTATACAGATTCTTTGGGCTGCTGGCCTCTTGGGGTGAACTTTTTCCCAAGAAGTCAACTGCAGAGCCAGATTCGAGCTCATGACAGCAGAGTTTTCTTCTTACCTGCTGCCTTCAGCGCTTAGAACCCCCCTGACCCACACGTCCCAGAATGTCTCAGCTACCGTGAGCACCTGGGGGAATCTATGGATGGTATCTGGACATTTGGGTCCGAAGCTACCATTTTTTTCAGCCCTCGTTCTCAGAAAGGCATCCAGATAAGAAGCACAAAATGAACACCGAATGGCACAGGCAATGGGCCTATGAAGTAGCTGTTGGGGGAGCGGTTACTAGTTTTGCCTCTCTGTCTTCTCGCGTCAAAGGCTCATCAGGCTGGTGCCCCCAAGAAACTTTCTGTGCATCCCTATAAACCCTTAGAAAGGGCTAGAGAAGCAGACTGGGGTGGGGGGGAGGACTTTCCCACATCAGGGCGCTTTTCTCCTCCTCCATCTGGAGCAGCTGTGCTCCCCGAAGCGCTTCCTCCCGGTGCTGGGATGGAAAGGGAACGGTTGCCCTCAGCGTGCACAGCCCAAGGGGCAGAGGTCAGCCCTAGACCTAGTACCCCGACAGGAGAACCACCGAGAGCTAAGGAACGGAGGAGGCTGGCTCCTCCTGTCTCTTTCTGACGGGGTTTCGTTAGCTGTTCTGGCTTGGAAGGGGCCTCCCAATGTGGCTGGTGGCCTGTGAGGGCATGACCAGGACGGGGGAATAGGGTCTCCAATAAAGAGCCGGAGTCTTTACTAATTTCCATGTGTCCAAATACTTGCTTTCTCTTTCTCTGTTGAAACCACAAATGCCAAGTCAGGGTATGTTTTATCTGGGGGAGAAGGCAAGAGACCCCACCCAGCAATCACAGACAAAACATGGGCAAGATCTGTCCGCAGTCCCATCGGCTCTCGTCTCCGGGCTGACTCAGGCAGTGGGGCGCTCACCACTTCCCTTGGGAATCCAGCCCAGGACTCGGGGTTCCTCGTGTGAATGCTCTCCCAGCTAGTCAGCCACACGCTCCTTTCCTGGGTGGGGGGGGCGCTGCAGCCCCCCTCGCTGGACCACAACTGTTGACTCATCTTGGACCGAGATGGAGGTGGGAGGTTCAGGACCACTCCAGGGACACTCAGCTGGGTTTGCTGTCATCTGTCACTTGCCCTCCCCCTGGGTGGTCAGCTGGGGGGGGCAAGCAAAGTGGCCCGTTCTTGTGCTCCTTCCTTTAGACTTTAAACTTCCTGCGGCTGGGAACTGCTGTCAGCCATCTCTGTGTGTTTAGGGCTCAAGAAATGTGAGTGTGAAGTGAATCCCCAGATTCTCCCAGTTTGCATTCTGGAATGATCAGGGCCTCCTGCATGAGGTCTTCCCTTGACCTCCCACAAAGACCCTAACCCCAGAGCCAATGCTTTCTTCTCAGGAGGAGAGGAACTGAGCCTATTTGTAATCTGACAAGGTGGATTCAAAGCTTTCATCCTGCATGAGGCCAGCTACCCTCTGTGTCTCATCTGTCCCCAAAGATAAAGCCTTGAACTAGTTCCCCTCCGTGAAGGGGGCGGGGGGGGGGGCATGGCAATTATAGGCCATTCATTTCAGGTTGCTGGACCTGGTCTCATAAACCCCGTTCACTGCGAGGTGAGAAGAGTCATCAGGCACCTCCGGCCAAGACGGCACAATTCCAAGGAAGACTTTCCCTCTAATTAGTCTGGTATTTGCTAAAACTGCTCTTACTTTTCCTTATTATAAACCCAGAGGACAATAGCTCCTTACTGCCAGCCCAGTACGGTGGGTTCCTGGTCCCTCGTTCCCTGACCACCGCCCGCCCGCCGCGGTCCCTTCCCCCACTGAAAGGGGAAGGTTGTCACCCTGTTCAGTTACTAATTAAAAAAGGCCAAGCCTTCGATTACTGCTATTGTTTTTTTTTTTTTCTTCTCACTGTACTGCATTCAAAGGCAATTTCTTTAGCAGAGCGACCTCCAACTCCCTCAGGGAAGAGAAGGGAGGTTCAGACTTAAAAAGAAAAAAGCAGTTGGAGGGCCGGCCTCAAACCATGCTGGCCCCATTGGTTGGTGCCCCGTTACTGGGGTCTGGAATAGGGTCCGGGGCTGGAGCTGGAGCTCTGCCTCCGTGGGACCTTGGCTACTCCCTCTGGGGCAGCTCACCCAGGGTGCACTACCCAGACTTGGGACATCGGTCCCAGCCGAGGCTCTAGTGACTTTTCAGGCACCAAATCCCGTCAGTGACTATGGACTAATTCAGGCGGGACGCTGTCCCAGAAGCGATGGGAGCGCGCGTTTCCCATGTGGAAGCACTCTTCTCGGTGTACCCGCGCCGCGTCAGCTTTCCTTGTCCCAGGGATGGCTCTGCTGGGTGCTGTCGGAAGGGGTCCAGGACCAGAGGGAATGGCTCGGGTTTGTGAGGCAGAAATAACAGATCACTCCTCTCCTTGGGGAGATTCAAGGAGGAAAGCGCGTGTGAGTGTTTGATGTGAGTAGAAAAGCTACTACGTGAGTCCCAGAGCCTCCAGCCCCGCAGTTCCTGAGCTGGGGGCTCCCCGCAGGAGCGCTGGACGCCCCGGGGGCTGCTGGCGCGTGAGGCCCCAGGTGCTCCCGGAGGACCGGGTCGAGTTCCGGCGAAGGGGCCGGTGGGTGTGCGGAGGGTCCGGGGGGGCACCCCACGCGCGCCCGGGGGTCGGGGCCCGCGGAGGAGCGGGCGCGCGGGGAGCGGAGGCAGGTGCGAGGCCGGGTGCCGCCCGCGAGGAGCCCCGGGGGCGGGTTGGCGCGGCGCGGCGGGGCGGGGGCGGGGAGGAGGCGCGGGGCGGAGCGCGGGGCCCGGGACCCGCCGGCCGGCGCCGGCCCTGCACTCGGAGCCGCGGCCGCCACCGCCGCAGCCAACTCGGGCCCAAGTTCCCGGCCGCGGCGGAGAGCAGCGCGCAGCCGGCGGCCCGAGCCCCGCGCAGGGCCCGGCCTCCTCCGCTCGGCCGCTGCCCGCGCCCCGCCTCCGCCCATCGGCTCGGACCGGGCGCCGCGCGGGAGCCCTCGGGGCAAGGAGCGCGGGCTCCGCGGGGGCGACCGGCCGACCCCCGGGGCCGGGCGGACACTCGGCGGGACCAGAGCGCAGCGCGGAGAGTCGGCGCCCCCGGCCGCCACGGCCCCGCGGGCGCTAGAAGGGCCGGGCCGGGCGGAGAGCGAGCCGGAGCCCGCGGGCCTGACAAGCCGCGGACGCGCAGGTAAGCCTGGCGGCGGCCGGGAAAACGAAGCCCGCGCCCCGCCGCCCAACTTCCCCGCGCCCGCGGGCCGGTCGGGGCGACCGGATCGGGAGCGGGGAGGTGCGGTCCGGGAGGGGCCTCCCCTCCACCCCCCGCGCCCGGGGACCGCGAGCCTGGCCCGGGACGGGTCTGCGGGGCCGGGGCCCGGCGGCGCGGGGGGCGCGCAAGGGAAGGGGTCCCCGCCGCCGAACAAAGCTGGGGCCGCGGGCTCTCGCCGAGCCCGGGCCGCCCCCAGCCGGCAGGTAGCTAGGGTCCCCGCCCTCCCGGCGGGCGGGTGTCGCCGCTTTCGGTCCCCGGGCGGCGACCGCGGAGCCGCGGGGAGCCGCCCCCGGGCGCGCAGTCTCGGCCCCGGCCCGTCCGCGCGCCGCCAGCCCCCGAGCTTCCCGCGCGCTTTTCCCGGCTCGCTCGGGCCCAGCTGGGGTCCGCGGTGGGGTCTGCGCCCCGCGCCCGCCAGACTGTGGCGAGAGCTGCATCTGGATTCTTTTAACCCCCGCGAGCAGTGCTAGTTTGGTGCCTGGATTCCTGCCTAAGCCCGAGCAGGTCTCCGGCTGGTCTTCCTAGCTTTCTGTTTTCTTTAATTGCGCCTCCGCTCGCCCTGCCTCTTCCACCCCAGCCGGGAGAGGTGCGGGGTGGCCATTCTCCACCTCCTCGTGGAGCCTGGGGGGATATTTGGCCACGCACTCTAGTTAGAGCCCCGGTTCCTAGATGTTCTCATCCTGCAAGTCTTCGTGAGAGACCATTCCACTTGCTTGGAGCGGGACTGCTTCTGTTTTACAGAGAGGGGAGCTGAGTGGTGACCCAGCTTTTCTGGGGAGCTTGCTCTCCACTTTCCCCCCGGGCCTTCTTCACTGCTTTTGCCACCTGGCTGCTTGGCAACAGCTTTCAGCTGCTACCACCCTGGGCAGAGTTTCAGCCTGGTACCTGGAGGAGAAAGGCCAGGATCGTGTTACCAGTCTAGCGGCCAAGGAAGTGCCCACTTGCCAGAGCTGTGATGCCATGCCATCTGCATGGGTGCAGAAAACTCCAGTGGGGCAGAGTCACGCTCTTGGCCAAACACCAGCACCCAGGCAGGCACAGGGCTGGAAGCTTAGGGTGACCCCTCTTGAGGCTGGCCCTAAGGCAACATAGGGGCCAGGGAGCAGTGAGCACACCCTGGGAAAGCCGAGGACCCTTTCCTGGACCCCGGCCCTCCTGCTGCTGATTCAGATGTGCAGTTTACTTATCAAAGGCAAGGCTCCAATCTCAGGCGTGGGTGAGTGAGGCCCGGCACCGAGCTTGTGCCCACACGCCCGCCAGGATCACACGCGCGTCCCCCGGCAGACCCGCCGACCTGTGGAACGTGGAAGGCTGAGTGGTGGTTTCCTCTGTTTCAAAATAGCATCTGTTCTCTCTTCACACAGAAGATCTGTGGTTATAAATAGCAGGAGGAAGGAGGTGCGTCTCCTGGGAAGGAAGGGCAGTGCTCAGAGCCCTCTGCACGCTTGCGGGAGGAGTGGTGTGGCTGGGCTTTTTGTGGGGAGGTCCAGTCTGGATCCCAAGGCCAGAGGCAGACTGGGGCCAGGTCTCCGCCCCAAAAGGCGCAGGTGTAGCAGGCGCAGGGAAGGAGGTTCGTGGAGCAAAGGACCTACCGAGGTGACATGTGGATAAGGACCGAAGGGCAGCCCCCCTTCCTTTCCTAAAGAAAACCAGCCCTTGGGCGTGGGACCCGCTGGGGTCTGCCTGCCGGGGAGCAGGAGCCAGCCCCGCTTTCCCAGGCCCCGACTTCTCGTGTGTCCCAGTGTGAATGTGTGAGCCGGCGTCTGCCCAGTGTGCCTGAAAGCGGCCCTCTTCGTGTCCTTCGGTCGCGCTAAAGTCTCCAAGGGTGTCTCGTTGGCTTGAAACAACTGTTTTCTGAAAAAAAATTTTCTATGCCCAAAGCTTAAGCCAAATTGCTGGGAGCCATATGCTGTGAAAAGAAAAAATCTGGGATTGTTCTTCACCTGCGTATTTCACCCTGGTCTTGCTCTAGCGGCAGCTGGAAGATTTTTTGTTGGCTCTTCTTCAAGAAGGACAGGAGCCCAGCCGAGGCTGTTCTAATTTTCACTCCTGGGATGGTTCTGCGGGTCCTGGACGGCCACGGCCGGCATGTCTAGCAGGGGAGGAGGGCTTTACATGAAGCGCTAGTCCTCGCCGCCTCCGAAGTAAGCGCCAGTAAGCCCACAAAGCTTTCCTGTTCGCTGCTCTGGTCTGTGCTCCCAAGCTCCTTTCCAACCTGCCTGTCATTCATCCCCTTCATCTTCCGAACACGTCCTCGGACGCCACCCATGCTCCATCCCCACACCTGAACATGGGCCTCAGAGTTTTCAGTGGTTGGCTGGTTGGTGCTGTTTTTGTAGCCCCTTCAAGTCTCCCGAGTGAGGAGAGGACGTGGGGGCTCCCCATCCTCACCCCAGGGGCATCCCTGGCTGGTTTCTATTAAGTGTCTTCAAACTGCTTCCAGCAGTCCAGAGAAATCCAGCAGAGGGGTTGGGAACGGACACTGTGATGAAGATGAAAGGCCCTATCGTTTTTCGTCTGAAGCACCTTTCATGGTAAAAGTCACCTTCTCCCAGCTTAGCTGGGACGAAGTGAGAGAGCGGCATGGACTTATATACACTACCAAATGTAAAATAGATAGCTAGTGGGAAGCAGCCGCATGGCACAGGAAGATCAGCTCGGTGCTTTGTGACCACCTAGAGGGGTGGGATAGGGAGGGTGGGAGGGAGATGCAAGAGGGAGGAGATATGGGGATGTATGTATATGTATAGCTGATTCACTTTGTTATACAGCAGAAACTAACACACCATTGTGAAGCAATTCTACTCCAATAAAGATGTTAAAAAAAAAAAGTCACCTTCTCCCCATCTCTGAGGGGTGACCGTCCACTCCCCCAGGCAGCGAGTTGGCAGAGCTGGGAAAGCGGACCTGAAGTTTGGTCCAGTCTGGCCAGCCTTGGCAGTGACAGCCCGCTCCTCCCAGCACCCCCGTCGGCTCTGTTTACCTGGGTAAATTTAAGCCTCCACCCCCTCATCCCAGTTTGACCCACTGGCTCTTGGTCTCGCCCTCCTGGCCGCTGGGCAGCGTTTCCAGACTTCCTTGCCCCTGTGGTTGCAGCTGGGTCTTTCCCAGCTGTGCAGCCTGAGTTCTCCTCCACACTTTCTAAAGCTGGCGTCTCTCCTCCCGGCTTCTGCCCACGGGGCTTTCTTCCCAACTCTTTTTGGAAGCTGCTTGGTACTGGGGGAAGCTCTCCCCTGAGCCCTCCAAAGATCAGGCACAGAAGTTTCAGGGAGGGAGCTCAAGCCTTGCCACCGAGACCCTCATGCTGACTGTAACTGTCGCCAGCCCAGCCCAGGGCCCCGGGGCCCCCTTGGGAGCAAGTGCAGGCCCTAAAGACACAGGGGTGTTTTCTCAGACACAGGGGTGTTTCTTTTTGCACCCCGACCCTCCAAAGCCCAGGAGGACCCAGCCCGCCTGTATGTCCTGCTCTTGTGTGAGGTTTCGAGGGGAGGTGTACTGGGGGGGAGGGGTGCATGGTAGCATCTCCTCTGGGGGGCTCAGTTGTCTCTCCCGTCATGTGGGGCGTGGGATTAGATTGCCCTGGAGGCCCTTCCAGTTCTAACAGTCTGTTGTTTCAAACAGCTCTAGCTGGTTCCGTTTTGGAAATCCCTCTGCTGTGGACCAGGCCTGGGGGTGGGGAGGCAGCCAATCGAAGGCGTCCGTTCCGACAGAGGGGCAGCGACGGAGGGGCAGCGGGGCTGCTTTCGCAGAGTTACTGTTTCACCCCCTGCAGGCCTGCAGGCAGGGCTTGTGGGCCAGCTGGAGGCTCAGGTTGTGCTCCCGGCTTTGGGCTCCGGCCCGGAGGGGCCCCTGTGGTTAGTCGGCCTCCCAAGGATGGCTCGAGGCCCTGTCTCCAGCTGCTGGTGACTTAGGGGCCAGGGCCTGAGTTCCTGGGGGGGCACCCAGGGTCCCTGAGCCCCAGAAATGCTAACCCCTCCAGGGTCACTCCTGTCTCACTAACTGATAAAGGGTCAGGGGTGGATTTCCCGAGGTCTTGGCTTCAGTTTGAGAAGTTCTTGGTTTACAAACTTTAGCCCCCGAAGGTCACATCCGAGTTATCTGGAATGTCCAGTAGATCTGCTCTGAGCCCTGCTGGGAGAGCCAAAGAAATGAGAACAAAGCTTTTCTGACACGGGCTCGGGGTGACCCTGTTCGCTGCCGAGTCTCACCCTGTCCTCCTTTTGGAGGGGACTTTGGGGGAGAAGCCTCAGAGCAGCCCTGGGCTCTGTTCCTGCTGGGCCCCCCCTTCCTCTTCCCAGCAGATACCCAGAGATGCTGGCGTTCCTGTCGCTGAGGGAGGTTGAAGGAAGTTGATTCCCTTTGTGGCATCGTCTCTAAGATTATATACCCCACCCATGCTCGTTGGGAAGTTTCTCCTGGGAAACTCTGAGTAATGAATTACTAAATACTTCATACAGCTCTTGTTTGGCGTACAAGACCTGCAATCAAAGTAATTAAACCTTTAAAGAGATTTTGTATTTAAGTGTAGGGCTAGAAATGTCCTGTCCCGCTGGGGGGCAGGAGCTGGCGGACGGGGCGAGGGTCCTGGGTGGCCCTGTGGCTTATGCCCCGAGTCCGCAGGCTGCGGGAAGCCAAGACGCTAGAGGCTGGGCCTCGGTGGCACTGCGGCTGTGGCCCGGCCCTCAGAAGCCAGCCACGTAACCCGGCTTCTCTGTACCTCGGTTTCCTCACTTGTGAGTGGAAACAGTAACTGTCTGTTCCTCTCCTGTGGTTGCCGAGAGGCAGTTGGCGGTGAGGATCTGGGCGTGCAGGGCACTAGGCTGTGCAGGGCTGGGCGTTGCTGGCTGCGAGCTGTGAGGGAGGAGCCTGGAGCCCGCCCCGCCCCTGTGAGCAGAGCTGCCCGTGTCGGCGGGTGCCCGCCAGTCCTGGAAGGGAATGACTCTCGTGGGCGTCAGCCGCATCCCATCCGGCGTGACGTCTGTGGGATGGAGGGTCCCGGTTTGTGGAGCGGCCACTGACAGGAGGGGATAGGTGTTCAGCATTGGCTGTTACAAAGGGAAGGAAAAGTGGGCGCTCTCAGGATGCTGATGGGGCCTGTAGGGCTGGGGGTCGAGCGGGGCTCCGCCTCACACGAGTCTGTCCCTCTAACTAAGCAGATGCCGGGAGAGTCCCTGCGTTTGGAAACCACTCAAGATCTTGACATGTTGTCTTTTCTTGGGCTTAAAAGGGTAACCTCTGCAAAATCAAATCTGAAGTACGCTTTAAATACACAGAGGGAGATCCCCCGAGGGCGTCTTCCTTTTCCCCAGGCCAGGTCAGTCCACCCTTGAGACCAGCCGCAGAGCACCTGTGAAGGGCCTCGCCCTCAGGTACGCCCAGGAGCCGGCAGGGCTGGAGGGGAGGGCGGTGGTGGTAGCCAGCGGTGGGGAGGTCAGGCCTCACCCAGGGGGTTGGGTCAAGTCCTTTAACTTGTCAAAGCCCAGAGACTGCCGTCCCCAGCCCTGCCCCTAACCTAGTCTCCAGCTGCTCCGAGAGTCCCACCCCTCAGAGTGTCAGGTTCGGGGCCATCACACGTGGGCTTTCCTGCAGATTTTGTGTATCTTTCCGGATACAGTAAGTCCCCTACATACGCACCTTCAAGTTGCAAACTGTCAAAGATGCGGACGTGCGTTCGCATGTCCAATCACGTAAGTTAGTTCACGTGTCTGGAGTACGTTGTCACGTGCGTGCATCCCCTACAAGTGGTTGTGCTTTTGTGTACTTTACTGTACAGTACTGTATAGGGTACAGTGGTACAGTGTCTTTATTTCAAGCCCAGAACCTGTGCCATCAGTGTCAGGCGTGAGTGAAGTTGCAGCTTCCTCCGTCTCCTATTGCTGACGACCCTTCATCAGGGTCATCGACCCTCTACCATCTCCCACCTCCTCTCCCTCCTCCAGTCAGTAACTCTCCCTGCCTGTTCACTCGGTGCCAGCCCCCGTGTGCCAGCTGTTGCACCATACTGCTGTACTTTTCAAGGTACTGTACTGTAAGATTTAAAATGTTTTCTTTACTTTCTGTTTGTTTTTTATGTATTATTTGTGTGAGAAGTATTATAAACCTATCACAGTACAGCACTATATAGCCGATTGTGTTCGTTGGGTACCTAGGCTAACTCTGTTGGACTTACGAACAAATCGGACTTAGGAACGTGTTCTTGGAACGAAACTCGTTCGTATGTAGGGGACTTACTGGATTAACAGGGAGTTTGCACGCTTCCCAGAAAACACCCTCCTTAGCTCCGCTGCAGTTAAACATAACCCAGACCGCACACCGTGGTCTGCCAAGCTCCCTGTGGCTGGTCCCGCCCTCCCGTCCACGTGGCGCACGTGATTCTGCGGGCGGTCCTCTCTGTGCTGGATGGACCGCTACCCTCAGGCCCCAGCGGCAGAATTGCCCCCCCACACACACTCTCTATTCCTGGCTCTTTGCTCTAGAGCACCCATCACCGTCGCGAACTCTCTTTCTTGTTAGTTCTTGTTAAACGTCTGCCACCCTGTGTCTGTCCTGCTCTCCACTGCGTCCTCGGGGCTGAAACAGTGCTCATGGTGCCTGAGCTTAAAGGTGCTCCCAAAATAGCTGTGATTGTTGATCTTAGGGCAGTGAGCTTTGTAATTGTATAGCATGTTCTTTGCCAGAAAAAGGCCTATTTTGCCTAAAAAGAATGGCATCCTTACTGATTTTTCTGTGGATTGAATTATTCATATAACAAATATTGGTCCAGGCAAGTCCCAGGCGCTGGGGATATAAGATACAGTCCCTGAACCTCAGCAGCTTTTGTTCTAGGAACTCCTTCTACGTACAAACGGCAAGTGTGCAGAATTCCAAAACCTCTTGAGTCTTTTATTCTCCCGTACCCTGTGCTTAAGCCCCATCTGTGACCATGCACACACATTGCGGGTGGTTTGGGGATGCAGCAGACAGTGGAAACACAGAAGAACAGGAAGCCACAGGGGCGGTCCAGGCCAGCAGAAGATCCGAGAGAGGACGCGCTGACCTGACCTCTGCCCAGGCTGGGTGCTCGGCTGCTCCCAGGGGGACCTGGAACATTCCTCCCTGTGCCGTTGCTAGCAGGACATTTTCCACCCATGTGTGACCAGATGGAGAGGTGGGGAAGGAACTGGGTTCGGAGTTCCATGAGTGCATTGCAGGCACACAGCCATCTACCTCGCTAGGCTGTCATTCCAGACGACTGGCACCATCTAGAAGTTACTAGCACGCACGTCTTTGGTCCCAGGTTGCCCAGCCAGTGTCCAGTAAAGCCCCACTGGACATAATTGGAGAAGACCTGATAAGAAGGGTCTCTGTTTGCCTCGGGCAGCTGCACCATCGCCCCGTCCTTGATTCTCGGTCTTGGCTTGGCCCCCAGATGCCTCACTCTCCCAGGCTCCCTCCTCCCTCCCTGGCTGAGGCTCTCTGGGTTTTCCTCCTCTCCCCGGACCTCTTCTCTTCTCTTCTCTACACACTGCGATGGCTGTAAGTACCGTCCGCCCTCTTGCTAATCTCACACCGTCATCTGCTGCTGGCCCCTCTCCCTTGACCTTCAGACTGGTATCTCGATTGTTCAAGCAGCACCTTCTCGAGAAGGTCTGAGGGGCATCCCAGCCTGACCTTCTGACCTTTCCCCTTAGACCTGCTCTTCGCACTGCCTGCTCCACCTCCCCCTCCAAGTCGCTCGCGCCGTAAGCCCTGGATCCTTCTTGGTTTCTCCCCTTCTCTCACGGCCCACATCCAGTCCAGCAGTGCATCTTGACATGTCTAATTTCCCAGAAGATCCCCAGATCCCCGGCCTCTCCTCACCTCCTCCACCCCCTCCTCCTGGGCTCAGTCCACCACCAGCAGCCTCCCAACTGGTCTCCCTGCTGCAGCCGCAGCCGTCCTGCTCAGACAGGTCAGATCGTGTCACCGTTTTGCTCCGAGTGCTCTGCTGGCCTCCCGGCTCGTGCAGGAAAAAGGCATCCCTTTTCAGTCTGTACCACACAGACATGTGCAAGCACGTAAGCATTTTCAGACACGTGTGTGCTTCTTATGTCCTTGTCCCCCTTCTGGAAGGTGATGCCCTGAGGGCAAGGGCTGCTCCTGTCCTCACCCTCGGTGCCTGTCGGGCCTGGCCGTAGCACGTGCCCAGGAATGTAGAGGAAAGGCGTGGGGAGAGGTGTGTACCGGTCCCGGTGAGTAGCTGTGTCTCTGCAGAGAAGGCCCCGTGGTTCCTCTGCCTTTGGGCTCATGAGCTGCCTGCTGAGTGGAACATGGGTGCCACTTTCCTCTCCTTATGGTCCCCAAACCATGTTTCTAAACCTTGACGCTGTTGATCATTTTGGACCCCATGATTCTGTGTAGTGGGGGCTGTTCCGCCCATTGTGGGGTGTTCAGCAGCACCCCTGACCCCTACCCACTAGATGCCGGCAGTACCTGCCCTCCGGTGTGGTGACAACCAAAAATGTCTCCAGACGTTGCCCGTTATCCCCTGGGGGCAAAACTGCCCCTGGTTGAGAACCACTGTTCTAAGGTGTGTCTATTCCTTTCTTGAGAATCTTTCCTTATTTCCGTTTCCCTTAAATCCTTTGGAATTATTACCCATTTTGCATCCTGTTTGGGGGCTCTTGCCCGGGCGTGAGCCCTTATGGGAGGGATGTGGATTACGGCCCCAGCTCTCCCACCAGCGGTTGGTCCCTGGTCCACTCCCCAGGGACATCGCTCACCTGCTCCCGCACGGTCACCCTGCCGCCCTGGGTCCGTCCCCTGCTCAGCATTCTTGAGTGACTCCTCGTGACCCTACTGAATTGATAGAATATCTTGACTGGTGTTCGGTAGCCTTCAGTCCTCACCCTACCGACCTTCCCAGGCTTCTCTCCTCTGCTTCTCTGTGTTGCAGCCAAACCGGAGTCCTGCTCCCCGATGTCTGCTCGAGCCAGGCACCCTCCCCCTCCCCTCTTCCTGTGGGAACCCGCCTGTTCTTCAAGGTGCACCTCAGATGCCAGCCCCCTGCCCGCCCCTGTCAGAGATGACCTCTCTGGCTGGGAGCTGGCTTGCAGGGCCGCTGCAGTTCAGAGGTCATCCGTGTGGCCCTTTTCACACTTTGTCGTACATCGTGATCATTTGTGTTCACGTCTCATCCTCCCTACCAGGCACGTGGCTGGTTACGCCGTGTTCTCAGCAGATCTTAGGGGAGGCCCTACGTGCAGCTGGGGCTGTGCAGGGAACCACCTCAGGGGGGTGACCGGCAGGTCCCCTGAGAGTGGGGCGTTCTGCAGCAGAAGGGTTGTTGTCTGCTGTGCACTTGTTTAGACAGCGTAAGCCTTCCAGGCTTCAGGTTAGCACGGCTGTGATTTTCAGGCTTGTAAAGGCCTTTGCCCTCCCTGCTTTCTGTCCCCCGTGTAGTGGAAAGCGCATGGCCTTTGGGGGCAAGTGGATGGACGTGGGTTTGAATCCCCACTCAGCCATTCGCACCTGATGGACCTCGCCCTGGTTGCTGAGCTTTTCTGAGCTCCCTGTTCTTCATCTTTTAAACAGGGTAATAGCGGCCAGCTCACAGGTTTATCCTGAGGATCCACTGGGATGGTTTGTGTGAATTAGGGCAATTTCTGCACGTGGTCAGTGTCAGCCCCCTTCCTTAACCCTCTGCTGAACAAATTGAAGGCGTCAAGGAGCCGTCACCCAGATGCTCAGTGCCTGCTCAGAGTTTGGTCCAGAAGAACTGAGTGTTTGTAACTTGGCTGGTTTTGACGGTAAGGAGACAAAGGAAATCTGAAAGTTCACCTCTATGACAGCTGCTCTCACAAGGAGCTGTTGTGGGCTCACGGCTCCAGGCTCTTGGAATTTTCCTTGAAGGACCCAACCTGAGTGGGTCCCAGGAGTAGTCCCAGCACTCAGCATCGTGACTACTCAGTAGTATTGATAAACTAATGAGCTAGTGACGCCTCAGAAGGTTATCACCCCGGTTGGAGAAAGCTGGTCATGGATTACCGTATTTCATCCGTACTAAGACACATTGTAAAAATTTATTTTATTGAAGTCTAGTTGATTTACAAAGTCGTGTTAATTTCTGCTGTACAGCAAAGTGACTCAGTTATACATATGGGTATATATATATATATATATTCTTTTTCATATTCTTTTCCGTTATGGTTTATCACAGGATATTGAATATAGCTCCCTGTGCTCTACAGTAGGACCTTGTTGTTTATCCATTCTATATATAATAGTTTGCATCTTCTAATCCCAAACTCGAAATCCGTCCCTTCCCCACCCCCTCCCCCTTGGCAACCACAAGTCTGTTCTCTATGCTAAGACGCATTTTAACATATCTGAGATCAGGGTGCATCTTAAGGGATTCATTTGAAATTTAACATAAAGCTAGCTTAATAATCTTTTAACATTTATTTTATTGAAGTATAGTTGATTTACAATGTTGTGTTAATTACTGCTGTACAGTAAAGTGATTCAGATATATATATACACACACATTCTTGGGACTTCCCTGGTGGCGCAGTGGTTGAGAATCCACCTGCCAATGCAGGGGAAAACGGGTTCGAGCCCTGGTCTGGGAAGATCCCACATGCCGCGGAGCAACTAAGCCCGTGCGCCACAACTACTGAGCCTGCGCTTTAGAGCCTGTGAGGCACAACTACTGAGCCCGCATGCCACAACTACTGAAGCCTGTGTGCCTAGAGACCGTGCTCCGCAGCAAGAGAAGCCACCACAATGAGAAGCCTGTGCACCGCAACGAAGAGTAGCCCCTGCTCACCGCAACTAGAGAAGGCCCGCGCACAGCAACAAAGACCCAACGCAGCCAAAAAATAAATAAAATAAAATAATTTTTAAAAAATAAGAAAAAAATTAAGAAAATAAAAATATTCTTTTCCATTTGGGTTTATCTTAGGATATTGAATAGTTCTCTGCACTATCCAGTAGGACCTTGTTGTAAGATTCATCTTAAAATCAATGTGTTTAATTGGGAGTACTTTTCTCTCTTAGTGGGATGGAATAATGGTGCATTTTAAGATAAATGGAGGGCTTCCCTGGTGGCGCAGTGGTTGAGAATCTGCCTGCCAATGCAGGGGACACGGGTTTGAGCCCTGGTCTGGGAAGATCCCACATGCCGCGGAGCAACTGGGCCCGTGAGCCACAATTACTGAGCCTGCGCGTCTGGAGCCTGTGCTCCGCAACAAGAGAGGCCGCGATAGTGAGAGGCCTGCGCACCGCGATGAAGAGTGGCCCCCACTTGCCGCAACTAGAGAGAAAGCCCTCGCAAAGAAACGAAGACCCAACACAGCCATAAATAATAAATAAATAAATAAATAAATAAAAAATAAGATAAATGGAATCTTAGATTTGGTGACATAAGTCAATGTCATTGATCACTGTTTACTAAGATGACCTGTTGTCATTTCCTGGTGCCTGCCTCGGTGTTCCCTAGGAAATGTGCTTCTGTTGTTTGCCAAATAGAGTATTCAGAGCGTCACCTCCATGCTGACCATCTATTGACTAAGAGTTAGAACTGAGGTGGGAAATTCTAGGCAAAGACCAGATGTCCCACAGACCTTGGACCCAGATGCTTGAGGACGGTCGGCCCCCTGTGGTCACCTGTGAATCAGAAGTCCAGGGTCACTGCCCCTGTGTTCCCAGGGACCTTGGACAAGCCTCCCTGTCCTCATTTGTAATTTGTTTGTTGGGGTTCACAATGTAACCCCCAATGCCTACCTCACCAAGCTGTAGATTTAAGTGAGAAGATGTGTGTGAAAGTGGTGTATAGCCACTGGGAGGCACCGTTCATCCCTGCAGGATGGGCAGAGTGGGTAGGTGACCCAGAGACTTTCTAAATCCACTGACGAGACACAGCCCCTGGTGACTCAACAGTGATTCCTACGTGGCACCTGTCCTCTCATTTCTCTGTTTCTAGGAGAGAGTCTTTGAAAACTTTGTGGAAGCTTGTCTGGTGAGGCAAAATCCTATCCCAAAGGATCAAAAGGAAGTTAACATCCTATAACTAGAGTGCCGGGCTTTTTGTTTTTTCCATTTTATATTTTCCTGTTTCACTGCCTTGGCATTGGAAAGTATGTCAGAAAAAATATCATCAACATGAACACAAATGTGTTTATCATGAAAGAGGAAGTCTAATCTCTATGTGCAGTGCTTACAAAATCAACTCCTGCAGCTCAGTAGGAGCCTGGTCCCGGCCCCGAAACTCACCAGCAGTGAGAATTCCCTGGCGGTCCAGTGGTTAGGACTCGGCGCTTTCACTGCTGAGGGTTCGGGTTCGATTCCCTGGTCGGAAAACTAAGATCCCGATGCAAGCCATGCAGGCAAAAACAAAAACAAAAACAAAACAACACAAAATCACCAGCAGTGTGACCACACACAGAGGTGCTCTTGAACAGCCACCCAAACCCTCTTGCCCTCTGTTTCCTCATCTGTTAGAGGCCGTTGAGGGGATTAAAGGAAACACATGGAAAGCACTTAGCAGGGCCTTGCCCATAGAAAGCCGTGCCCAGCAGGTGTTCACTCTAATTATGCTTCTAAACAACCTCGCAAGCCACTCTTGCACAAAAGCCAATGACTAGCTCTGCCTACATCATCCGAGGCTGGGTTATGTCTGGAGAGAAGGGGTCACCTTGGTGTTATTTTCACATTTAGGCGTGGCATTAATAAACTACACAAAACCTGTCAATTCCACAGTAATCTGACCTCAGCGACTTTGCATTTTCAGATACAGTTTCTTATACTGTAACTAAATCAGGAGAATCCTGGTCTCGACTTTGCCAGACAGCTTTGAACTGTTTTCTTTCGAGTGAGATTGTTGAGGTGCACTGCTAATCGTCGTTAAGGAAGAGCCTTAAGTGACATCTAGCTTTTATGGGTGCAACCTGGGAGGCCTGCTTCTGAAGAAACGTGCTGAGCTTCCTTCCACACGCTGTTTGCATCTGGAGGCTGGGGGAAATCTTGGCGGCCTCAAAACTCATAAGCTTCATGCATTCTGCCCTCAGATTCTTCACGTGCTGCCCTGTATTGCCGCAGCTGAATGGGGGAGGGGGTGTGTGTGCAACTTTTTCTTTTTTTTTTTAAATTAATTAATTAATTTATTTATTTATTTATTTATGGCTGTTCTGGGTCTTTGTTTCTGTGCGAGGGCTTTCTCTAGTTGCGGCAAGTAGGGGCCACTCTTCATCGCGGTGCGCGGGCCTCTCACTATCGCGGCCTCTCTTGTTGCGGAGCACAGGCTCCAGACGTGCAGGCTCAGTAATTGTGGCTCACGGGCCCAGTTGCTCCGCGGCACGTGGGATCTTCCCAGACCAGGGCTCGAGCCCGTGTCCCCTGCATTGGCAGGCAGATTCTCAACCACTGCGCCACCAGGGAAGCCCCCTTTTTTCTTTTTATTTATTTATTTATTGGCCAAACCACGCAGCATGCAGGATCTTAGTTGCCCGACCAGGGATCAAACCCATGCCCTCTGCAGTGGAAGCTTGGAGTCTTAACCACTGGACCACCAGGGATTTCCCTTACTTTTTCTTTTTGATCAACTTAATTGAAGTATAATTTGCATACAGTATAGTTCATCCATTGTTAAGTGTACAGTTCAGTAAATTTGGACAAACCCATGCCTTCCAAATCAAGATACTTCCATTCCCCTGGAAAGTCCCCTGGTCCCCTTACAGTCTCTCCATGCCAACACCCACTGCAACTCAGGCAACCACTGATCTGGTTGATGGCGTTCTAGATTAGTCTTGCCTGTTCTAGAATTTCACATAAGCAGAATTATACCAGAATTCTCAGGGTTTTTGTTTCAGCTCTTTGCTGTCCGGCTTCTTTTGCTCAGCATAGTATCTGTGAGATTTTTCCATGTTGTTGAGGTATTAGTAGTTCATTCCTTTTAATTGCTGTGTATATACCATTGAATTCACTTTGGATGGACGTTTAGGTTATTCTAGATTTTGGTTAATATGATAGTCTCTGTCTTTTAATTGTCCTGTTTAGTCTATTTACATTTAGTACCATCTTTCAACTTTCTGTTTTGAAATTATTAGAGCTTTTTTTACAGAAATGTTGCAAAAAAATAGTTTCGTTTCCCCTAATGTTAACATTTTTCCATAACCATAGCACAGGTACCAACAACAGGAAATTAACATTGCTACAGTATTATTAAGTATTTCACAGATCTTCTTCCAATTTCACCAGCTTTTCCCTAATGTCTTTTTCTGGCCCCCAGTCCAATACAGTCCTGAGTCTCACATTAAATTTAGTTGTCATGTTGCATCAGTCTCCCCCAGTCAGTGACACTGCCTGGTGTTTCTGTTGTCTTCCTTGACCTTGACACTTGGATGTGTACACATGCAGACTGTCCCTCCCTCAGTTTGGGTTGCCTGGTGTTTCCTCACGAGCAGGTCTGGTTGTGCATTTTGGGCAGGAATACTACAGAAGGGACGCTCTGTCCCCTCAGTGCATCTTCTCTGGGGCACATGATGTCGGCATTCCTACCACTGAGGATGTTAACTTTGGATCATTTAATGCAATTTTTGTTATGGTTTGGTTAAAGTCTGCCACGTTGATATTTGTTTTCCATTCATCCCCTCCCTGCTTTTTTTTGCAAGGGGCGTGTGTGTTGCTCTAGCATCCTTAAATAATCAGGTCTATTTAGAGTACCTCTTCACAGAGCATACTTTGCAGGTATGATAAACTTACAACAGCATAATTCTACTTACCTGCTCCTAACCCTTCGTGTATTGTCATATCTTTTACTTTTACATATGTTATAAACCCCTCCTTATGGAATTCGAACTTTTGCTTTACAAAGTCAGTTGTCCTTTAAGTAAATTATTTGAAGAAAGAAAAGAGTCTTTTATACTTACATGCTTATTTACCATTTTAGGTACTCTTCTAAGTACTCTTTAGGTACTTAGGTACTCTTTAGTACAGATCTGTCAGCAGCCCAGACTTTAACTTGGCAGGGCTCAAACTCTAACTCTGTCTTTCCTGTAGATCTTGTTAGGGCTTGGTTTGAGATTTTATTAGACTGTGTTTAGAAGAGGTCTTACTCAAGGGCAAGGTCCTTACTCCTAAGGCATATCTCAGCTGGACTCCAGGGGTGTTAACTACTACTTACTTTTTAAAGATATTGAGATATAATTCATATACCATACAATTCACTCATTTTAAGTGTATAATGCAGTGGTCTTTAGTATGTTCACCGTGTTGAGCAACCATCATCACAATCAATTTTAGAACATTTTCATCCCCCAGAAGAAATCCCACACCCATTAGCAGTCACTTCATTTTCCCCCAACTCCCCTACCAGCCCTAGGCAAACACTGATCCACTTTCTATCACTATAGATTTGCCTATTCTGGACTTTTCATAAAAATGGGATCATGCAATATGCGGTGTTTTGTACTAGCTTCTTTCACTTAACATAATGTTTTCAAGGTTAATCCATGTTGTAGTACTTCATTTCTTTTGTGGCCTATGGATAGGCCACCTTTTATTTATTCTTTCATCAGTTGATGGATATTAAGGTTGTTTCTACTTTTTGGCTATTATGAATAACGTCGCTGTCAACATTTGTGCATGAGTTTTTGTGTGGAAATAAGTTTTCGTTTCTTTGGGGCAGATACCAAGGAGTGAAATTTAGAATTTGGGTCATTTGGTAACTCTATGTTTAACCCTTTGAGGAGGTGGCAGACTGTTTTTCAAAGTGGCTGTACCATTGTAAAATGCCACCAGCAGTGTATGAGGGTTCTGATTTCTCCACATCTTGTCAATACTTGTTATTATCTGTCTTTTTATTATAGCCATCCTAATAGGTAAGGCCATGGGCTGAATTATTTCCCCCAAAATTGCCATGTTGCAGTCCTACCTCCCAGTGTGGTGATATTAGGAGGTGGGGCCTTTCGGAGTCAGCTGGGGTTAGATGAGGTCATGAGGGTGGGGCCGTCATGATGAGGATTAGTGCCCTGATAAGAGCAAGAGACACCAGAGCTTGCTTCTCCTCCCTCTGCCATGTGAGGACACAGTGGGAAGGCGGCCATCTGCAAACTAGGAGGAGAGCCTTCACCAGAACTCAGCTGTGTTTGCACGTTGATCTTGGACTTCCAGCCTCCAGAACTGTGAGAAAATATGTTTCTGTTGTTTAAGCCCCCAGTCTATGGTATTTGGTTATGACAGACTTAAGACGGGTATGAAGTATTTCACTGTGGTTTTGATCTGCATTTCCCTGATGTCTAGTGATGCTGAGCATCTTTTCATGCTTATTGGCTACTTGTATATCTTTTTTGGAGAAATGTCTATTCAGATCCTTTGCCCATTTAAAAAATTAGATTTTTTTTAAAAAATTAATTAATTAATTTATTTTTGGCGGTGCTGGGTCTTCGTTTCTGTGCGAGGGCTTTCTCTAGTTGTGGCAAGTGGGGGCCACTCTTCATCGCGGTGCGCGGGCCTCTCACTATCGCGGCCTCTCTTGTTGCGGAGCACAGGCTCCAGACGCGCAGGCTCAGCAATTGTGGCTCACGGGCCTAGTTGCCCCGCGGCATGTGGGATCTTCCCAGACCAGGGCTCAAACCCGTGTCCCCTGCATTAGCAGGCAGATTCTCAACCACTGCGCCGCCAGGGAAGCCCCCCAAAATTAGATTTTTTGTCTTTTAATTATTGAGTTGTGTTATTAGTATATGGTAGCTTATCAGATATATGATTTGCAAATCCTTTCTCCTGTTTTGTGGTTTCCTTACTTTTGGGTGCATTGTGTCACTGAAGAAGAAATATGTTGAGTAGTTAATACAGATCTCTGAGACATCCTGCATTAGTTATCGATAGAGAAAGTAACCTGAGCATCTTTAGAAGATCCAGTCCAGCCATGACAGATTGACAAAATAGAAATCTTCATATTATTTGGAGTACTTAATGTTGTTTTCTTAGATAATAAGTAGGAAAGCCTGTAATTGTCACTACCTGGTATCCTGAGGGTTGCAGGATCTCAGAAGCCTGGGGACTTCCCTTTGGGGCAGATGGCTTTTGCACCAAAGCCCCATTGACAGTTGGCTTGTGGAAGGGGAACGCTGGCCAAGTGAGGCACCTGCCATTGGAGCTCGGGGGTCTTAGGGATGTTCAAACTCCGCAGTCACCTGAGCTTCACGCCCTTTGTGTCTTGCACAATTTTAGAAGTTTAGACGTGAATGAAAGCCCTCTGAAAATAAAAGTAGACTTTTTGGAAAGGCAACATGTATCATTATGTGTTGTGACAACTCTTCTCTCCCTTCTCCCAAAATACTACCCGGTTTATGCCTTTTATATAAATGTGAATTGAAATTCATGGAGTTGTGTGTTCATGATGCCTCTTAACATAATTGGAGCTGATTAGAGATAACATGAAATTCTAATTGGATATTAAATATCCTGAGAAGTGTTTGTCGTATTTTAGTGGCATGACCGTCACTGGGGGTCAGGCAGCTCTCCATGCCAGGCAGTTCTTTCCGTCCACTGGCAGCCCTGTCGTTCATGGGAATCACTTGCCGAGAGCAGGTGGGAATAGGTTGATGATGCTTCGTATTCTAGGACAATCGATCCACTCTGCCGCATGCCCCTCTTTATGGGGGTGAGAAGGCTTTGAGGATTAGAGGTGAGGGGAACAGTTCTGACTCGGAGGCTCTGGGTTGGAGACCAGGCTGTCCGACCTCAGGCCAGCACCTGCCTTCGTGACCGCTGTGTGCCCTGCCACTTGCCGAGAGGGTGACATGTGAGGACACTCGTGTCCACAGAGGCCCAGGTCACAGCAGGCACTGCCAGGCTGCTTTCGTTTTGCCACCTTGTTGCCCTGACTGCCCCATCGGGAGGGGCAGGGGGAGACCCAGGGCCTGGGAGAAGGGGTGTGGGGACTGCTCACTCGGGCTCAATGGTGGCTCCCAGATTGTTTCCGTTCAGTCCTGTTTACTGAGCTTTCTGTCCGCACGTGGCTCCCAGTGGATGGGTCCTGAGGTCTCAGGAGCTCTCTGGCCCCCGCTTCTCCACGTGCTGTCATTTCAGAGCCACAGGGGCCTGTGGGCACATCTTGTGTCACATCCACCAATCCGCCCAGGCTTTCTCCCAGGGACAGTTTCTGCCAGCGCCATGGTAACCATACATCCCGCGCTCAGGCTCAGGATGTGGGGAGGGCACGTGAGGAGAAGTGCCGAGTGAAACGAATTCACAGACCCATGAGGGTCTCCACTTGGTGACTCTCGGCCACCTCTGTCCGGGCTCTGCAACCAACCGTGCTTTCTTCCCTTCATTTCTTTTCTTCCCTTCATCTTTTTCTCATCATCCTCTTCAACGTGGCAAGTGCAGAGTTAGCTACTCAAAATGCCAAAGATGCTGTAACCGGAGGAGTTCTTTGGAAGAGATTATTTAATTCAAGAACTATTTATTTTATTTTGTGGCAAGATGCTGTGCTAGGTTCTGCTGAAGCAGACACGGCTAAGACAGTCCTTGCCTCAAAGGAGAAACAAAAAAACCGAAAGACACATATTACAAGGCAGAAGCATTTATTAGCTCTGATGCCTTGGGAAAGGCATTGAACTTCTCTGACCTTCAACTTCTTCATCTCTGAAGGGGGTTGAGAGCTCACCTTGAGGGGTTATTGTGAGGTTGTTTAAGAATGAGATGAAAATAGTTTTCTCTCAAATTATGTGTTTCATCTTCTCAAATGGCTCTAAGTTGTTGGAACATAAACGCTTATTGCATTGTTTGGACTTAACTACTCACTCAATGGAATGATCAGCTATTTCTTGAGGCCCGGGGGCTCCGCGAGAAAATTACTGAGATGCTAAGCTTGACATGAACCAAGCGTTCTTGGACTCCTTCGGTTTTATGCTGTGCTTCTTTGTGGCAAAGAGAGAAAAACAGTGCCAATTGCCTATGATACAGGGTCTTTCAGACAGTCCCATGAAACAGTGAATTTACAACGGCCCTCCTGCTTTGCAGTGTTTGTAAGAACTTTGTGTTTCAATGCTGAATCCTGGTGTCATCTTTCTGAAGACATTTTAAATTGCAGTTAAACTCAGTGTGTGTGGTACCAACAGTGGACATTGCTCAGCTGAAGTGACAACAGTATGAACAACTGTGACCAGTTTCTCTCATTCAGCGGCGATGACAGTTCTGTCACTGAAATGTGTTTGGCTGACAGCATTGAAATTTGCATTTGATTTCAGAGTTGTTAAACTGTGATAGAACGTTCTGGAGTGTCGACTTTGATGCATGGTGGCTTCCTAGGACTTTGTGCTTTGTGAAGGACTGTGAAGGCCCAGGCACTACTCTCCATCTACGGAGTGGGTGCAGGGGGGAGGAGGGGGAGCAGGGAGGAGCAGGAAGGAGGAGGGAGAGCAGGGAGGAGGGGGGAGGAGGAGGGGGAGCAGGGAGGAGCAGGAAGGAGGAGGGAGGAGGAGGGAGAGCAGGGAGGAGCAGGAAGGAGGAGGGGGAGCAGGGAGGAGGAGGGAGAGCAGGGAGGAGGAGGGAGAAGGAGGGAGGAGGAGGGAGGAGGAGGGAGGAGGAGGGAGAGCAGAGAGGAGGAGGGAGGAGGAGGGGGAGCAGGGAGGAGCAGGAAGGAGGAGGGGGAGCAGGGAGGAGCAGGGAGGAGGAGGGAGGAGGAGGGAGAGCAGGGAGGAGGAGGGAGAGCAGGGAGGAGGAGGGAGGAGGAGGAGGGGGAGCAGGGAGGAGGAGGGAGGAGGAGGGGAGCAAGGAGGAGGAGGGAGGAGGAAGGAGGAGCAGAGAGGAGGAGGGAGGAGGAGGGAGGAGGAGCAGGGAAGTGCAGGGGGAGGAGGGGTACAGGGAGGAGGGGGTGCAGGGAAGCCTTGCTGGCTGGGAGGCTCCTTGCCCATATGGCCCCCAGCTGCCGGGTGGCTCTCTGGCCGGTCTCTCACGCAGATGTTCACTCAGCGCCCAGGCCAGGCTCTGGCCGGCTCTCAAACATCCAAATAACGGAAACCATCTCAGAGGAGGTTGTGTTTTCAGCCAGCAGCTCTGGCTCTGGTTGGCAGTGGCTTTAACTGTCCACATGGTTACTGGAGTGGCAGGAGGCGTGGACGGCCAAAGGAGAATTGAATTCTGACTCTGACTCCCCTTCCTCCAGACTGTGAGATGCTGCGAAAGTCACCCCCGCCTTCCTTCTGGATCACACTTGCCATTTGTAACTGGGAGGGTGGTAAATTCCGTACAAGGGGTTGAACTTCAGAAAATGGAATAGAGGGCAAGCTCCAGCTAAAAGTGCTGTGGCAGAGTGTTAGTTGTGGTTCTCTCTAGCTGATAGAGGGTCTTTTTGTTTGTTTTAAGTGAAGTATAGTTGATTTACAAAGTTGCGTTAGTTTCTAGGTGACAGTTTTAAGTGCTATCTCTTCCCCTTTCTTATTCTTATTTTCTAACATTTCTGGAAGCGAACATGTAATAAAGTAAAAGCCTAAAGTTACTTTTAACCATGCAAATGCTAATTGATTGTGATAAAAGCTGTAAAATATGTAGTGTGTCCTGGAATAGCAGCTTAGACCTGGTCTCTTTACTTGAGTAAGGTCAATTACACCTTCTCTGTGTATTAAAAGGAAGCTTCAAATGCCAGTTGTTAGACCAATGTTGATCGTTACTGTCGGTGGTGACACGCAGTTTAAATGAAAGGACAGCTTCCCTGGTCGGGGTGGGAATTGGCCTCTTTCTGCGTGGGCCCTGGAGCAGTTTCCCCTCTGTGGCAGCAGGGCGGAGGGAGCTGCCGTTCTCCCCGGTGGTGGAACTCTGTGTCAGCGTCATCGGCTGCCTAACTGTGCAGGGTAAGAACTTGTCACACATGACTCACAGGCACAAAGGCCTCCATGTGGCTTTTGATCCATGGGGCACCGCTAGCTCTCAAATTGGGCGAGAGAAAGTGGAATACTTTCCTTTCAGCGTAGAATCTGGAAGCATAACAACTTAGCAATTCACTGAGCTGAAAGGCTTTGTGTTCAGATAGCGGCTCCTGGAAAAAGAGCTTCAATTTGTTCAGTTACCTTATAGGTTCACAAACATTATTGTGGGTTTTTTTAATTGTGGTAAAATGTACATACCGTAAAATTTACCGTTGTAACTGTTTCTGAGTGTTCAGTTCTGTGACTTTGAGGACAATCCCATTGCTGTGCAACCGTCACCACCATCCATCTGCAGAACGTGTTCATCTTCCCAAACTGAGACTCAGCCCCCGTTAGCTCGGTCCCCATCCCTTCCCCCAGCCCATGGTAACCGCCATCCTACTTGCTGTCTCTCTGAATTTGCCAGTTCTCGGCACCTCAGATAAGTGGCTCATCGTGTTTGTCCTTTTGTGCCTGGCTTGTTTCATTCAGCGCAAGATCCTCCAGGTTCATGCATAAGTCCATATATTGTTTACCCAGTCAGTCATCAATGGAACATTATTGTTTTTTAAAGTTTCTCTAGTGAAGGTCTTTAACATTTTTTTAAAACTACCTGACAATGTGCCTGTCTGAAGTGCCTGGATGATTCGATTCATCTCTGTGCCTCTAGGGCAGGTGCCAACTGTTCAGTAACGGGTCGAATGAATGAATAAACCGGATGGTGCTTTGATTTGAATATTTGCCCAGGAGTCAGAACCCAGCTCTTCACCTGAACCTGATTTTCTGGGTAAAACTGAGCTACAAATCTGTACTTCCTGAACATTCTTATCTGTGACATGAGGGAGGTAATCTTTGCTACTCGATTATTTGCCTGATCCTATGCTCTTTGAGCTTTTCAGGTTAAGGTTGCTGTTGAAACACTCAGGATTAGCAATAACACTTTCCCCCCCGCCGCAGAACCTTTTTGTGAATTTAAGAAATTCAAAAGCCACTTCATTTGGGCTTCCCTGGTGGCGCAGTGGTTAAGAATCCGCCTGCCAATGCAGGGGACACGGGTTCGAGCCCTGGTCCGGGAAGATCCCACATGCCCCGGAGCAGCTAAGCCCGTGCACCACAACTACCGAGCCTGCGCTCTAGAGCCCGAAAACCACAACTACTGAGCCCGTGTGCCACAACTACTGAAGCCTGCACGCCTAGAGCCCGTGCTCCGCAACAAGAGAAGCCGCCGCAATGAGAAGCCCACGCACCGCAACGAAGAGTAGCCCCCGCTCGCCGCAACTAGAGAAAGCCCGCGCGCAGCAACGAAGACCCAACACAGCCAAAAATAAATTAAAAAAAAAAAAAATCCACTTCATTTAAAACCATTCAAGACTTGCCATGGATTTATGTTTAAAAAAAGGAAGTCAGCGCGGGGGGTGGGCCGGGATTCCCGGCCGCTCGCGGCCCTTGCGCTCTTCCAAAAAAAAAAAAAAAAAAGAAGGAAGGGAGGGAGGAAGGAAGGAAGAAGGGAAGGAAGAGAGGGAGGGAAGGAAGGAAGGAAAGAAGGAAGGAAAACAGACCCATAGTTACCTGGACAGGAAATGACTTGACACGTGTCAAGCCCGCGTCCCCGTCCAGGGTCCCGCAGCTGCATCCTTCTTGAACTTGGGCCACCGGCTTGTCCATCTCCTTTCCCTCTCCACTTCCTCTGTTCTTTTCTGAGACCCTAAATTACACTCTTTTCTTCTCCTATATATTTTCCTAAGTGCATCTGGTCTATTCTCTCTAGATGGGCGATTCCTGAAGCTTCATCTCTGCCCAGACTTCTCCCCCAAGTCCCCTCCTGCGTCAGCTTCTCCTGGAGAACTTCGCGCGTCTGGGACTGAGTGTACGTTTCCTCTGCGTCCCATCATGCTCCCCGAGCACCCCTCTTTATGCCCCCTTTTCCCCCGACATCTCCTTAATTACTCAGCAAATACTTACAGACGCTGGTTATACTCAGTGAGGGGTCCCAGGCACCCCTAGGTGCACAATTAGCAAAAAGGAGCAGTCAGGGCTGTACTGTACAGCCTCTGACGGTTCTTTGGCCCCTGTTCCCTTTGCTGTTCCATCGCGTATCACTTTCCAGGGGCTGCAGCAACAAAGCACCAACCACAAGCTGGGGGGCTTAAAATGACAGAAACCTATTGTCTCACAGTCCGGAGGCTGGAAGTCTGAGATCAAGGCGTCTGCAGGATTGGCTCCTCCCGAGGCTGTGAGGAGGGATCTGCTCTAGCCCTCTGGCCCAGCTCCTGGTGGTTTGCAGCAATCTTTGGGTCCTTGGCTTGTAGACTCATGCTCCCATCCCCCCACCTTCACCTGGCATTCTCCCTGTGTCTTCACATCATCTTCTCCCCCAACCCCCCGTGCATGTCTGTCTGTCTCCAAATTTCCCCTTTTTATAAGGACTTCAGTCATATTGGATTAGGGCCCACCCTAATGACCTCATTTTAACTTGATTACCTCTATAAAGACGCTATTTCCAAATAAGGTCACACAGTGAATGAATGAATGAATGAATGAGTGAGTGTGTGAAATTGGTCTCAACCTACCTCTCCAACCTCCATCCAATTATTCCCATTCAAGGGCTTTGTCCTCCGGCCAGATGTTTGGCTTCTGTTTCCCTTCTAGACCTCAAGTTCGGGTTCCAGCCACCTCCCCAAGGCCCTGCTCAGCTCCACTTCCATGACGCTACCACCTCCCCTTCTCCTAACCCTCATGACACTTTCCTAGGCCTTTTCTGTGGCACCCTTAGCTTCAGCTTGCGTTACAGCAATTTATCGCAGAACCTTACTGTTAAGAAGTGTCTTACAGATGGACCGAGACCAAGATATCTGCATTTGATTCCTTGGGACGTTTTAAGAATCATGGCAGATCCCTGAGCCCCTACCCTTAGGGATTCTGATCCGGCAGGTCTGGGGAGGGGCCCTGGAACCTGGAGTGTTAAAAGCTCCTCTGGGAGATTCTGATGCACAGCCAGGCTTGTGAGCCCCAAATCCTTTCCAGCCTCTTTGTCCTACTCACACAGAAGCTGAGCCACAGTGACTTCCCCAAGGACCGTGATTGGTGGCAGAGCCACATCAGTGATGTGGTTCTGTCACGTTTTCAATCAGATTTAAGCAGCTGAGGAATAGAGTCTGCATGTCCCTTGTCTCCGTTACCTACTTGGTACCCCCGGCACACCTCAGTCAAGACAGTTCACAGAAAGTGCTATTTGGTGCCTAGACCAGTGGCCATCCTGAAAGCTCCAAGGCGACAGGTACCAGTCCATCTCTCCTGACTCTTCTTTCCAGTGTCCAGCACATAGTGAGATGCTCAGTTGATACCAGTTGAATGGACAAAGCATCTGGTGGGTACCAGGCACTGTGGTAGATGCTGTGCATACATCACCTCATTTCATTGATTCCAACCATAACCCTATGAAGTAGGTCTTAATATTCCCATTTTACAGATGAGGAAACTGAGGGCCAGAAGGTAGCTCACTTGCTTAGGGTCATGTAGCAAACAGTTGATGTAACTGAGTTTTCTTTTTCTTTTTTTTTCTTTTTCTTTTTTGTTTTTTTTGGCCGTGTTGGGTCTTTATTGCTGCGCGTGGGCTTTCTCTAGTTGCAGCGAGCTGGGACTACTCTTTGCTGCGGTGCGTGGGCTTCTTCACTGAAGTGGCTTCTCGTTGTGGAGCACGGGCTCTAGGCGCGTGGGCTTCAGTAGTTGTGGCTCGCGGGCTCTAGAGTGCAGGCTCAGTTGTTGTGGTGCGTGGGCTTAGTTGCTCCGCGGCATGTGGGATCTTCCCGGACCAGGGCTCGAACCCGTGTCCCCTGCATTGGCAGGCGGATTCCTAACCACTGCACCACCAGGGAAGCCGCCGATGTAACTGAGTTTTCAACCCCAGTGCTCTTGTCCTCTGTGCTTCAGACTTTACGTGCTCCCAGAGCTCAGCCCCCCTCAGAAAGCTGTAGCCCCTGCGTACATGTAGTTCAGAGGTATTTAAAAGCCCCTGATGTTTAGAGCTTCAGCTTGGTTCTCAGCCCTAACTTAGCCTGGCCGCCCCGTGAGGTCAGACGTGTTGTAGAACATGTAGTCCGCTTACCACTTACAGGCTTGTGCGTGCATGACTCAATGCTAGCAAAAGCTTTTACAAGTATTTCATCCTCTCTCCCTTGTTTTTTCAGTGCTGTTAAAATTCTCCTCCCTTTGCATGGCAAGAAGTGCCAGACAGGGCAAGAGTTCAGAGAGCGTCCCAGCATGAACTCTTCTAATACCAGGTTCCAAGTACAAGCTAATGGTCGAGAAACCCGGGTAGGGGGTGCGCTGGCCCCCGTACACCTCGTCCCCTGCCCGGATTCCCTGCGTACCGGGCGGGATCCCTCTGCCGCGGGGGCCTCGAGTGTCCGGGACTCGGTGTCTGGAGATGACAGGGTTCTGATTCTAGCCGTCAGGCACGAGAGGCAGATCTAAGGAGCCTCGTCTCAGAGTTTCAGCTTTGTCATCTGAAACGTTTCTGTTATTTTTCTTCTTTCCAATGCGATGTTTGACTTGGATCTCGGCCTTGAATTTATACTCCGTGTAGACAAGTTCCTCGTTCCTGCGGCCTCCCTCTCGTTGCTGTTCCTTCCATGACCAATCCTTCTTGACCCTGCAGCGTCAGCCCACCCGACGACCCCCAAGGGTACAGGGCTGAGTCCGAGGGACCCCCGCTCCCAGGCGCTTTCGCAGAGCTGCCAGCCCCCCATCCCATACCCGCCTCAGCTTGCCTCTGCCCTGCCCCTAGTTTTCAAATATGCAAATACATTTCTTTCCAATTCTCACTCATCTTCCCTTCTTTTAAACTGCCTTGGACATTATTGCTTTAACAAGCCCTCCGGTCTTGTAAATAACCCAGCTCCTTACTGACGAAGCTGGGATTACAGAGCCCATCCCAGAGGGTGCGGCAGGGACCGTGGGGGACCATGGGGGGGCTTGGGGAAGGCTGGCGGTTGTTCTCTCTGAGCCAGGGCAGCAAATTGCATATCATGTCTGACTACCTGGGGAGCTAAGTGGAGGGGGGTAAATTCCTCAGGGGTCCTGGCCAGGATGTCCTAGTGTCGGATTCTGTAACATGCAGCCACTTTGATGGTGGAGGGCTTGGAAGCCCACTGCTGTCTGAATGATCAAATCTTCCAACACGAGGCCAACGGATATACTATAGGCAGATCTCTTTACAGTAAAATTCAAAACACTATTCAAATTCTTTTATAGTTTAGTACTAAACTCTCGCTGATTAAATTTGACTGGAGTCTGTAGACCACGAGCTGGGTTTGAAGTTTTTTTTTTTTTACTGTAGTGATACGTGTTTAATGGAATCTGACCTATATTACCTCTGCCAAGAGGAATTCAAAATTACTGATTGGAGTTAATGTGGTACAAAGAACTAAAAACTTATTCTGAGGAAATGAACAGGAGGGAGTCTCTAATGAAAGCATTGAGTTAGTAATTTTTGTGGCTTAATATTGCCACATGTAATTCCGTAGGTTCAGAATAGATTCTCAAAGACAGGGTGTTATAGTGGAAAGAGGAGAGATTAAGCATCAGGGAACTTGGACTGGTCCCTAGCTCTGTGACCTGGAAATTGACCTGATCCCCCTGTGTACCCATTTCCTCATCTGTAAAATGGGTTGAGTGGGCTAGACAAGATGTTTTTGAGACAGTTCTTAATTAGGGGCCAGTCTGGAGGTCCATTCCCCTCCCCAGATATCAACTACAGGCATGTCTTTATTTCTTTTGCTTCAACATATGATATCGGTAGAAAAGCAGACTTCTATTTCTTAAAAAAAAAAAAAAAAAGTTTAAAGCCACGGGACTAGATAATCACTGCCTCTAAATCTTTGTGATTCAATACGAGGTCTACCCTCAAATTGTCCACACCCCTGGATGCTACTCTCACGTTTTTAGGCAGGCTCCCTACACCACAGGTCTAAGCCTGCCAGGTTCACATGTAGGGAAGCTCATGCCCTGGGACCCTTACACCAGAGTCCAAACCAGAAGGCCCACTGGGCAGCAGGAAGGGGATTCTTATCAGTGTCCTTAGACTGGGTGTAGGCCGCAGTTTCTAGAACAATCAAAAGAGACAAAGTTCTCCAACCCCCTGGCTGTCAGAGCTGGACTAACAGCTGGTAGAGAGCTTTGGAAGAGAACGTTAGTGAACGTTGAGCCTCTCTGGGCTTCCTCAGCTGTGTCCTGTGGAATCCAGGCCCTGTGGCTATGAAATGTGGACCAGGAGAATTTGATGAATCAAATTGACCAGGTAATTTGAGAAGAGGCAGTGAGAACTGTGATGGTGGGGCACAGCTTGCTAGTTATCAGTTTTCCCTCCTTTCGTCCCCAGCGATTCTCCTTGGTCCCTGCAGGAGGGGGCCCCCACCAGGGGTGTTCTCCATGCCGGGAGGGAGGGCAGCCCGCTTAGTTCACCTCTCCTCGGCTCTCTTCCGTCGCTTACCCCAGTCCTCTTTAAATCTGTATTCTTTCACAAAGCATCCCCTCACTCATGGAAGTGAGCACCTTGGTTTATAAAACCAGGAAATTATTCCTTGGGACCAGAGAGAGAGAAAGACAAAACCAGAAGCAACAACAAACACAAACAGAAGATGTAAATGGAAGACGTATATATTCTACATTGTTTCCATTAACAGGAAAACTCCACAGGGAGAGAAATTGCATCTGTGTGAAGCGTGTGGCGGAACTCTTTCACATAGGGACACTCAGAAACATTACTAATGAATGATAGTGATTTGTCAAGTGATTGAAACTGTTTCAGGGAAGGACCAGGGGAATGAAATACGGAGACATTTCTATATCCTGGGGTGAATTGCTAGGCAGGTCATCCAGGTGTGCTTTCCTTGGGAAGTTGTGAATTCCTTGTGTGTCCAGCTATCACTGTAATCATAGTTTGCTTTCTCAGAAACATATATCATTATTACATATATCATCATCTTATGTATAGATTTACATATATATGTAGACACACGTACACATATATCCACACATATACATACACATGTCTATAATGAAAGTGTGCTTCCTTGAGGTCACTTTGGGCAACACAAAGTATAGTCCTGAGACATTAAGAATAACCCAGAATTGGGAATTCCCTGGCAGTCCAGTGGTTAAGACTCTGCACTTCCGGTGCAGGGGGCACGGGTTCAATCCCTGGTCGGGGAACTGAGATCCTGCGAGCCGCGCGGTGCGGCAAAAAAAAAAAAAAAGAATAACCCAGAATAATTATCCTTAATAATGTAATAATGATCATCTTAAAAACATTTTCATAAGGGTGGGGTGTAAAGAATGCATTGAAATTTACAGAACTAAAAGGAAAAGATGGGTGCCTCTTCAACTCTATGCAAGTGAACATAATCAGTGTTGCATTAATGGAGACTGTATATAAGTCAAAGGAATGGGGTAGCCTAAATCCAGCCTGTCTCTTTGTCTTGCCTTATTTTTTTTCCTCCTTTTCTTTTTTCTTTCCTTTCTAAGGTGGAGAAAGGTGGTGGTTGTTTGGGTAGATTATTTGTGAGATCAGGGAGAGTGAGACAAGGAAGGGAAGGTGGCCGGTCACAGCAATGACTGACTGCCATTGACAAACAAATGCCACACGGCATGAGGACTATTGACCATAACGGCAGACTTAACTTGTCCTTGTCTTTTAGTAGCCTCTGACCCCAGACTCAGCAGACCCGGGTAAGAGGAGCAGGGCTACGTGTCGGCACTGGTGGTCTGTCCTTTGGCCACTGTTACCATGGCCACTTGGGAGATCTCCAAGGGGATAAAAAGCCAGAGCGGCCGAGGAGAGTTAATACCATTTGGTCCCCACGATCACATCATCAAAGATGTATTGAATATTTAGCGTATGCCTGGACCAAAATGGGCAAAATGGTGAAGAAACTTGGGTTCTGTTCTGCTTTGCTCACTTAGTCCACAGCTCAGCTTGACTGGCCTGCACCTGCCTCACGTTTTCACCTGTAAAACCAGACAGATTACTAGACGTAATCCTTGCCATCAGATCCCGGAGGGCTACCAAGCCGGTTCCCCGGGGCTGCCGGACGGAGGCCGCCGGGGAACTCCACCTGGATGGGACACACGCCCCAGGGGCTGGAGTGGGGGCTTTCCCAGGCAGCACTCATCCCCACCAGGACGGGCAAGGAGGGCTCTGCCCAGAAATGCAGGATCTGGAATTAGAAGGCGGGCTTCTGTGCCCTGAGCGCGCGGGAGAGGGCTCCCACCCCGGGCTCTGCACCCGCGGGACGTGCTCGCAGAGCCGAGGTTATTCCACTCTTGGTGATCGCCTGTCGTCTCTCCAGGAGATGACTTGTTCAATTAGCAAAGCTTAAGCAACAGAGCTCATCAACGGCATAAACCGAAATCATGCTTTAAAAAGATTCTTGAAATCTTCTAATCATGTATGTTGTTTCCTTGACTTTGAAATGGTTACCTTGGGACAGGAACACAGCAGTTATCAGAGTGACTTTTTAAAAACCTGGGTTTTTAGTAGGTTTCTCACTAGCAAGGTTAGTGCAAGATTGTCCCTGTCCCATTTGTCTTCCTCAAGTAAGAGTCACCTGAGCCTGTGTGCAGAGTGTGTATCTCTCCTCCGCTTGTTCCCCGGGTATCTGTTGAACGCCTGCTGTATCCCGAGCGCTTTCCTGAGGGCAGCGGTTACCAAAACGAAGGCAGTTCTGTGCTTCGGTCATTCGAGACCTCGCCACCGAAGCCTAGTATTTCTATCAAGTCGTAAGTTCCATAACTGCAAATTCTTCCACCCAGGGGACTTCAGAGATTCATCAGCAAGGATGGGGAGGAGTGACCAAAACTGAGGGCACAAGGGAAGACACCCAAGCTTTTTGCCTGGGGGAGTCAGGAAAGGCAGGCAGGTCAGCAGGATAGAGCATTTTAGGGGAGAGTATGACAGTTCATGCAAAGGTTAGTTTTGATGGAGGGAACATTTTTTGTAACAACCTTATTGAGATATAATTTATGTACAACAGATTACACTCATTTGAAGTACACAATATGGTGAGTTTTGACAGATTTATACCCCCATGGAGTCAGCACCACGATCAAGATACAGAACTTTGCTTCATCCCCAAATGTTTCCTCCTGCCCCTTTGCAATCAGATGCAGGGAATATTTTAATGCAAACGATGTGCCCCTTTTAACGTAGGAACATTTTCGTCTGATCAAAAAATGCTGTTCCACACAGAATGCATATCATTTTGAGTAAAAAAGATTACTTAAAATAATTGGCCACCAAATTAGGCCACAAAGGATTTATCATTAAATTCTAAAGAATCAACTTCATTCAGACCAGTTCTTCTACTATGAAGAAACAGTTCAGCAATCAGAAATAATTAAAAGCAACTTATGTGTTTATTGGTGTTTTTAGAAGCATGGGACAGTGGTCATTCTTGTACATGTCTTTTTGTGCATAAGGAGAAGACTTTTCCTTGGAACATACTCCTAGAAGTAAAAATTTAAGTTTCATGAAATGTGCATCTTTACTCAATACAGCCAAGTTGATTTCTAAAGTTCCATGAATCCCTACCTGTGAAACAAAAGCTGGGAATTTCATTGGGATTGCATTGAATTAATACATTCACTTGGTGGGGGATAATATCTTTATAATATTAAAAGTTCACATTGGTGAACATTATTTTATCTTCAAAAAAAAAAAGCCAAAACTATACTTTTGGTTTTTTCAGTTACCAGTAAGATGCACCAGGCACCTCCACTGCCCTCAGGTCTCAGCCCATCTGGTGCCTCAAAAAGTCCCTTGCACTGGACCACCGGGACCAGGGGTCCTGCCCCGTCCCCCGAGGAGGTCACAGGGCACACAGGCCGGGCGTGAGAGGATGCGCGTGTCGGAAGAACAGGACGGCAGGGGCTCAGAGCTGCGGGCTGGCACAGGTGCTGGCAGCAGCCGTGGCGAGAGAGGGTGTGGGCCAGATGCCCCAGTGCCTCGGGCAGTGTGTGGCAGAGTTCAGGTTTTAACCTTAAGGCAAGAAGGAGCCATTGGAGAACTGTGACCGAGGAAGCGACAGAACCAGGTTCGTACATTAGAAAAGTCACTCTTGGAAGTTGGGTCAGAGTTACAAGTGATGAGGATTGACTTTGGGCCGTGGTGGTGGGCACGGAGAAGAGGGTGAAGCAGGTTGACGGGCCGGGATGCTCTGGTCCAGCACAGGGTCCAATACGAGAGAGAGGAATCACACAACACTCCAGGCTTATTGTTTGGTTAACCCGGGGCTGCCTCTTGTGGAGGCTGCAGATTATTCGGGTGGGTAGAGTAGGTTTGGGAGGGAAGATTCTTGGTTTTCTGAGCATTGGGTCGAGCTGTCCGTGGATACATGAGTAGAGATGGCTAATAGTGGAGCCTGTGGGTCCAGCGGCCTGGGACTGAGTATTGCGGCTTATTGACACTTCAGTTAATACATTTTGTTCAGAACCTCCCAGTGTGCAAGCAGCAGCGCCAGGGGTGCAAAGTCGGGCCTGGCGTGGTCGGGGAGGCGACCCCTGGACCAGGTCAGAGCCTCTCGATGTGGCTTCCTCGCCCCCAGCTGGACCTGGTACCTTTCCAGTCAAGACGTTCATCGCATATTCTGGTAATTACTAATTGTTTCTCTTCCCACAAAGGCTGTAAGCACTGTGGGACTGGAGCCAAGCTTGGTTCATTGCCGTACCCTCAGCCCCTGGTACAGAGCCGGCACCGGGTAGACACTGGATACAGACTCTCATACTTATTAGTTGAATGCCATCCGGCTGCCCAGGACTGGGAGAGCCTTCTAGGGCGAGGGAGAAATGCAAAGAAGACACACGATGCAGTGTCAGAAGTGCTGATACTGGAGCCTCAGACAACGTGGGGACACAGGAACGGGGGTCTTCACAAAGTTCACGTGAGCCCGGCCTTGGAGGGTGAGAAGCGCTCTCCAATTAGACGGAGGAGAAGAACATTCTAGGCCTGGGGGCATAGCATGCACTGGAGTTGAGGAGGATGAGGGCTGGTGGGGGGTTAGCCTTGAGGTGTGACTGGGGCCCCGGCGGCTTTCAGGACCTTAGTGAGGAGCTGGGACTTTATTCTTTACCGACAGGAAGCTGGTGGAGGTGTTTAAGCAGGATAGCAGTGTGATCGGTATCCATTTTTAGAAGACATCTCCGGGGATGGAGAGGTTGTGAACCCTTCCCCCTGAAAAATGCATTGTTGGCAAGCACCCGGGTGACTCCCGTGTAAAGGTCATCCAGGAACCACACCTGGAGAAGCGGCGTGTGACCCAGAGGCGGGGTGCGTGCAGGCTGGTGGCGGAGCGGGGCCAGCGCACGCTCCCAGGAGCTGATGAGGGCCACGCGGCCGGCTTGGCCGGGGCGATCTCCAGACCCTTCCCCTGAGGGTTCCAACTGTGGGGCCTCGGCGGTAATGAACGCCACGAGGTTTTGCAGACCTGCCTTGTGCCTGCTTTAACGGTCGGGCGTGGCAGCAAGCAGGAACCTGCCTTCCCTAGGGACCTGGCTGCTCGCAGCCCCAGGTGTTCCGCTGAGCACTTCAGTACAATTCAAGCGTCGTCGGGGTCATCGAGAGGTTGGTAGGAGTTTGTTGGAAAAGTTAGGGGCCTCCTTTTACAAGCCGTCTTTGATGAACTCGATAGTGTGTTTCAAAAGTACTTTTAGGTCAGTCATGATAGACAAATTGCTCCTGAGCTAGATGAGGAAGATCTAAACACACCATCTACGTACAACACTTAGAGTCAAAGCATACTCTGCTTGTCTTTCATTTGCCCTTAAAAATCTATACAAACAAATGTGAACAGACTCTGGACTCTAAGAATAATATTTCCTATGGACGTATATGGACAGATAAGCAAAACCCTGAGGGAGGAAAAAAAACTTCTATTAAAATAAAAATGAAGATCCTCCACGGCTTTATCCTCTTTTGCTCACTGGGGTTCGTTTCTTCCGCTTTGAGATAAAAGTAGTTCAGTTTCTCAGGAGATGCTGATTAAAAGCTGAACAAAAAGAAAGTCAGGCTAGACAGACTATCTACCTAGTAGGTACCTACCTACCTACCTACCTACCTGTCTCTGGCCCTGAGTATTCCAGCCATGAGCACAGGGCTTTGTGCAGGACTGGGGTTAAAGGCACTTTAAATAAACACTGACAGGGGCCCTGGGACCACGTCCCCCTCCTTGTTGGTCTCCCAGCTCCCGCTCGCCCCAGAAGCCCACATGTGAAGCTCACGCAGGATGCTCTGGGATCCGGTGGACCCTCTCCACCCCCAGCACCGGGGTCCTTGCCCCCGGAGCTGCTGTTGGCTTCTGTCCAGCTGTGTCTGCATCGGAGCTGACGGTCCTGGGAGCCCACGGAGGTGCCTAGCAGCCTCCCGGGAGCCACGGTGAGCGGAGCGTGTGCTGGGTTTTCACACTTGTGGAGGGAGGGTGAGGGCAGGTGCCGCCCTCAGGGCGGCGTCTTGCGTCCTGGGGCTCACCGAGCCCAGCGTGCAGGCTGGGCTTGAGCCCCCAACCTTCTCCCTCTATGGGATCTTGGGGCAACAGGGTCCCGGCCGCAGGGGAGCCCCTGACACGGGGGCCTGCGCCCTGGGCTCCTGTCTACCCGGAGATGCCCGCAGAGGTGTGCCCCCTGCACAGCCCAGCAGGGTTTCTGTCTACATTTCACTGGCTTCGAAGGGCAGGAGGAACCCTTAAATCACTCCTTTCCTTCTCACAAACCCTTTCTCTAATAGAACAGAGTGACCGGAGGGTTTGCAGGGACAACTCAAACCATCCTGGACATCAGGGACCTGGGCCGGCCTGGCCTCCCTCGAGGCTCTTTAGCTTGTGCGTCACTGACAAAGTCCAGGCCGGCCTGGCTGACCCGAGCCAGGGGCCTGGGCTGGAGGGAACTTGGCCTTGGATGGCGTGAACCTCAGCTCCGCCTCCTGGGCCGTGGCCCGGCCTCCTGCACCGAGTGCTCTGGGAAGCAGGGCCCCCCCCCCACTGTGTTTCCCCCTGAAACACACAGGAGACACTCCTCTGGGCACCGAGAAGGGGGTCTGCAAGGAAGCCCGAGCAGGGCCTCTGCCACGATCACTGCCAAATAAACATTTACCGAGCGAAAGATAGCCTTGAGCCCACACTAATTTGTATTTTTAAAAAGTCATTCATAAACTCGAGCATTTTAACTATTAGTTAGGAATTAATCCCAATAAACCGGCAGGCTCTTGTGATGTGAACCCACCATCATATGGGTTGGTCAGAAGGAATACTTGTCAGCGTTTTTATAGGCTCTTAAAGCGGTTTTAGCTCCATAACTGATAAAGCCGGGCTCAAGCGCTATCAGCCCTGCCGGTGACTGTCAGCACCACGTAGATAAACTCATCATCGTCCCAGGGAGGACCTGGAAGAGGTTCTGAAGCTGGAGACCCAGGGGGAAGTAGCCTCAGTTGCCCGATTACTGTGGACCCTCTGGGGGCCTAACCTGTGCTGACAGATGGTTAATTTCAAGATCTTATACAGATCAAGAATAAGATCATCAGCCCCAAATTGGGGGCATTTGTCACCTCACCACTGTTGTCAACTCTGAAAGCTGGAGTTGGGTCCAAAAGGATACGGTCCACTGTCACGGGGCCCCTCAGGGGAGGGAAGTGGCATCAGATGAAGATCAAAAGGCAGCTTTGCCATCCAGATTTTTCTAGTCTGGATGATTTTTTTTAATACAGATTTTTGGGTCTTTTTTAAAAAAATATCTATTTATTCATTTGGCTGCGCTGGGTCTCAGTTGCGGTGTGCGGGATCTTCGTTGGGGCATGCGTGATCTAGTTCCCTGACCAGGGATCGAACCTGGGCCCCCTGCATTGGGAGTGTGGAGTCTTAACCACTGGACCACCAGGGAAGTCCACAGATTTTTGAAATAAAGATTTATGTATCACTTTTAAGAACAGCCTTAAATAGGCAGGCATATTGTAGTAATAATAATGTTTAAAAGCTTCGGTGTGGAGATTGCCAGTCAACTACAGGAATGGCAGCCATCGCTCTCTGGCCACCACAGTCTGGATGTTTCTGGGAAGCTCCGTGGCTGTTGGGAGGTGCTGGGGATGGGCTTGTAGGGCAGGGCAGGGAAGCCGAGGGCCTCAGAGTCAGGAATGCGGTGGTCCCCGCAGGGCCTGCGGATGCTGAATTGAGATTGTTAGGCATGGAGATGGTGGTTTAGAGAATTAGGTGAGTCAGAATATGAGTGCGCCCGTAACGATGGAAAACGAGTGAACAGGAGAATTTCAGAAATATGAAGCAATTCCCACGGAGACAGTTGGGGCAGGAGTGAGATGTCACCTGGTTCATCAAGAGCAGGAGAGGAAGAGCTGAAGAGAATACTGTGGATAAATGAGGCTCCGTTTCTCCTGTAGTTCCGCACCCAGTGTGATTGGGAGAAGCAGTGTTTCATATCTTCTTCGGGATAGAGACGGTCCACTGTCTCCTGTGATGCCCTTGAATGTATCACTTCACCTTTAGGAGAAGAAGTTCATCTTCTCCTAAAGCAGGATGAAGACTATTCATTCCTGGACTGATAACATTTCAACCTCAAGAGATAATTTCCTTCTCTCTTTAGACCTTGAACAAAACTTTCTGGTAGTTAATTTGAAAGCCCGTATTTTGTACTTCTTAATTCTAAGTATGTTCATCTTATATTTTGAATGGAAAATTAAGAGAGTTGGTCTTAAGTTGATTTTTAGAAACCTTTGTGATCTGATGAGAGTCTGAAAGAGGTTTACATTCCAAAGTACGAAAAGTTTCATCTGCCCTGAGAAATCTGAGATGCGTTGCTGTCCCTATTTTATCAGATTATTGTTTCCAAATTACTATTTTACTCTCCCCCAAACTGGTTTTGGTAAGAAGAGTGGCTTTGAAAACAGCTGATAGTCTGTTCAACAGAGTATGTTAAAAGGATGGAGAAGTATAAGAATAATGACGAGTACCAAAATAATGGTGGTAAGCCCAGGACAGAGGTAAGCCAGCATTCTGAGTGGTGACTCAGGAAGTATATTGGGAGAGGAGGCTTTGGGACCCCTCCCCTGTAAGGCAGGCTTATCTCATGAGTTGCCCTTATTTCAGGAGCCAGGCCCCCTCAGGCTGTACTTTAGAGATGGTCCACTGTCTCCTGCGATGCCCTTAAATGTATCACTTCACCTTTCCAGAGAAGCTCATCTTCTTCTACAGCAGGGTGAAGATTACTCATTCCTGGAGAAAGCTGTCACGCTTTGAAAACCAGCAGAAGTGATTCAGCAAACGTGTTTGTCACAATTTGGGGAGAGGACCCCACAGGGTCCACCCTGACTTGCTTTCTTTAGGGGAACTATGTGGTCCTCTCCTCCTGTAATACCCACCAAAGGAACGATGAAGGCCAACATAAAATACTAGTATGATACCTGCATCGTGTTTCGTGTAAGATATTAAATGTAATAATTGTGTTTCTCTCCATCTACTTCTTGATTGTTTAGGGTCCTTCTGAGGGAGAACTGCAAAATCAATGAGGCAAAACATGTCAGTAAGTCATAAATACTGATGAAAACAGGCCAGAGGTATTGTTTTGCTTTTGGTAGTTAGTTGCTTTTATTTTAGAGACTTTGAAGAAAGGACCTGAAAATTAACACTCAGCCTGGTATTTATTTTGAAATATACGCTGACCTCTAACTTTCAGAGCCAAACAGCCTAATCCTTGATCATCCCAGAATGAGTTTAGGAATTTGTGACCATGTCCTTTTTACTGGGGATCTGCATACATCACTAACCAGCTGGTTTAGAAGGATGAGAACAGAGGGCCAACCTGAGATGTTCACCTTTTATCAGTTGATCTTTAATGAACGTTCCTGTACGAATGACATCAGAAAAGGTCCTTCCCAATGTACAGGGAAGACAAACTCCCTTCTGTAGTGTGCATTTTAAAACGAAGATTCCAAATAGGCTGATAAAAATGGTTGGTGTCTTGTATTTTTATCCATGTTTTGCCTTAGGAGTTTCCTGGATATTTGCTCAGTGTGAGGGGAAGGGTCAATGTATATAAATAAGGAGGAGGGGATCTGGCGACATTGGGAACACGACCTCTTGCCCTCCAAAGCCTGGGAAGCCCCAGTGAATGCTCCCAGCCCCAGCAGCGTATGGACCCTCCCCTCTGCATACAGAGCGGGGTCAGAGGTTAATGAATGAGGGCTCTCCCCACACACGGGAGCCCACTCCATAGTGGTTTTATAAATAGGGGCTTAAACGGGGTCAGAATAGGGCCTGCACGTTGCTTCCAGACTCTCTCAATCTTCCTGAAGCGATGGTGTTCAAAGATGCCATCCTTGCACGGGGCAGGGAGAGGTGAGGCCTGGTGCGCGGAGATCTGGGTGGCTTCCCCCAGCCCCAGGCATCTCGAGCAGGACCAAATGGAAAACAAAGCGGGGGAGGGCCTCGTTGCCCCTATTCTTCTCCGTAATCCCTTAAAAAATAATTGCAGACCCAACCTCTGGCCTCCAGCACATTTTCCACTTGATTAGAGGCCTTTGTGAGGTGGGAAAGGGACCCGCAGGCCTGTACATTGTGCGAGGCCTGAAATGTCCAGCTGGGATTTTTTTCCATCAAAAGAGGATTTTAGTAAAACCGTTATCAGGGGCTTAGGGGAGCGGAGCTGCTGAGCTGCGCGGCGGGTGGATTAGCACCAGCCGGCCTGTCTGGGCTCTGGGAAGGCGGGAAGGTGTCGGCGGCCACTTGCCCACAGGGCCTCGGCGGCCCCGCGAGTTCACGGCAGGTGCAGAGGCAGGAGCGGCCGAGGGCGCGGGGACCTCCGGGCACGGGGTGCTCGTGGGGCTTTCCCTCCGGGCGTCAGGCCGGGCCAGGGGCTTGGGGCCTGCGCGGAGGGGCCTGTCTGCTCCAGGTCGTGCCCACCGCGTGCCTGGCTCCCACCGCAGGCCAGCCTGCACCCCCGTTGTGGTCTCCATTGACTCGGGGACCGGGTGGCCCGGCCGGACCACTCCAGAGGGCCAGTGATGGCCACGTGGCCCCTGGATTTTTGTGGGGAGGACGGAGCGGACAGAGGAAGATGAGGGGTGTGTGCACGTGCGGTGCTGGCCTGGCTTTGCTCACTGTGCCGGGGCCTCTGGGGCTGGGGCTGGGCACGTTACCTAAAGCACAAGCTGTCTCCTTGGGGTGACTCGAGGGCTGGCCAGGACAGAGCGCAGAGGCCCGACTCCTGGGGATCGAGGGACAGAGTCCAGGCCAGGGGAGCCTCACGACACGGGAGGTGTCACACGACAGCCCTGGGACGCTGTCCTTCTGGGTGGTTTTCTCTGCAGGATGGGGAGAGTGGGTAGCACAGAACCTCTGTCCTGGCGGTGACGGCTCTGGGAGTGGGACCCGTCGCCTTACCGGGGGGCCCGACACCCTACTGCCAGCTCCTCAGGCCAGCCCGGGGACCTAGTAGTCGGAATTATTGTCTCGTGTCCGATTCACACATCCAGAGGAAGAAGGACCATCCTCCTGAAAACACGAGCAGCCCAGGAACGCTGCTCCCGGAGATGGTGGCCCCAAGCACCCCTCCCAGCTCCTCCTGGGGACCAGGCTGGGCCTGCTGGCCGTTGGCCTCCCCTGCACTCGCCTCACCTGGTCTCCGTTTATTGCCCTGGTCCCCTCCGCTTGACGTGAGCGATCCGTGCCCTCTTTTCTCTCCTCTGCCACCTGTTTTCTTTATCCGGGTTGTTTCCCTGAATCTGTATTCGTTCCGTGTGTCACTGACAACAGTGTATTTCAGCCTGGGAGTCCACGAAGCTGCCGGGAGGTTTTCTGGTTTCCTACGTCCTTCTTGGTTGCTGACAGGAGCGGCGATCTGCTTCGTGCCTGGGCCTCGAGTTCCAGAAGCTTCTCCTTTCTCTTCTCCCATTTTCTAACCAAAAATGACCTTTGTGTCACCGTGCTGGTGGCCAAGCCTCATTGGGATGGCACGGCGTAGCAGGAGCAGCCATGGGACACGGCCACCTCCACTTTCCACACTTTTATTCCACATCTGCACCAACTGCCCTTCAGATCCTTGCTTTCATTCCCCGAGGCCACACAATCGGGCGCCAAGAGGGCCGGAGACCCCAGCCTGCACCTCGTTGTGGCATTTTACAGAATCTGGCCAAGTTGGCTCAGTTCTTTCTCCTTGTCTTAATTTCTGCTTCCTGTTCCTAATGTCTGTTTCCCAGAGGAGGAATTTAGGTATGTGAGCAACCTCACTGCTTTATCAGGGCTCTTAATCATTCTCACTTTCATGGGCTCCTTTAGAAGATACTCATTTTGATAATAAAAAACTAAAAATTGATACTCCTAAAAATTTTTTAATATTTGTGTGTGTGTGTGTGTGTGTGTAATAAAAAAAAAGCCAGCACTTTTGCTCCTCCTGTTAAAATGGATGTTTCCATGTATGAGTGTAAACTTTTTCCCAAGTTGTTCTCCCAAACTCCCCGAATATGGCAATCTAACAGGATCTGTATGAGATGGTCTTAAAGAAAAGTTAGGAGTTGACGTTTGATTCCCACCAGCTACATCAGGGAACCGTCCCGAGGGTGCATCTGATACTTGCTCCCAAACCGAGTACCCAGCACCGGGGTCCCTGACTCCACCAATACTTCAAAGTTCCATTTCATCTTCTTGGCGACCTGAGATTGTCTCGCCAGCTCTCGCTCACACCGGGAAGGTCTTTGTGGGGAGGCGACCGGGGGCACCTGCCGGAGGGCATCCAGCTCACAGGCAATGCTGCCACCTGCTGACGGGTCTCGGGGCTAGCAGGCGCCGTGGATAAAGACAGTCCGCCTTTCCACGTGGAAAACAAATACGTGGAGTTTTGCATGAACCGTACTTTACTTTTCTGCCCCACAGCGGATCCTAAAATCGTCTTAGTGCACTTGGGGTAAAGGAAAGCACGAGGCCAGACGCCCGGCTCTGACACTGGTGTGGCCACGACGCAGGGCTGCATCCCCGCGGGGAGGGTGAATGGGTGGGAGAAGGTGGGAGAGGGTTTGCAGGGGATGGGCAGGTCGAGGAACAACGCAGCAAGAGGCAAGATTGACTTTCCACCCCTGCCTTTCACGAGGTGCCGTGCGACCTGTCTCCTAACTTACAGAGACGCAGCTTAGCTTCCGACGCCAGCAGGGGAGAGGCTGTCACTGCGAAACCCTGTGCCCTGCTCTACTGGAGTGAATTTCCGCGGGTCCTCCTGTGATTCCGTTGAGCACTAGACCCTGGCGTGTGGGGAAAAGACAGGCCAGCTGTCTTGCTATGGGTCACTGTCCTGTCACCCTTTGACTCCGAGCACAATGGCCAGGCGTCTGGACGTCAGGGAGGCTGGGAAGGCCAGTCGTCTATCCAGTCCAGGCTCAGAAAACCCGAAGAGCTTCTCTGCCTGCTATGTCAGGAAGCTGCGCTGGGAGGTCCACAACGTTCAGGCCACAGAACCCAGCCGTACCGTAGATCCCTGAAAGACGCTAAATTTTGTGCGTTCGAAATGAACTAGAAGAGCTCAAAGTTGTCACTTTAATGCTGTATTTTCATATAGTTTGCTCAAGGCACACCTACTGGCCTTTTTTCTTTTTTTTCTCTTTCTTTTTGGTAGTTCATAGCAGTGGGCTTTGAAGCTGGGAAGCTAAGGTTTAAAGCACTGAGGTAAAAATGGAAGGCCCTGGTTAGTGTATCTTCCATCTAAAAAGGCTAAGAATTTGAGAGGTTTAACTGTTCCAGTTCCTCCCTTATTTCACCCATCTGTCCAGTTTTGGCCTCGGTGATTTTACTGAAGATTCTAAGGAATATGAGGACGAGTTTTGGGGGGTTCCTCTCTATTTAGAGACCACTTCTCAAAAAGCAAAATGGAAGCCGGTAGCTATTCCTACACAAACGTACACAAGCGTGTGCATAAAAATGCCAGTTTGGGGTCAACCTTTGCTAAGGAGAAACACTCTTACAAACAAACATTTGTAGTAAATATTTGCATCATCTTTTTAGATGAGGAAAACAATGCTTTCCAAACCATGTGGAGTAATTCCACACTATTTATAAGAAATGAATCTGGACTGGCCTTTCCCCGCTGTGTCTGTGCCGTTCCTGTCGCTCAGGCCCTGGCCTGGCAGGGGGTCACCGCTGGTGCCATGAGCAGGCCTGAGCCTCTGGAGGGCGGGTTACATCCCCCGGAGAGCAGGGAACAGAAGCGGTGCTGATGTGAACACACTAGACTAGACCCTTTTACTCTTTCGGGACGGGAGGGATTTGTAGGTAAAACATCTGTAAAGTCAGGACGTTTTATCCTTGAGTGATGAGAAAACACCTCGTGCTCCCACAGCTCAGTTCTCCTTTGTGAAAGGCGGCCCCGGGCGTGTGGAGTTGTGACTTCTCAGCATGCAGGTGTTTGTGTCGTCTGTCACTGTCCGTGACAGAGCAGTGCTGGAGAGCTGGCCCAGGTGCTTGAGGACGACAGGGGACCGACTGGACCCTCACTCGTGCTCGGGCCACCCGGTACCCTAAGCCCGTTTACCAGCTCCTCGCACTAGCTTTCCGGCTCCTTGAAAAAGGAGTTTGCATAAGTAACGTACACGTCTGAGTTTGCATAAGTGATGCTTATTAAATAATAATAGTAACTTTCAGCATTCGGGGTGTTTACTCCAGATGAAAATAATGTGCTCTAGCTCAGCTCTCTTCAGAAGCAGGGGGTCGGGTGTTGCTTGACAGCAGCTCAGGGAAGGACCCCCGGCTCCCTCCTGCTGGGGACCGGCCTCCCCGGTGATGGGTAAAGTCTGGGGCGGTCACCCGGGCACAGTCTTTCACCCTCGCCAAGCCTCTTACCCCGTTTATAAAATTAAATGTCCGGAATCCACCAGCTTTGGGGAGACACAAATCCGGAGACAGGGAAGCCAAACACGGTCGCGACTCCGTGTGTCCGCGGGCCGCAGCCACACCCCGCCCGTGTGACCGGGATGCCGTCCACTCTCACAGATGAAAGCGCACGCACAGGACAGGGGGCATTCGTCCTTTCCACGAAGTGCAAGAGTGATGAGACAATAAAAAACTTAAGTCTTCTTTGAAGAAAATATGTGCACTTTCCTGGGTTAACAAACAGGAGATGGAGGAATTCCACTTGGATTGTTTTGTTTGGGGGGGATGTCAGCGTACCCCGTCTCGTGCCGTTACTCCTGCTCTCGTGCCGACTTCCTCTTGCCCTAAACGGGAGGAGCGGCTTTGTCCATGGTACCCAGCGCTCCAGGTGGGACAGGCAGCTCCACCAGGCCGCGTCAGAGCCACCCCTGCAAAAGAGGAAAAGGCTGAAACTGATCAGTTGTGGACATTTAAAGGTACAGATGTCTGGAAATACCCCTTTTCTGTCCGAGACCTGAGTGTTCGCTCTCTTCCCAGCTGTGCACTCACCTTGGAGACGTTCTAAATTCTTAATAGTTGGCACTGATCCAAATACAAGGTCTCCTCTGTCTGCCAACATTCACTTTTCAAAAAACTTAACTGGCTCCGTACCGTTTGAGCAAGCACCTTGACAAGACGAGGCGGAGGTGTGGCCTGGGCACTGGCTCGGGATTCGATGCAGCTTTCCGATTTCTAATCCTGCGCTTTGCCCAGGACCCACATGATTTCACCAAAAGCCTCGCCCCTGACTCCTCAGGGGTCACGGTGGCACACAATTTAGGTCTTGTCCTCTATTAAAGGGACAGAATTAACTTTTAAAAGGGGGTGACGTCTGATGCAGGGGGGTAAGGGCAGCAGAGGGGGCGACCACGGGTTGACTCACGGGCCCCCTGGCCGCAGCAGAGCCCTGGAAGCAGAGGAACGGTTGTCAGAAGCTGCATGAGGTCTTGGTTTTGTTTTACAAATCTGATCTCTTAATAAGAGGGTCTTATCCTTTGGAAACACGGTGGTCCCTGGGGGCCACTCCCCTCTCCCCTTTGAAAACTTGAGTTCAGATTCTCTAAGTCGGAAGGGAAGGGTTTTACTTATATTGCAAGATCAGCATCTGTCTAATAACCACTGCGGGAAAGCACCTGGATTTGGGGGATAAGCCATGCTTCAATTTACATATCGTATGTTTCTGTTTAAGGGAAGGCTCTTACCTTTAAGAAGAAACTGCCATAAAAGGAACATTGGCTTTTTCAGATCTTTGCTGTTGACTTGAATCATGAAAGAATATGATCAGTTTGAATTTTCTTAACTGTTTAAGGATGTACCGTAAGTTAGGCAAGCATAATTGTCACTGCTGCCAGAGGTGGGATAAATCAAGTGGGCCCTCCCCGCCTTAGGACGGAGGAATTGGGCAGGAAGGCGTCTATGGCAGGGAGAATTATTCGGCGACACCCAGCGCTCTTAGCTAGAGGCCTGTCGTGGTCCTGAGGGGGCTGCGGACACTGAACCCCGCCGTTCACTTACACATCATCTTTTCAGCAGATGTTTCATGGCTTTTGCCCCATGAGTCTTGGACAAGTACGTGGAACCCTTTCCTGACTGCCACCAACACAGTTCCTACTGAGGTTTATTGCTTCTAGATGATAAAGTTTACACTAAGTTCCTATTTTGTTTTTTCAGTTCTGAAGTTTTGGCAAATACCTGAGCCAGGTTTTTTCTGTTACTCTAAAAATTGCCCTGAAGTGCCTCTTAACTTGTGCACCACCCACATATTACATATCCACTTATGTTCTTAGTGCTTCTATTCTTTAAAAGCATTTCCTTCCATTCCTGTAGGTATGGTGAGGCCAAATCCACTTTTACTCCCTTCCAAGTGGTGCCCTTGGCCTGAGCTTGTCCATCCTGGGTTCAGACAGCCACCACTCGCTTCTGGGAGGTCGCCTTCCTGGAAACCAAGGTGCGATCAGTAGCTGATCCTTCTCCTGGAGTGGAAGGGGGCTGGACTTAGTGGCTGGCTGACTTTAGGCGAGCAGTATTCTTATCTGGAAAAGAGGGTACCTTTCAGCAGGTTGCTTTGAGGACTAGGAGAAATTTTCAAGTACCAGGCAGAGCACACCATTGGTTCTCAACCCTGATTCCTTTCTTTCTGTCAAACAAGGTTGAGGGATAAGCAGTCACCTCTGACTGATGCAAGGAGGTTTATTCATCTTTCCCGAGACACTCCAGATACATTCTAAACTAGGCCCAGTTCAGGATGAGGACACCAGGCCCGTGATCTTAACTTCCAAACAGTAATTTACCAGCCTTGAGTCAAGCGTATATTTAACCTTTAAAGTAAAAACCAAGACAAAGCAGAGAAACAGAAAACCTTCCAGTAATAGTTGGTAGGATTACTTTTCGTATTAAATGAAGGAGGTGAGCACAGAGCCTAAGACTTAGGAGCTGCCCAGATTCTTACTGACCGAATCTGCACAGCCACACGGTCTCTTGGAAGAAGAAAAATAGCCTAAGAACTCACAGCTTGTGGAAGCTTCACGCGCTGTACAGGCAAATGCTAAATCAGAAAGCTGACCCTGATTCAGAGTCCCTTCTTACTGGGGTTCACACATGTCTTTTTTTCTTCCAGGCAGTAAGCACTGTAACGTAAGAGGGAAGAAAGAGATCCACACCTTCCCCAAAGAAAAGGAAGATGGATCTAGTGTCAGGCTCCATTAGACCCACTTGTGATGGCTCTCCAAGAAGGAACAATGCAGCTTTTGTGACAGGCCCGTACAGCAAGCTTGGAAACTTTACAAAACAGTCTTACCCAAGAGAAACCTGGTTCTAGCTCTCTTCCTGGAAAGAGGTGTTGATCCAGGAAAGTTTTGTGCTATTCTTATCGGCTCTTCCTGGGATCAGTATTTTTTTTTAAAAAAAACCTCAGAAACAAGTCAGACAGACCTCTGCGAAACAGGAATATGAAAAAACCCACTGCTGGAGCATTTATACACTTCCGTTTCCACAGCCCAACCACAGGGTGTCAGATGATTTAGTTATTGTCTACCAAAGGGAGCTCTTTGCTGGAATTGTTGGTATTCAGCCCCAATTCAGTCTAAGAACCCTCACCAGGGTTCGAGTGGCCGCCTTCTTAAAATGCAAATGTGCAAGAACTCCAGGCCGGCCTCCCCGCCCCCAGGAAAGTGCTCCAACCCGGCGGCGCTGGCGGGGCTGGCGGGGAATGCTAAGGAGGGGCCCCCGCCCCCGCCCTGCCGCACAGCTCACACTGAGCCCCAGTCCGCATGACTGAGCGCCCTTAACTTTCCCAACAATGGCCCTGGCGCCCTCCCTGCCCCCTCGCAGCCTCCCCACACCCCCTCAGGGTCAAGAAACCCATCTTTCTTCCCACTTCCACATCTCAGGACGCATTTCTTGAACATCGCCCCTAGATCTCATGTCCATTTGGAGAAAAACTGGCCACCCTGGTGAAACTGTGACTCTTTACAAATCTGGTTTAAGAAGAAGTTTCATTTTGTTCAGATTCTTTAAATTTCCATGTTGTTGACAGTTCAGAACCAGAAATTATATAAATCTCCATTCCAATCACATTTCTAGCAACAAAACATGTAGATGTCAGTGGTGAACCTTATACAGGATAAATTTTTCACCATGAGCTCACACCACACAGGCTGCACGGAACTCTGCATCTTATACTTTTACTTCAGAGACGCAAAACAGCACCTCCTACTGTGGCCTGGACCCAAACACACACTGCCTTAAAAATAATGCACAGATACAAGGCTTTTGTTTTTGGTTTTTTTTTTTTCAAAAACATACTTCATATTTCCTCTTTTATTATATAAATATCAGTTTAACCTTTTACTGTAAGAATATAAACGTTTTAAGAGGATCTTTGTTATTATTTATACAAATTCACAAACAGTACAATTAACTGATAAAGGTCTCTGGGTTTCTTTAACTCCATGGTCTCGCATGTTGCTGTGGAGGATTCTAAAAAAAAATAAACCAAAAAAAATCCAACAGAAATGTACATCCTACACAAAAGTGATTTTTTTTTTAAAGCCACAAGTCCCAACCCCCATCAAAATAAAGAAAGGCATCTACTCCTCCATTTAGAAACAGAATTTTTAAAAACCCACAAACTCCCGTTTTACTAACAGAACAGAGATATGACATGAATTTCAGTCTCCTCCCCTTCACATTACAGCCCCGGGGGCTCTGGAAGCCAACTCGGCTCCTCTGCTCCCAACAGGAACCCTCACTGTGTGACCTTTTCGTGGGGAAACTTGCAAGAGGGTGAGGGCAGGGCAGAATCTGCATATATAATCATCATTTTTCAAGACACAATCTGCATCTCAAACAAACAGACAAAAAAAATAAAAAACAAAACAGTCCAACTCTCTCTCATGTCTCCCACACATTTGTGCTATAAATTAAGTCAAGATTTAGGATCACGGCTGGGCCCTCAAATCCCTATGGACAAGGAGAAAAAGGAAAGCAGAGCCAGAATGTGAAGTGGGATACACGGGGTGGATGGGGTTTGGGAAGAAGCCAAAACAAAAAAGATGTACAAACCCGATGGGCATCTTTCCAGTCCAGGCACAAAAATGTTTCAGTCTCAAAATATCTCTCTTGTAGAATTCCAGGGCTTCAGAGAAAAAAGTAAACTAAAACGAGGTAGCCAGACACACACACACACACACACACACACACACATATATATATATATATGTATATATATATATACACACACACACACATATATATATAATTTATATATATATAATATATAGACTATACTCAGCAGAAAAAAAAAAGAGACCATGATGTCAACTTTCTTCAAAAAATAAAAAAAGAAAGACAATACAAATGAAATGAGCGTGAGTAGCAGAGTACTGTCAAAGGACTGATGAGGAGAGACTGCGATTAGTTACGAAGTGGAAGAAGGGTGAAAAGGCCGTTGTAGTTGGGTTTGCTTTTATACGTTTCGAAATAAAAACCAGATCACAGTATTCAAATGAAAGCTTAAGTGAAGGCAGACATTTTCCCCAACTCCCCAGGGCTGAAAGGACTGGTCCCTCCCCACCCCCCCACCCCCCCCCCGTTTCCAAATGCAGCGCGGCGGGGATACAGTAGCTCAATCCGTCCTCCAAACCCCTGCTGGGAGGAGTGGCTGGTGGGTGGCGAGTCCATCTCCGCATCCTCGGGGAAAAGGAGAGGGTGTGGGTGTGGGTGGCGGAGGGACCCCGGACGCAACGACGGGGGGGAGGGGAGGACGAGCCTGGGGCTCCGCGTCATGGCCCCCACCGCGTCCGCGGCAATGCTCTGGGTCTACGTGTGCGTGTCGAGTGAGCGCGGGGGCCGCGGCGGTGGCAGGAGGACGAACAGGGCGGGGCCGGGGGAGTTGGTGCTGCCGCCCTCACCTGACCTTCTCACTGTCCGTCATCTGCCAGAGGCCCAGGTTGAGTACCTTGAGGCAGGGGAGCTGCGTGATGCGCTCCAGGCCGCGCTTGGTGATGCGGGTGCAGCCGTACAGGTCGATGCCGGTGAGCTGGCTCAGGTGCTCGGCGATCAGCTCCAGGCCCTTGTCCGTGATGCGCACACACTGCCCGATGTTGAGTGTGCGCAGCCCGTGCATCTGCCGCACCATGCGGTTGATGCCGTCGTCGCTGATGTGGCAGGAGCAGAGGGAAAGGGACTTGAGGCCGTCCAGCCCCTGCGCTATGTAAGCCAGGCTCTGGTCCCCCACCTTGTCACAGAAGGACACATCCAGCCCCGAGAGGCGCAGGCTGCCCATGGCCAGATGCATGATGCCCGTGTCACTGATGTTGTCGCAGGAGCGCAGGTTAAGGCTGCGCAGGCTGCCCATGTGCGACAGGTGCAGGAGGCCCGCGTCCGAGATGCCTCCGCAGAAGCTGAGGTTGAGGAGCCTCAGGCCCGTCAGCCCCCGGGAGATGTGCTTCAGAGACAGATCCGTGAGCTTCTGGCAGTCCTGCAGCGTGAGCTGCTCCAGGCCCAGGCAGCCCTCGGCCGCGCTGCGCGTCATGCCGGCCAGGTGGCCGATGCCCACGTCCGAGAGGTGGCGGCAGCTGCGGAGATTAAGGCTCTTGAGGCGCTGCAGGCCCCAGGCGATGAGCAGGAGGCCGGTGTTGGTGATGTTGCTGCAGCCGCCCAGCTCCAGCACCTCCAGGCCCTTGAGGTACTGGGCTATGCGGCCCAGGCTGCTGTCGGTGATCTGCTTGCAGAGGCTCAGGTTGAGGGCGCGCAGCGAGCCGATCTCCTGCACGAACGCGTGGCCCAGTCCGTTGTCGGTGAGGTTGTAGCAGCCGCTGAGGTTGAGGCTCTCGATGTTGGCCATGCCCTGGATCACGTAGCTGAGGCTGCGGCGCAGGCTCAGGATCTGCACCCGGCGGATGCCCCGGGCCTGCAGGCTGGGGAACAGCGACGGGTTGGCCCGGCGCAGGTGCAGCTTGGCCTCCACCCCCCGCCACACCGACTTGTGGTAGGCGGCGTCCCGCCAGGCCGTGCACACCTGCGCCGCGCGCCCCTTGTCGCGCACGTCCAGGTAGCCGAAGATCATGGCCAGCAGCTCGGGGAACAGGCACGAGATGTGCGTCTCCATCTTCCTCCCCGCGGCGCCCGGGAGGAGGCGCGGGCCCCGCTCCCGCCCGAGCGACGAGGCGGCTGGCCGGCCGCGCCGCGGGCCCAACGGACGCGCCTCCCGCCTTCCGGCTCGGCGCCGCTCCTCCTCCCGTCCGCGCGTCCTTCCTGCCGCCCTGCCCGCCCTCCCCGCCCGGCGCGCTCGGCGCTCACATCCCGGGCGGGCGCCCCCGCAGCCCGGCCCTTGCTGGGCTCAGCCCTGCCGCGCCCGGCCCGCGCCGCCCCGCGCGCCCCGCCGCCGCCGCCGCCGCGCCCCCGGCCGCATCCTCCGGCGCCGCGCGGGCCGGGCTGCGCGCTCGGGCTGGGCGCCGGGAGGCTGCGGCCGCCTTTGTCCTCGCCCGCTTTTCAAAGCTGCCAGCGGGCCGCCCGCACTCGGCCGCCCCGGCGGGGGGACCTCGGACCGGCGCGCGCTCGGCCCCCGCGTCCGCGCGCGGGGCAGCGCCGGCCGGCACGGAGCGCGCGCGCGGAGCCGACCCGGGGCGAGCGGCGGCCGCGCCGGGGGCGTCCGGGCCGGACCCGCTGCTCTCCGCGCCTCCGCGCCCCCGCCCCCCGCGCTCCCCCGCGCGCGCGCGATGGTACGAGCCTGCGCGCCGGAACTGCCGGCGTTGTCCTGGAAACCGAGCGCCGGCCCGCCGCGGGTTAACCCTGTGCGCGCCGTCGGGGCGCCAGCGGGGCCCGCCGCCGCCGCTTCCGCCGCCTCCACCGCCCGCAAGGAGCCGCCGGCCGCGCCCGGCCCGCGTCTAGGCTCCGCGCCGCCGGCTCCGAGGCCTCCCCGCGCGCTCCCGGCCCAGCCTCCCGCCCGCTCCCTTTATCCTCCCGCAAGACCCTCCTCCCCGGACCGCTGCTCGGTGACCGCCCCGCTCTCCTCCCCGCCTCCGTCCCCGGCGCCCCGCCGCGCGTCTGTGCGGACACCTCCTCGGTCCTCCCCAGTGGGCGGCTTCCCACGGTTCTTTTCGCTCCAGTGTTGTGCCCTAAACTGGGGAGAAACTCAGGACTACCCACGCGTCCCTTAGCCGAGCACGGCGTCCCCCAGTGCGCACTCTGGATCTAGCCATTACCACTTCCTTCTAGCATGTTCCGGGTGTTTCCAGACACCGCCGCCAGTGCGCTCCCTCGGCTCCTTCTGCATCTCAACTTCCTCCGCTTCCGCACTCGGCCGGCAGCCCTGGGCTGCGCCGCGTCGCCTCCGCCTGCCTCGCGCCCGGAGGGAGCAGCCTCCCCTCAGCCCTTACCGCCACCGCTTTCTTTCTTGTCAGCCTCTTAGACGATGAAGGGCCCAGTTGTGCCGACAGTCAGTGTGTTCGTATGTGCCGATACAATTTTATCTTTTGACAAAACAGAGTGACGATTGGGCTTGGTTTAAGGTGCTCCAGCAAATGTCTGTTCCTTTACAAACTGTGTTCTCTGGAACCATGGAATGCTCCAGTCTAGACCGTGGCTCCTGGGTCTTAAATGCCCACTCAGAGGATAGGGTTTCAAAAGAGTTTCATTTTAACTACCTTCAAACCAAGAATTTTGGAACCAGAAAAATGACCCTCTGTGTTTTTAAGGAATTTGTGAATCCACACAACAAGATGCAAGACAGTCTGGTTCAGCTATCAAAAACAGAGAATGGTTTCATTGATTCTTTGAGAACCTGAACAAGGTTTTGACTGGGTTCCGTATTCAGTATATGAGGTTCCCTTTTGGCCACTTACTTCTCTTTTGCCCAGGAGACCAGTAGCGGGCCAAGTACATACAGATAAGTAATAGGCATAATACCTTTGTAGACTGCCACCCACCTCCCCTGTTCCTAAATCAGGAAATGCAGAAGCATAATCCTTCACCCACGATGCACGTGGTGCAAGGCCCAGAGATTTTTATAACCCTCCTGGAATCATGTAGGGTTGTGTTGGTCATCTAGAGGATTCCAAATGTGCTGTGCAGTGAGAGTCTCAATTCTGGGCTGCACCTGGGTTGGCACTCTTCTCCTGGGCTGTATCTAGGCATACACTGGTCTCCGTCACTGCTGCCCAAACTTTTACCTTACACGCTACGTGAAGTGACTTTTTCTGTTGTTCTGTGGATGTAGATGTGTTTGTGTTGATATCAAGGTCTTAATCCACAACACCTTAATCCTCCTTATCACAAAACAAAGTGCTAGACCACCAGTGGGGGGCGGGGGGGGGGGCTGACCTGAAGAGAAGGAGCTTAGCCGTGTCCCTCCTCCAGACCCGCTGCTGCTCTCAAGTCTGAAAAGTAGTTCAGAGGTGCCTGGAAGCACTTTCTCGAGAAGTGGACCACCTGCTCCTAGCTCTCGCGAAGTTTTTTCTTGAGTTTAACTCTAGAATGGTATTAATTCAGGACCTTTTATGTAAGGCGTTCAAACATATATGACAAGGATTTTCAGCAATATGATTGTGTTCACTTTCAATAAACAGGAGAATAAACATCAAGAAGTATCTTAGAAAATGCACATTAGTGGGGAAACAAGAGTGGCATCAGGTGAACCCTCTGCTGAGTCTGGGGCATGGAGGAAGTGTCTCCCCTTTCCGAGGCTCAGTGTCCTTGTGTTTCACTGCGGCAGATTGACTGGATAATCTCCAGGGATCTTCTCAACAGTTACCCTCTGGGAAACCATGAGCCTCTCTGAGTCCTGTCTCAGCCCGACATTTCGCATTGTTCCTAATGCAACCCGGAGAGAAGGGATAGTTTCACATGCACTGGCTTCTTGGGGGTTTCAGTTTAGGCTGTGATTTAGGACACAAAAATAGGTGGAGGGAATTATGGACCAGAGACTGGTGGTCTGGAGAAGATGTATATCAATGTAGAGGGTCCCGTGGACAGCTACTCATATTTTGAGCCCAGGTTGAGACTTTTGTATATGATTCAACAGCTTGCAACCAAGGTGAAGTTTTTTTCTGAATGAGCTCTGAAATTCTGTTTCGAAGCAGAGGTGATAGCCCTGTGTACAGAGTCTCTAAAACTTTACCAAGAATTTTAAAGACACTGGTTTTTCAGATAGGGTGTGTTTTTCATCTGGGTAGGACCTGGGAAAATTGTGAGGCCCAACCCAAAGGTCAGGCTTACTTAAGGATGTAAGCTTCCTGGGACTTCCCTGGTGGCGCAGTGGTTGGGACTCCACGCTCCCCATGCCGTGGGCCTGGGTTCAATCTCTGGTCAGGGAACTAGATCCCACATGCATGTCGCAACTAAGAGCTCTCATGCCACAACTAGGGAGCCCGCATGTCTCAACTAAGGGGCCCACGAGCCACCACTAAGACCTGGCACGACCAAATAAATAAATATTAAAAAAAAAGATGTATGCTTCCTCACACAGAGAGGCAGGAAAGATCAGAAGAGATCCGTAGCTTTTAAACTCCTCATTCAAGAATATATGTGTCCAGGGCTTCCCTGGTGGCGCAGTGGTTAAGAATCCGCCTGCCAATGCAGGGGACACGGGTTCGAGCCCTGGTCCGGGAAGATCCCACATGCCACAGAGCAACTAAGCCCGTGTGCCGCAACTACTGAGCCTGTGCTCTAGAGCCCGCGAGCCACAACTACTGAGCCCGCATGCCACAACTAGTGAAGCCTGCGTGCCTAGAGCCTGTGCTCCGCAACAAGAGAAGCCACCTCAATGAGAAGCCCGCGCACCGCAATGAAGAGTAGCCCCCACTTGCCGCAACTAGAGAAAGCCCACACGCAGCAACGAAGACCCAGCGCAGCCAAAAATAAAAATAAATAAAATAAAATAAATTTATTAAAAAAAAAAAAAAAAGGAATGTAGGTGTCCAGAAACAGTGACCCAGAGTCTAGCTGGTGGGCGTTGGCTCAAAGGAGTTAAAACATGTGTGTGTTTTATGTTAACTCTAATGTATCCATGGCACAATGGATGCCTCGCAGGTAGGCACTCTGTAAATGTGGTTGAACTGAAGTGAATGAGAACGATAACAATTATATAATCTCTTTACGAAAGACTTCATACATGTCAAAACTTTTCTGGACCACCAGTAACAATGGATATCTGAGGTTTACAAGATCGTGCCTTTCCAACTACTTCCCCACTTCAAGGCAATGTTCTCTCTATTCCTAAGTAATTCTTAGCAGGAGAGTATCCTGGGGCACCTCTTGATTAGAGAAAAGGTAAGACATAGTGAGGACTTGATTCACTGACTGCAAGGAGAAGATTTAACTAGGAACAACAACAGAACAACCTCATTGAATAATGCGCAAAGGACTTGAACAGACCGTTCTCCAAAGAAGACGTACAGGTGGCCAACAAGCAGGTGAAAAGATGCTCAACATCATTAAGCATTAGGGAAATGCTAATCAAAACCACAATAAGATATTATCTCATGCCCGTTAGGATGGCTGCAATGACTAAAACAGAAAACAAGTGTTGGTGAGGAGGTAGAGATATTGGAACCCTGGTGTGCTGTTGGTGGGAATGTGAAATGGTACGGCTGCTGTGGGAAACAGTATGGAGGCTCCTCAAAAACTTAAAAATAGAACTACCTTATGATCCAGCAATTCCACTTCTGGGCATATACCAAAAATAAATAAAAGCAGAGTCTAGACGCACCATTTGTACACCCAAGTTCATAGCATTATCTGCAACAGCCAAAAGGTAGGAGCAACCCAAGTGTCCCTCACAGATCATGGATAAACACAAGACGGTCTATCCATACGATGGAATATTATTCAGCCTTAAAAAAGGAAGGAAATCCTGTCACACACCACAGCATGGAGGGGGCTTGAAGACATCATGCTGAGTGAAGTAAGCCAGTCACAAAAAGACAAATACTGTATTATTTCGCTTATAAGAGGTATGTAGAACAGTCAAAATCACAGAAACAGAAAGTAGAAGGGTGGCTGCCAGAGGCTGAGGGAGGGGAGCTGTTTCGGGGCACAGAGTTTCAGTTTTGCAAGATGAACAAGTTATGGAAATTTGTTGCACAATGTGAATGTACTTAAGACTATTGAATTGTACACCTTAAAATGGTTAAGATGGTAAGTTTTACGTTATATATATTTTACCACAATTAAAAATGAAAAGATTTAAACAGAACCAACATTGTGAAATGAAGATGTAAATAAATAGGAAAAATAGGTGAAAATTGTCCTCACATCAACAAATTCCTAGAACACCCCGAAATATTTGTTTACTCTCTCCCAAATTATTAGTTCATTGTATCCTGTAAACAAGGGCTTTATCCACCCCAATAAAAATAAGGGCTTGAGGTCTGGGTAGCTGGAGCCCTCTCCTGAGGATGATGGGGCCCTTTCATGTACAAACTGGAAAAACTCATGCGAAAGAGACGGGGTGCTATTAATAATCGCCCCCGGATGAATGGACACGCCCTCCTTTTACACTGGAAATGCGGCTGCATTTGAAATTTGTTGTTTGCAACTTTTGAGTGTTAACTGTACCATATATTTTCTTTTTTTTTAAATTAATTTATTTTATTATTTTATTTTTTAAAATTTATTTATTTATTTATTTTGGCTGCGTTGGGGCTTCGTTGCTGTGCGTGGGCTTTCTCTAGTTGCGGCAAGCGGGGGCTACTCATCGTTGCGGTGCGGTGGCTTCTCTTGTTGCGGAGCACCGGCTCTAGGTGCGCGGGCTTCACTAGTTGTGGCTCGCAGGCTCTAGAGCGCAGCCTCAGTAGTTGTGGTGCACGGGCTTAGTTGCTCCACAGCATGTGGGATCTTCCCAGACCGGGGCTTGAATATGTGTCCCCTGCATTGGCAGGCAGATTCTTAACCACTGCGCCACCGGGGAAGCCTAACATATATCTTCATATTTTCAGGCGCCCGACGAAAGGATTAGAAATACTTTGATCGAATAAACCCAAGTATCAGTTATTAGTTGTTAATATTAACAAACACCTTAGGTACTTGTTACCAAGCAGGTAGCTATGACAACCCTAAAATAAAACAAGCCATCTTGTAAATGTAGCCATTTCCAAGCACTGAGCATTTGGGAAGGTGGGTTTTCAATCATGTGATAGTTCAGGAAATGTTCCTACAGCTGGTGTGCACGGCTCTGTGCCCTGGAATAGACAAAGATGCAGAGGGTATGTCTGCTTCTTAGGACTCAGGACCCGGCAACGCGCTACGAAATAGTTTCCGTATTATCAGTGGGGTAAGTGCCAATGGAGTGATGGTTATAAATAAAATGTTCTCAGTTTAGAGGACCACTACAGAGAAGCCTCGAATTTGAATAGTGTTGATGAGAGGCAAGTCATTACATAGGGTGGAAATTTATTTAGAGAACAGGCTGGCTTTACTTTACTAGTTTAGGAAAAAATAACGCCATAATAGCAAACATACATTGTCATACATTGTTCTGATTCTTCAGTATTGAAGAATATTGAAAATTTCCTTTTCAGGGAATTCCCTGGCGGCCCAGTGGTTAGGACTCGGCACTTTCACTGCTGAGTGCCCGGGTTCAGTCCCTGGTTGGGTAACCAAGATCCCACAAGCCGTGCGACATGACCCCCCAAAAAGAATCACCTTTTCAAAGAATTCTTAGCTTTTTCTCTTTATTCTCTTTCAAGAATAAGAAACTTTATTTTAACTGTTGTCTATCCGGAACTGGAATTTGGCTTCTGAAGTCAGAAATTCTTAGTTCATGGTCTGGACTTTGCTACTGTTTTTAGAACAGAGACTGACTTGGGAAAAAATTATTTTAAATCAGCTGTCTTTCTCCTCATTTTGCCCGACAATAGAGCTTGGTGCCTCACACCCTGGGGGGGGGGGCGGTGAGAGGGGACCACTGAGACATTGACTGACCCCTGGGACGGCCCAGGTCCGAGGGGGGCTCCCCTAGGTGCCCGTGACTCGAGGCCCCTTGACACAGGGCTGTTCCCCAGGCAGTGTCCTGAGGAGTTAAGTGTCCCCCAGACTTGCAGCCCAAGTTGTGCACTGGAGTCCCGGCTCTTCCATTATGGTTGCGTGCCCTCCGGCAGCGTGGCTTCAGTGCTTTGAGCTTCAGTTTCCTCATCTGTAAAATGAAAAGTCACCCCTTGTCACAGAACTGTGGTGAGAACTCATTGAGAAAAACCACGCAGGGGAAAGGGAGGGCCCTCATGGGGAACCTGGCCCTTAGGAGGGAGCTAATAAACACTGTTCTGGTTTTTTCTTTTATAAATGAACCATCCAAAAAAGCCCCACATGGATGTGCCCCCAAATTGTACAGATACATCCTTACTGACAGTTAAACATTTTAAAAATGCTATTTCCTGTTTTTAAGAAATGCGCAGGTTAAAGGAGCGGAAACGGCAAACTCGCAAGAGCGTGGTGAGATGGTCCCTCACGTGGGGGGAGCCCCTGTCTCTGTGCCCCTCCTTCTCTCCTCCCTGAGCCGGGAAGAGTCGTGCTCCATTCAGAAAACCAAGATACAGTCCCAGACTCTGCCAGACACACATCCATCCTTTTTCGTCCGACCTAGGTTTTCATCACCAACTCTCATGCTTTCTTGGCCTTCTCTGACTTGCATGTGTATCAGAGTGACTTCGAAGGTCTCTGAGTCAGAGGTCTGGGTTGGGGGGGTGGTGCTGAGAATTTGCACGTCCAGCGGGTTTCCCAGGTGCTGCCAGAACCTCCTACCCCCCGGTTTTCCTTCTCCTGATTTAAAACTTTGTGAAATTATACTTCTTGAAGTCTCTCCTTTTTTAGTAAAATACAAATAATATTTAAAATAATTATGTCCCCCCCCAACTACCATCTTTTGCCTTTGAGTCTCTGGTGTGAAGTCCGAAGTTTTCCCCGTGATGTACTGATAGAACGTGGGTTTTTAGTCAGACAGATTCTGGGTCAAAACCTTGACTTTATCACGTATCAGCTCTGTGACTTTGGACGAGCTATTTCATCACTTGGAGACTTGGTTTTCTCGTCTGTAAAATAGGACTAGTGATTTTCTTACCTTGGGAGCTTTGTGAGGATTGAGCGGGATAATGCACGGAACCCCCTAGTATGGCCTCTGGCCGTCGTGAAAATAGCTAGTATTTTTTTTTTTTTTTGGCTGCACCACGCAGCATGCAGAATCTTAGCTCCGCAGCCAGGGATCAAACCCAGGCCCCTTGCAGTGGAAACGCGGAGCCTTAGCCACTGGACCACCAGGGAAGTCCCCAGAACACCTGGTATTTATTGCGCATTTATTGTGTGTTAGACATTCTTTGAAGGTCTTTACGAGTATGACTCAGCTGTTCCTCCCATAGGTCCACCTACATGACTGTGAAGTAGGTTCCATTACTACCTCTGTTTCCTGGTGGGGAAACCACGGCACAGAGGTAAGTGTGTTCAAGACAATCCGGCCCACAGAACCCGGATTTCAACGCCATGGTCTAGACCTAGAGCCACTTTCTAAATCACTGCTCCGCTGCCCTGAGGATGCATGTAAGTTTGTCAGCCCACCTGGCTAGGGTGCAGTTTCTGTGCGACACCAAACAAGGAGGGTCCATGAAAGCAGCAGCTGCCGGTGACTGAGATCCTGACCCCGCCATGAACGGTCGTGGGCCATGACGAGGGGTGGCTTTCGTGTGCAACACCTAAGGCCCTGGTTGGTAGACGGCCACAGTGGATCTGTGTGTGTGTGTGTGAGAGACACAGAGACTGTGAGGGCGGAGCCTGCGGGCACCGCTGTGAGTGTGCTCCCTGGGGTGACGTGCTGACGCCCGGCTCCATCTCCGGGCCTCCAGCGGGATGCCCGGCCGGCTCTGGCCTCGCTCAGGCCCCAGGAAGCCGCTTGTGTGTAATTATGTCACCCTCTAGTGGTTACTTCCCTATTAGCCCTTTATCCGCGGAGCAGCCCCTCCCTCTAGGTGCAGGTGACCTCTGGGTGAGCAGACCCTCAGGGAGCTTGGGGGGGCTGCAAGGAGGCAGTGCTGGGAAAAGAGGAGTGTGGCCAAGGGCAAGGAGAGAGGGGTACGATCGGGAGAGGGCAAAGTGTTCCGGGAATAAGGATTAGTTTACTCCTGCAGAGAAGGGGGAGGTGGGAAAGGCAGAACATCTGGAGAGAGGAGGAGCTCCTACTCATCAATTTTTTCAACCTTTTATTTTTAATTGAGGTATAGTTGATTTACAATATAGTTTCAGGTGTACAGCAAAGTGATTCAGCTATATATACATACACACACATACCTATGTATATACATACACATATATGTACACCATATGTATCTATTCTTTTTCAGATTCTTTTCCATTATAGGTTATTACAAGACATTGAATATAGCTCCCTGTGCTATAGAGCAGGTCTCTGTTGTTTATCTATTTTATACATAGTGGTGTGTATCTGTTCATCCCAAGCTCCTAATTTATCCTCCCCCCCATCCCCTCTGGTAACCCTATGTTTGTTTTCTGTGTCTGTGAGTCTATTTCCGCAGCAACATGGATGGACCTAGAGGTTATCATATTAAGTGAAGTAAGTCAGAAAGAGAAAGACAAATATTGTATGATATCACTTATATGTGGAATCTAAACAAATGATATAAATGAACTTATTTACAGAAACAGAGCGCGTATCCATCTTTATCGAGCGCTGTTTCTTGTTTGTGGGCGTGGGTACTGCACCCCGGGCTCTCTCCGGAGCGTCAGTGCAGAGGGCTGGTGGGGTCGGAGAAGAACTATTTTTAACCAGTTTCAGTTCTCTTTTCCAAGGGAAGTAGGCACAGGCCGTGGGACTCACAAGGGCTGAGTAAATTCCAAACTCTCACCACCTGGGTGGACGGCTGGCTTGACTGCTTCTCCCCGGCCTGAGGCTATGTTCTCTCTGCCGGGAAAGGTCATTTTTGTCAGGATCCTCGTAGGTCTCTCATATCTTGATAAATATTTCAAAGGCAGGGAGGGGATTAAGATCCATCAACTCAGAACTGATTTGTAACTCCATATCGGGCCTGGGACTCCGCTGTCTGCAGCCGTAGGGGGCCGGAGTTTGAAGGTTATTCCCTTCTGGAAGGGTGCTGGCACTGAGCCAGGCTTTGCTGGAAAGCCCTATTTGGATGAACCAGAGCATTGACATTTCTTACATCATGTCAGACCCAGAGGAGGACTAAGGGTCAGCCCTGATGCCGAGTTCACAGCCCTTTTCTGCCAAGAGGATAGGGTTAAAGGTTTAAAAAAAGCCAGAAGCTCAAGGGGTACAAAAGCACAATCTCGCCTTGCTGGTGTTAACCCTTCACACCCCAGAGAAGATGGTTGGAGATAAAAATCGCATCTTTACATCCTGGGATCCGCAGCTTTCCTGATTGCCAGTCGTTCCCAAAGAGGCCGCTAACTTCAGGCATGGCTTCCCCCTGTGTCAGGGCATGAAAACAGCACGGAAACTCTGTCCACACTGTCCCTAAAGCCGGAAAAATTCGTCTCAGCCCTGAACTCCGTGACGTTCTTTGTCTGTTGTTTGCTGTTTATTTTTAAACTTCACATACTGTTTAAAGCCAAAAAGTTCAGGTAACTCTTTCAAGTTGTCCGTGCCTGCTGTGGACCATCAAGAATTCCTTGATTTAGTTGGTAGCGGGGACTAAGCCGTCAGCATTTGGGCAGAAGAGGGAAACCTAGAGATTGGACGATGCTTCCCTTTGAAGCTTCAAGGGCGCCGTGAGGACGTGTGAGGACAGCACTGCGTTTTACAAGTGGAGAAAACAAGGCGGAGAATGAGAAGTGACCTTGTCAAAGTCATGGGGTCTTTCCTGGGCCCGCACAGCTTCTGGGAACCCCGCACGCAGGCTTGCCTTTGTACGTGATGTTTCACTAAAGCTCTGTGCATCTGGAAGGATAATCAGACGTGGGCAGAAGTCCACAGACGTGGGCTCACTTGTGGCACTAAGTGAGGGGGATGCTAATTGATAAACCGCAGCAGGCGAGGAAAAGCAGCCACTCCAAACAGAGTGACGGTGGGAGCGGCTGTTAATGGTGCTGGGCGGAGGGCGGATAAATAAATAAATAATAAATAAATTATAAAATATCCTAAAAGAAAAAGTGCTGTGGGGAAACGGGAATCCCCACCTTTGGGATCCCCTTTTTGCCTGGTTCTCCATTCTCCCAATTTTATATTTAAATGTTAAAAGTTTGACATACTTTGAAAAATCATATGTAAGCTAAGAAGCTGCCCTAGCAGGCAGAGTGGAAGTGAGTGAGCTGCCCTGTGACCTCAGCAGCAGCCTGTGTTACGCTTCCCATTAGAAACGGCGCATCTGCTTCCTTAGGCTACTACCCGACCATCATAATGTTCCATATAAACGTAGCATTTACTACAAACACCCTGTAAGGGGTCATACACCAACGGAAAGCCGCGGCTACTGTGTGAATTAATATGCTAATATTTTTCTGTGTTATATAGTATAAGATAGGAAGTGCTTAAGGTTTGAGCATTTGTTAATCCTTAACCACCATAAAGAATCTCATGGTTGAAGAGGGGAGGGAACAAATTAGAGGTATGAGATTAACAAACTACTGTATATTGATTAGCCAAAGAATTTGGGTTTTTCTGTAACATCTTATGGAAAAACCCGAACGAACTTTTTGGCCAACCCAATATAAACTAGAGAAGCAGCAAGGATATATTGTACAGCACAGGGAATTATACCCATTATCTTGTAATAATGTATAATAGAGTATAATCTGCAAAAATACTCAGTCACTATACTGTACACCTGAAACTAACGCAATATTGTAAATCAACTATACTTCAATTTGAAAAAAAACAACAAAGAATCCCATGGTTTAAATTAGATCATCTTAAATTATCCTTGGCTCTGGGAGAGAGCCAGTTTTTCCATTCTGATGGGTGGATCGTGTGCCACACTGAGGGTGGGAGGTGTTTGTTTTGTTTTGCTTTGCTTTTTTTTTTTTTTTTCCGGCCACGATGTATGACTTGGTCTTGTGGGAACTTAGTTCTGCGACCAGGGATCAAACCTTGGCCCCCGGCAGTGAGAGCGCCAAGTCCTAAGCACTGGACCGCCAGGGAATTCTCTGTTTTGTTTTTCCTTAAAAAAAAATTTTTTTTTTATTCTGTTCATTTAAATTCTAAGACAAAGCTGGAAAAGGGAGAGTTGAAGACCTGAAAATAACATTGTCTATCATTTGCTATTCTCCCAGGAAAAGCAATGGCTCGCAAAAAAATTAAAAAATAAAAGTTGGAGGGATTAAGTCTGCGGTGTTATGCGTGAGAAAGCACCCAGATTCCATATGAAAGTTGAGCTGCTTCACACCCCTTTCTAAACAGGATGGATGCAAATATATGGCAGCATTAGGTTGGAGCCTGAATGTTTTCTTAAACATTTCTTAGATGTTAGGGATCCTGAAAGGTTAAACAAGCAGAATATTCCATCCTGGGTGAGTGTCACCTAGTGCCTGTTAGGAGAATGTTTCCTAGCTCCTGCTTGAGTGGACCTCCCCCACTCGCTCCCCTCCCAAAAAAAGAGTAAACTATCTCTAAACATCAAAATAAAATCAAGAACAGCAATAAAACAACTTTAAAAAGGTGTATCAGAGATCCACCAGATTCTATTCTGCATTTTTCTGCAGCATACCAGTTTGGTTTGCTTCATGGTTAGATGCACCTGGATCTGGGTCGTGGTTTCATGGGTGTAGACAAATGTCAAAATTCATCAAGCTGTGTATTTAAGATTTGTGTATTTTACTCTATGTATATTTTGTTTCCTTTTTTATTTTTTTTTTAAGCTGTTTGTTTGTTTAAGTCAGAGGGGGCTTAACAGGTCAAGGGAGGTTTACTTCTATGCGTACAAATGATCACAAGTTCTGTTTATTCAACGGGCCAATCAAAAGGGTAGAGGTTCTGCGGCAGCTGCTCCCTGGAATTGAAAAGGGCCAGGCACTGTGCCTTAACCCTAACCCGCAGCCCTGCGGCCGCCCTTGCCCAGTGACTGCCACACCCTCCCTGGACCTTTCTGGCCTGGCTGCGCGCGCTGAACTAGGGCAGGGAGTTTGCCATTCTGCTCACCCACATCCTGCAGCCCCTGGTACAGTGTATGCAGTTGGCACTTGATAAATATTCTTTCAGTCTGATCACTTTTCTTTGGTTAATCTGTGTTGCAGGTGGGGAGTAGAGTGGGAGAGAGAGGGAAAAGGAAACTGTTTTTTAAAGCCTAGATCAGAGACTCTGTGTCATGGGGAGTATCCCGGGACGGGCCAGGAGCTGGGACAGAGAACACACAGACCTTTCTGGGACTGCCTCCGTCTTTGAGGATGTTTCCTTAATGTTGGAAAAATACAGTCGTTTTATCGTTGCTGTACCCCGCTCCATGCTGTTCCCTTTGGAGCCCTGTTGGGTCACATTATACTTGCTGGGTTCTGCTGTGCAGTTTTCCATTGTCATTTTGGTTGTTGATACTGGCTTTCCAGGTTGGGTGTGCGGTTTCTCTTGACACAAACACGAGTACCTTTTATCACTGAGATTTTCCTAGGGGTCTGGCCATTGTAAGCTGGAAATTGTCATCGGGGTTCGTGTTCGCGTTCCTATGGGTGAAAAACACAGGCCTTTCTGCGGGGCAGGGGATGCAGCCGCTCTGTGCCACCAGGAGGACAAGGGCACCACGGGAAAGCCGTGACACACGTCAGAGCGCCAGACCCAGCTGGCCTGCCAGTCCCTGACACCCCACATGGTGGCATCCGCAAGGGTGAGGCCCTTTGCAGAAGAGCAAGAACGCTCCTGCCTTGTTCTTGCGCCTGCTAATGTGTCCTTGACTTGAACTTGGGGGCACTGGCTACTGGGCATTAGACCCATCTAATGAGGGTCCTCATTAGAATTTTCCTCTCTGGCAGTTTTTTTTGTTTTTTGTTTTTTGAATTTATTTTATTTATTTTTATTTTTGGCTGCATTGGGTCTTCGTTGCGGTGCGCGGGCTTCAGTAGTTGTGACGCACGGGCTTAGCTGCTCCGTGGCATGTGGAATCTGCCCGGGCCAGGGCTCGAACCTGTGTCCTCTGCATTGGCAGGCGGATTCTTAACCACTGCGCCACCAGGGAAGCCCGCTGGCAGTTTTTAAAATCTGTTTTGTTACTGAGGTGTAACCGACATATAAAATAGGGACCTTGTCACAAACTTGCATCACCCTTGCTGAGGCCATGCTAGTATCGAAGGTACGTACAGAGGATATAGATCTTCTCTGTGTCTTTCCAATTTTAGTAGATCTGCTGCTGTGGCGGCGGTGGGCACTTCAGTCGTTTTTGTAAACGAAATTTCTAACTGCTTTTGAAACCCACAGTGTTGTTTTATTTTGCTGGTGGAACCCAGCGGGCGATGTTGGGATAGGGCTGTGGCCACAGAGCATGGTTAGCTTTGGGAAAGCAGCAGAGCCAAAAAATGCCCCCTGATTCAACACTTCCGCCCTCTGAGTGACTTCAGCCCATATCCAGTTACAGAGTCACAGGCTTCCTTTGGCAAAAACACGTTTTTGCGCTAGAGTTCGCCAGGCAAAGCCAGCGTCGCCTGGCTAGTGGAGTTTGGGGGCCCAATCTGCTTCACACGTGATTAGAGGCACTGCTTGTTCAGGGCTCCTCTGTAGAATGTTTATTCATGGAGAAGTAGAAAGAAACTCCAGCAGTCCAGCTGGCTTTCCAGATCCTGGGTGGAATTTGTAACCGTGTTTTTTTCTTTCATTGGATGTGGCTGTCACAGAAAGAGAATAAATACGGACCCCTGCTCGCCACCAATGCTGTGCTTCCATTGCATTTAACACATAATGAAAGTCAGGTGTGCGGTCAGAGATACAGAGCTGAACCAAGGCGAGGAGTCCCACACTTCTGTCCCCAGAGCTGGTGACAGTTCTGGGCAGGATCCTCTGGCCTCCCTCAGTTGGCTGCTGGCTGAAAGATGTGGTCCTGCTGAAGTGTTCTCATCTTAAAACTAAATGACATATGAAAGAGGAAATACAAATGCCTAAGAATCATCTAAATGCGCCTGCCCTTGTGAATAATCAAAGAAATGCAGTTTAAAATGAGATTGTATTTTTTTAAATAAATTTATTTATTTATTTATTTTTGGCTGTGTTGGGTCTTTGTTGCTGCACGCAGGCTTTCTCTAGTTGCAGCGAGCGGGGGCTACTCTTCGTTGTGGTGCGTGGGCTTCTCATCGCAGTGACTTCTCTTGTTGTGGAGCACGGGCTCTAGGCGCGTGGGCTTCAGTAGTTGTGGTATGCGGGCTCAGTAGTTGTGGCTTGCGGGCTCAGTAGTTGTGGCTCGCAGGCTCTAGAGTGCAGGCTCAGTAGTTGTGACGCACGGGCTTAGTTGCTCCACGGCATGTGGGATCTTCCCGGACCAGGGCTCGAACCCGTGTCCCCTGCATTGGCAGGCGGATTCTTAACCACTGTGCCACCAGGGAAGCCCAAAATGAGATAATATTTTTTACCTATCACAAGATGAGATTTTTTTTTAAATGACACTATCCAATCATCTTAATTAACTTTTGTTATTCAGAACTAAAAATTACTTCAGTGTTTTATTAGGCTTTACCTTCATGAAAGGTTGGAAATTTTTTAGACAATTTATTTTGAAAGCATAATAAATTGCCTAATAGACTTAATAAGCCAATTTAACTGGATTGGTGGACTGGTCAGTAGATGCCAGGGCTGTGAGGGCTGGAAAGGACTTTAGGGCTTATGTGGTTCAGCCCTTTGTCATCTTCATGAGGAATCAGGGATGTAGAGCAGGTGTGTCTGCAGTCCCAAGTATGAAGGGCTAGAACTGCGTTAGTAAAACACAATGTGCTGTTGCTTAGGTCTTGCTGTAGGTGAATAGCTTAATATAGGATTATGCTTTCTTTTCTTTTTTAATGTCTCTAGGATGTTGTGCTTTACTGTCTTTCCAGACAGACAAAATGTCATAAGCCTCAAAAAACAGGAATTCAGGCCTGTTTTCCCGTCCGCTCTCTGTCCTTATACGACTGTGTGTCTAGATGCCTCTCTGTATTTTTTAAAAATTTTCGTTAGAGTTGATTTACAAGGTTGTGTTAGTTTCAGGTGTACAGCAAAGTGGATCAGTTATACGTATACATGTATCCACTCTTTTTTAGATTCTTTTCCCACATAGGTCATCACAGAGTGTTGAGTAGAGTTCCCTGTGCTGGACAGTAGGTTCCCATTAGTTACCTGTCTCATATATAGCAGTGTGTGTATGTCAGTGCCAGTCTCCCACTTTATCCCTCCCCCCTCTGTATTTTTAATGAGGATTGCCACCTGACCACAGTTGCCGTCTCTTCGGTAGACTTACTTAGCAACCATTTGAGCAACTCCAAATACACAGAGGTGTTTACAGTCTGAAAGGGGATGTTTAAAAGTCTATACATGAGTCTAATACAAAGTAGGATAGGCTGTGAGAGCTGGTGTTAGTCAAGCTCATACTAGATCCTGTCATGAACAAGTGCCAGCTGTAAATCGGCTCTAAAATTGTAGAAGTTCATTTCTAGCCCCTGTGAAAACCAAAATGCATGTTCCTTATCGGCCAGCAGTTCTCCAGGCAGCAACTCCAGGACCTGGGCTTCTTCCGTCTGTGACTCTGGCTTTAGTCCTCCTTGAATCCGCCGTGCTTGTGCACATGAAGCTGAAAGAAGCAGGGAGCATGGGGTACAGCTTGTGGGGGGTTTTCACGGGCCAGACCCGGGAGTTGCCGACATCATTTCTTCTGACATTCCACGAGGAAGAGCTCAGTCCTATGACCATTTTAGGACATCTGAGCGCTGGAAAATGTGATCGAGCCGTGTGACCAGCCCGTGAGCTCTGCCACGAATAGCTGTGAGGGTCCCAAGTGGGAAGATGTCTATGGGGTGAAGTAACATCTCAGCAAATAAATGCGTAGGTACCCAGGGTTGCAGAAGTTATTAATACTTATTTCTATGATTATCATTTTCGTTGATTTTAATAAATGCATCTCTGCTGACTCCTCGTAGGTGTATACACACTTCAGGCCGTTTGTGTTTTCAGTTGTGGTGCCTCTCTCGGGTCGAGGACATGTTTGCAAGCTGGCCGGATCCAGTGGAGATCAAACCTTCCCCAACCACCCAATGTAGCCTTGGAGAGGTGCATGAAAATCATGAGCTCTCCCCAAAGCCACATGCAGAAATGGTCCCATCAGTATTTTTTTAAATTTTTATTTATTTATTTGGCTGCACTGGGTCTTAGCTGCAGCACACAGGATCTTTTTTTTTTTTTTCAGTTGCATCATGTGGGATCTAGCTCCCTGACCAGGGATCAAACCCCAGCCCCCTGCATTGGGAGTGCAGAGTCTTAGCCACTGGACCGCCAGGGAAGTCCTCTCCCATCAGTATTCTCGATTTCAGTTCAGCCGTGACCGAAGGCAAGCGGTCTGAGGGCCTGTGCTGGTGGCTGGTCCCCACTCCTGACGTTTGTCACCCTCACAGCTGTGTAACACAGACCTGCCCACGTGGCTGACAAGCTTCTCCTTCTGCCCTCACTGTGCTCCTGCGGGGTCGGCCCTCCCAGCTGGGCCCCAAACTCTGGGCTCTCACTCCACGAACAGCAAACGTCGCCGGCCTTCCTGAGTGCAGATCTGATGTTGCCTCTCACCTGCTGGAGTGTCTTGGGTGTCCTGCAGATTGCAGACGGAGGCCCAGACTCCTGGAGTGGGGGGGGTGTCCTGGGGTCTTCAATCAGGTGGTCCCAGGATGAGGGAGCCCGCCTTGCCAGGAATTGATGACTTTTGTTTTTCTTTGAATTTTGGTTTTCTCTCTCTCTCTCTCTCTCTTTCTCATTCTGTGTTTTCTACAGTTGAATTTTGGACGTGAAATTGTTATATGATGTTCTTGTCATTCTCAAAATGCGTTACGTGTTTCTGACCTTCGTCCAGTGGGAAGGCCTCCCCCTCCCATGTCCACCCGTGGGAATCCTGCCCATCCTCTGAGGGACAAGTTCAAACACCACCTCCATCAGAGCTTCCCTGGTGGCACAGTGGTTGAGAATCCGCCTGCCAACGCAGGGGACACAGGTTCGAGCCCTGGTCTGGGAAGATCCCACATGCCGTGGAGCAACTAAGCCCGTGCGCCACAGCTACTGAGCCCGCATGCCACAACTACTGAAGCCCGCATGCCTAGAGCCCGTGCTCCGCAACAAGAGAAGCCACCGCAGTGAGAAGCCCGCGCACCACAAGGAAGAGTAGCCCCCGCTCACCACAACTAAAGAAAAGCCCGCTCACAACAACGAAGACCCAACACAGCCAAAAATTAATTAATTAATTATTTAAAGAATTAAAAAAAATAAACCACCGCCTCCATCATGAAGCATCCCCTCCTTAGGAGTTAATCTGTCTTTCTTAGGATTAATAATCGGATACACTTACTAGGATAACAGCTGAACAGCCATTTGGTACCTCCACTGTGACATGTTACTCTGCTCAGTATTGTAATCTGGCCCGTTGTCCCGCCCCTGAAAGATAAGAACAATTTCACTCATCTTTGACCAAGACGTAGTAGATGCTCGATAAAATTTATTGATTTGGAGTCACAGAAAGAATTTCCTTTGAATTACTGTCTGGCATTTTCGCTGGGTCTGACCTTTTTCCTATATTGAGTAGCAAATACGAAATAGCTAGTCATTTGGTTCTGATGATGGGAAATTACTCCCCATGTCATTACTGCATCTGCTTTTCCTAGTGATTAACTGTAAGGATGAGAAGTTACTGGAATAGAAAGTTTATCTCCCTGGCTGGTAGGTGGGTGACCCTGGGCCGTGGGTTAGGTTGGCTGCTTTTACTACCCATGTGCCTGTAGTATCTTGCGTGTTACCTCTGTTACAGCCCTTACTACACAAAACATAACTAACTCACAGATTTCAGATGGAGCTTGTGGTTTTGATGATGGTGGTGATGATTTGTTTTTCTTGCTTGGCTGCCACTCTAGACCAGCTCGGTCCGTAAAGTCCCTGTGATGATGGAAACGTACTGTGACCTGAGCTGTCCCCAACAAAAGCCACAAGACCCACGGAATTCCCTGGCGGTCCAGTGGTTAGGACTCCACGCTTCTACTGCAGGGGGCGCAGGTTCGATCCCTGGTTGGGGAACTAAGATCTCACATGCTGTGCGATGTGGCAAAAAAAAACAAAAAACAAAAAAAACAGCCGCAAGACCCACGAGGGTACTGAGCCTTTGAAATGTGGCCACTGCCACTGAAGACCAGAATGCTTAACTTCAAGACATTTTAACTTTTTTTTTGGCCGCTCCACAGAGCTTGCGGGATCTTAGTTCCCCGACCAGGGATTGAACCCGGGCCCACGGCAGTGAAAGCGCCGAGCCCTAACCACTGGACGACCAGGGAAGTCCTGAGTCATTTTAACTTTCAGTAGTCACGAGTGGCCAGTGGCTACCGCAGTGGAGGGACGGCAGTGCTGCATTCCTAGGGGAGTGACATCTTACGGGCCTGTTGTCCTCTCCTGTGCGGGGCGAGGCGCTCGGTGGCCCACAGTCAGTACCCGTCGAGTGATGGGCACTGAACACTCAGCAGGGGCCGCAGAATTCAAGGGGCCTGCCGGCGTCTGTGTGTCACCTGCCTTCTCTGCAGCCCCCATGAGGCGGCCCAGGCCACACGGCCACCGGGGAGCAATTTAGCAGGAGGGCTGGGAGCCTGTGAAAGGGGCCTGGCAGAGCCGTAAAAGAAACAGAAGAATCTCGGTGGTGAGCCGAGACCCTCAACCTGCCCGGGCTTGAATCGGGTGATCCTGCTTTTTCCAGAGGCAACCGCGCAAGTCATTTAATTCCAAAACCCAGAAGCTGTGAGACCCCGGGACCTGACCTGAAGGAGTCCAGTGTGACTCTGGTCTGGGGAAGGGAGATGTGGGTATTGTGCTGGCGAAGGGAGGGAAGAAGGGGGCCGCCTGGCTGTGATGTTCTCCCCGTGGGGAAGGAAGTGAGGGCCCCTGTAGGGGTGAGCACTTTCTGCCTCTGGTCCCATTAGAAGGATGCTGGACACCTCTTCCCTCCGAGGACCTAGCTCTCCCGCAGCACAGTCTAAGGGTCAGTCGGAACCCGGGGACCAGCTAGAGGCAGCAGTGGGCAGACTGCATCACCTAGAGTTGCTGGCACCCAGGGGGCCACGTCCGCGTGGGCTGTCAGTCCCGGGACAGTCAGATGCCCCCTCCTCTCCTGCTCTGGGTGGGAGCCCCTCCGGCCGGTCCTTCCTCAGCCGTGTCCCTGGTACCTGGCTGGTGGAGGTGGAGGCCCAGGTGTCTGGCATCACCATTCCAGCCCTGTGGATCCAGGCTGCTGCTTCCACTATTCTTTTCACTGCAGTAGGCATCTCCTGCTTGTTTATAAAAATGAATGAAATAACTATCCTGTTTTTCCAAATGGAAATTGCCCATTTTGGGAGCAGAAGTTTGGCAACTTCAGTAAGAGTGTAAGAGCACAAGAAGACTAGAGTAAGATGAGGCAACGACTTAACCAAACTCTCTGTTTCTGGGATGGAACGATGGAATTGTTTAGAAAAAAGAACCAGTATATGTAACTGCTGCCAGAAAACCCCATATGTGCAAATCCAGATTTATAAATAGTTCAGAAGGATTATTCACATGGTAAAATGACTATTATATGTAATATATAAAAATATATAATACATATAGTAATGTTCCTTTAAATAAGAGAGTCACTTACTTAAAAGCCTTTGGGAACCTGACAAGCAAAATGAATGTGTGAAGCAGCCAGGAGAGAGGCGATAGAGAGCGGTGGGGAGTTTGGAAAATTAGCCTGTGCATACCCTGCCCCATCCATGAGGCATTTATATTTCAAAAATTTTGAAACTTTATGTTAGTCAAAGAGATTTGATTGGCTGACAGTTGGTGATTCCTGCTTTTTTAAATAGTAAGATTTCCCCAGGTCCTTTTAAAATACGCTTTGGTTTGCAAAAACAGGAACACATTTACTTGATAACATAAGATAGACATTTAAATTCTAGTTAGCCCATGGCTTAGAGAGAGGTCATTGGCCTGCAGGTGATGGGGATCCAGAGCTCCATTTATTGCTTTGTTCACTCTGTCCCAACCAAGGAATGTGCAGAAGTGGATGACACTTGACCAGGTAAATGCTTTTCCCCAGACCAGCAGACCCACTGAAAGCAGATGACGGGAGAAAGGTGCGAGCACCCAGACATCTCTCCCTTCCCCTCCCCGCTCCCCTGAAAACGAAGTCCACAAGTGTGGTTGCCATGCTTCCTGTACCACACTTACCTCTGGCCATTCTTTTCTAGAGCATCTTTTTAAATTAATTTATCAGGATTCGTGAGGAGGAAAAATTCCTCTTTCTTATCTTCCGATGGACTTTTGCTTGGTACCCAGGGAGAAAACTCTGCTTTTCCAAGTGAGGTGAGGGGGAGTCAGCAGGGATCGGCCCCTCTGGGAACCTTGCAGGGACCGGAGTCTGGGGACTTGCACCGCCTGCTCCTTGGGTCGCATTGCAGCAGATACAGAGGACACATTTACACTTCCTGAGGCCCTGGGACCTGGGGAATCATGGTTCTCTGAAACATCAAGAATTAGTCTTTATGGCTTCCCTGGTGGCGCAGTGGTTAAGAATCCGCCTGCCAATGCAGGGGACACAGGTTCAAGCCCTGGTCCGGGAAGATCCCATATGCTGCGGAGCAACTAAGCCCGTGCACCACAACTACTGAGCCTGCGCTCTAGAGCCCACGAGCCTCAACTACTGAGCCCACGTGCTGCAACTACTGAAGCCCGCATGCCTAGAGCCTGTGCTCCACAACAAGAGAAGCCACCGTGATGAGAAGCCTTCGCACCGCAACGAAGAGTAGCCCCCGCTCGCCGCAACCAGAGAAAGCTGGCGCAGCAACGAAGACCCAACGCAACCAGAAAGAAAAAGAGAAAAAAAAAAAGAATTAGTCTTTAGCAGTGTGGTCTCAGGATCCGGTTGTGTGTGCTGACACCCTGCGCCACAGTTGGGGCGGGTTTGCTGTCTCCTTCCCAAACAGTGGGAAGTTTGTCGCTGTGGCAAATTTATCACTGTGAAGGACAAACTCATTTCAGGGGAAGGGCAGTTTTACATTTCTCTGAAAGGCCACAATTAAAACCTCACCACTCCTACCCACCCACTCTCTACCCTTCACCTCACCCCCAAGATGTGATTTGTCCTGCAAGCTAGAGACACAGGAGAAACGACACAGTGTTTGCGAGATAAGGCTTCCCAAGGGGCTGCAAAGAGTAAGATGGTGGGGCTGGGATTCCCCCTCCAAAAAAACCCAAAACTTACTTATTTTCATCTCCACCAACTGTTGAGAAATATCACACAAAGGAATGCTATATGCCTTAAGGCTGAGAGGGTTCATTGGGCAAAACTTAGAAGGAAGAACTAGAGAGAGACCCAGGGACAGAGAGGGACCCTTGGGGAACTTGCTGAGGCTGCCTTAACTGAGAAGGAGAACAGTCACCAGGGGATTCTGCAGGAGGTTATGGAACTTTCTGATAAAGTCTGGGTTCATCATTGCATTAATCTCTGGTCTCTCCTTAAGAAAATATTTTAAAGAGAAAAGTGTCTATGGAGAGAAATGCACGCCAGAGAAACAGCTATCTACAGGACTAAACAGCAATTTTTGACCCCCCCCCCCAAAAAAAAAGAGACAGAGGAGGCTTTGCCAGGTCCTCTTTCCTGGAGCGAGTGGTCGAGGTAGCTGCTGTTTCTTGCATGGCTGGGTCAGGCCTTGCGCTTGTGTAACCAGCCCACATGGTTTGCATTGAACCCCCTGAGCCCTTCCCTCCCTGCCAGCTCCACCTGCCCTCCAGCCAGCTGTCTCTGTACCTAAATTTTCCAACGTTCACTGAAGGCAGAGGTTTCTTTTTAAGTGTGAGGACCCTTTTTTAAGCAAGAAAAAAAAAGTTATGTGCCCCAGGAGACAAAATAGTTATATTTTCCACTGAGATAGTGTGTAAAGATTCCCTCAAATCATTAGGTATTTTCCCATTTAAAAATATCTGTGTTGAGAAAGACAGATGTTATGTGACATCATTTACATGTGGAATCTAGAAAATAGTACCAATGAACTTATTTACAAAACAGAAATAGACGCACAGACTTAGAAGATAAACTTCTGGTTACCAAAGGGGAAAGGTGGTGGGGAGGGATAAGTTGGGAGTATGGGATTAACAGATGCATACCACCGTATATAAAATAGATAAACAGCAAGGATTTACTGTATAGCACAGGGAACTCTACTCAGTACCTTGTAATAAACTATAACGGACATGCGTGTTATTTCCAGTTTGAGGCTGTTCTAGTCTTGACACATATTCTGGTGTGCACGTGGCAGATTCCTCCAGGAGAGTGGAACTGCTGTGTCTTCAGGAACATGTTTTAAAAATGTCACAGCTTTATTGAGATATAACTCACATACCATATAATTCACCCATTTGAAGTGTATAATCCAATGGTTTTAATATACTCCTTGAATTGTAATATACTAGCATCACCACAGTCATCAGTAGCACTTTTAAGTGAATTAGTATTTTATTAATTACAAGGATGTACATATACGTAGACTGTCAGAGTGGAAGTACGTGGACATATTTACTCATTCTGGAGACAGTGCTTGGTCTGCATGTTCTGTGGTTCTGTGGTCTCCAGATGTCTTTAGCCCCCAGGGGAGGAGCCACTGGTTCCAGGCATTTCATGTAGAAATTTGCCGTTAAAATCCATCCATCCATCCATCCGTCCATCCATCCATACATACATATATATGTTATTTGAAAAACTGCATGCTTTAATTCGCTGCGTATTACTATGGATGGTTCTATGACAGTGGCTCTCACATTTTCTTGGGCATCAGAACCACCGGATGGCTTGTTAAAACGGATTGCAAAAAAAAACAAAACAAAACAAACAAACAAACAAACAAAAACGGATTGCTAGGCACCACCCTCAGAGTTTCAGGTTCAGTAGGTCTGGGTGGAGCTTGAGAATCTCTGTACTTAATCGGGTTTCAAGTGATGCTCATGCTGTTAGTTGGGGACCATATTTCGAGAAACTTGTAGCCGGCTGTTACCTTGGAAGTTGGAGGACTGCGTGAGGAAGGAATTCATTCAATCATTCAGTAGATGAGATGGGGTATGAGACACAATTTGTTGGAGGGAAAAGGGCAGTTAGCAGGCTCTTGTAGTAGCTAAGAGTATGGCAGTAGCAATGGAGAGTCAGGAACACATTTTTAAAGTATTAGGGAGTCACAGTCAAGAGGCCTTGACAATTGCTTTGACACGGAGGGTATGGGTGAGGGAGGGGTCAAGAAGGACACCAAGATTTCAGGCCTGGATCCAGGAGGAGAATTGGAGGACAGAGAACAGGCAGGATTGCGAGGAAGAGGTGTAGCCAATCAGTATCTTCATGTCTGTACTTCTTGGCTCTCTAAGAAGACTTACTCAACCATCATTTCGTGGTCAAAAGGTGACTGACCCCCCTAAGAAACTAGAAGCATGTGATCATGGGAGTTTCCCTGGACCACGGATGTTACATGCTCAGTGGGGATTCAATATCAGATTTCAGAGGGACTCGTAACTTTAACAAACAAGAATTGTTCTGAGTACATTGGAAATTATCGCACTCCTTTTTATTTATTTGTTTATTTATTTTTGGCTGCGTTGGGTCTTCGTTGCTGCACGCAGGCTTTCTCTAGTTGCGGCGAGCGGGGGCTACTCTTCGTTGCGGTGTGTGGGCTTCTCATTGCGGTGGCTTCTCTTGTTGCGGAGCACAGGCTCTAGGCGCATGGGCTTCAGTAGTTGTGGCATGCGGGCTCAGCAGTTGTGGCTCACGGGCTCTAGAGCTCAGGCTCAGTAGTTGTGACGCACGGGCTTACTTGCTCCACGGCATGTGGGATCTTCCCGGACCAGGGCTCGAACCCGTGTCCCCTGCATTGGCAGGCAGATTCTTAACCGCTGCGCCACCAGGGAAGTCCCGCACGCCTTCTTTATCGCAATATCTCTCGGACCCTTCCAAAAGCAACTTGAAGTTTTCTTTTGGACCAAAGCGCATTGCTGTATGCCGTCCTTCTTGCTCTGTCCCTCTCCAACTCTACATCCTGACGTGGTCGTCCTTGGGCTGATCCGTCCTGCCTTTCCAGTAGGTTTGTCATCCCTGCTGGACCACGGCGCCTTGGGGGAGCAGCACCTTACACATTTCCAGATGCCGGATGGTGCTCGAGTCTCTGAGGAGAAGGTAGAGACGTGGCTGGCGTCTCTGAAATCTCCATCTGCAGCCGACAGTGGTTCCCAAATAAGAGGATAAGAAACCGAAGCAGCTTCTCGCTGGTCGGTGGGCTGCCACGCGTGGGGGCCTTAGTGTCCCGCCTCCTGTTTCCTTGAGAGCAAAAGGAAGGCTTTTCTTTCCTTTCAGTTGGGTTCTGTCCTAATGACAGGGAGGAGATGGTGAACAAGATCGTTTCCAGAGCAAAGACACAAAACCACGAATAAACAGATTAGCGCGCCAGCTTCTTGCGCATTACATTCAGTGCTGCTGCAGACGCTCACAGGAAGCTGGAGATGAGGAGGACGGAGGGGCCTTCTCTGGAGCGGGCGGTCAGTTGAAGATGGGACCTCAAGGCCAGAGGAGCCTGCCCTGCACAGAGAGAGGAGAAGCTGGTCCTGAGGTCAGCCAAGTGCAAAGGGAGAAACCGTGGGGACGGGCGAAGGCAGGCCTCAGACAGCCGGGGGTTCCTCCAGCGGAGTGGAAACCAGGGGAGGGTGGGAGGCCCGGCCGGGGGGGGGGGCCTCTTGAAAGGCCTCGCGTACGTGTTGAGGAGCTCCGACTTCATCCTTTAGAAGACGGGGAGCCTTTCTTAAAAAAGCAGAGAAGTCTCTGGTCGATTTTGAGTTTTAAAAAGAGCTCCTTTGGGACTTCCCTGGCGGTCCAGTGGTTAAAACTCCACGCTTCCACTGCAGGGCGCACGGGTTTGATCCCTGGTCGGGGAACTAAGATCCCACACGCCGTGTGGGGTGGCCAAAAAAAATTAATTAATTAAAAATAAATACGTAAAATAGAAAGAGCTCTATGGCAGCCGTATTCGTTGAAAGGCAATGCAGTTTTCCACCATCGGTGTAGGGTCTTCTCCTCCCGAAGACGCAGTCCCTTGGTCAGTCCCTGTTACAAGCTATCTGAAACTTCTTTCCACGTTCTCCCCGAACCTTGCATTTCTTCCCGTAACCACACTGCTCCTCGCCTCTGCACCCCTCACACCTCACAGGGTCTGTCTCCCGACCCTCATCTCTCAGCCTGGTTGGGATCTCCCATCTCAACATAAACACCAGCTCTTTAAAACCATCATTCTATTTCTTATACATCAACTATCCTTCAAATAAAAGTTTTTAAAAAATCCTATTATTCTATTTTAATTTCTCCAGCTTTAAACAGCCTGACCTGTTCTCAATCCATGTATCATTCTGTTTGGGGGAAAGTCTGCTTTGTTTCACCCACAAGGCTGTGTGTGTGAGTGTGTGTGTGTGTGTGTGTGTGTGTGTGTGTTTATACTAGTCACTTTGTAATCAGCCTGTTTTTTATAAACATTGCTTTTGGGGCTATTTCCTACAAATCAGGATGTTGTCCTCGGACAGCCTTCCTCTTGGTAAGAGGGCAGTGGTGAAAAGCAGGGAAGCAGAGCAGAGAAGGCCTTTGCTCCAGGGATGGTACGTGATGTATTTGGGCAAGAGGGGAAATGTCTCGATTCCAAGCCAGGGTCTCCCATTCAATCGCTGTAGGACCAAGTTACCGGGCCCCTCCATGCCTTAGTTCCCTGTGGTTTCCCTGCTCAAAGTGAGGATAAAAATAGCCTGTACCATAGAATTTTAGTGACAGTTAAATGAGGAAAATGGGTGTAAAACATTTGGCTCAGTGCATGTAGAAGGTGTTTAATAAATGCTCACTAGTATTAGGTATTGTCACTGGTCATCAATCAGGAGCTGTTTATTGACAGGTGTACGTACAGCAGGCAGGATGGGGCACCCAGGAGAAGGAGGGGGGCGCATCCGACCTTCAGCAAACGCTAGACCTACCGGAGAAGTAGGAACACACACAGTTCCAAGGCAGCGTGTGCAGGCTTGGCGGTGCAGGCTGGACACCATCCTCCAGGGGCTAAGGAAACGCCAGGTCAGGGGAAAGAGCCTCCTGGCATTGGATTAATCAAAGGCAGCTTTACGGAGGAAGTGAACCTTGGTGGTGGACTTGCAAGTCGTTTGAGGTTTGATTGCCGGAGAGGCAGAGGATCAGGATGAGGTCTTGGGCGGGGAAGCAGGGCTTGTTCTCAGAGCAGGAGGAGACTGGAATAGGGACCCCGTGGCAGGAACTTCAGGCAAAGAGCTGGGGGGTAGAATGAGGCCAGGTTGGGAAGTTTTGGGGGCGCAAGGGCTGGGAGCCACCGTGAATTTTCAACCGGGGAAACATTATGATGCACAGTCAGTGCTGCAGGAAAGCTGGTGTTGGAGCCCCGTGGGTTAGACAGCAGAGAGCACTTCCTGGAAAGCAGGGAAGGGGGATGAAGGCACCTGCATCTCAGGAGGTGTCGTCGGGTGTCCTGAGGTCCATGAGGAGCCTTTCTCTACAGAGGTGGAAATGGAGTGGCCGGGTTGTGGGGGGGGGGGGGGTTGGATAGCGGGGAGGGGAGGGAAGGCACAGGCCTGCAGCTCTGGTACCCCCTCCCTTCCCCCCACCCCTCCCCCCACCCCCCGCAGAGCTCCTGGGACCAAGGGCAGCACTTGCACAGCAGCCGGAGGGAGTTCACACAGGCACCGAGCTTGTCTACCTGCTGTGCCAGGACTGTTAACAAAATTGCAAATGACCTTTGAATTACAAGGCAGCAGCTCCTCGCTGGGTCGCAGAGTAAGAAGTAGCCAGTGGCAACCTGGAAAAGGGTCCCTGCAGGCTGTTCTTTCTGGGTAGGTTTCCAGGTGGGGAGGGGGCCCATCTGGGGCCAGGGGGCAGGTGTGGGAGGTGACATCTCTTCCTAGGGGACACCTAAGCTGCTTGAGTCCTCGGGCTCTGGGGGAGGCCAGTCCTGAGCAGCCAGGGGTGGTTTTGTGAACAGCCAGTGATCTTGGCGGGCGCTTGTCCCGCGGGTGGGATTTTCTGTGGCGTCACTGCTCTGGTGTGTGGACAGCAAGGAGACGCCCCTTCAAGGGCGGGGCTGCTGCGTCGGCCTCAGCCCCCAAGCCCCTCTCCTGGTCGGCTGCTCGGGGTGGACACGGCCTCTTAGGGAATGAAAACTTGTGGCCGGAAAAGTCCCAATTCAAATATGCACCCCTTTGGCTGTGACAGTAAAGTGGTCTCAGTAAGGACCCTGGACGTGCGCAGAGGGGCCCGAGTACAGCAGGGCTGCACCCCACCTGGCCACTCAGTGGTTTGGGGGATGCTCCCCCCAAGGACCCGAAACAGGGTAAACCATCACCCTCATTCTGGATCCTTGTCCCCCCTTGATTTTTCCTCGAGGTTCACTGGACCTGACATATTACGTACTTATTTGTTCATGGCTGTATCTCTGGCACATACCAGGCCCCCAAGACACATTTGGCGAACGACTATTTTGAATGAATGAAATAATGCGGCCGGAGGGCAGAGTAGATGTCTGACCAGCTCGTTCTGGCCCTCAGGAGGGGTCCTGACTGAGAATGTGGCATCCTCCCCTGGCCCCGCAAAGAGAGACCCTGGACCCCCCCTGCTTAATCCTGCCCTGTCTGCTGGCTCGTTCGGCCAAACCGTGGGCCTCACAGCCTCCTTCCTCCCCAGCCGGGTGGGGCAAGACGTTTCCATTCTGCCCATGCCAATGAGGCCAGTCGCTGGGGGGGGGGGCGGGTCACGTCTGTCCGTGGGAGAGAGCGGGTCCTGAGGGCTGCTGTGTGTGTGTTTTGGGGACAAGTGTTCAATTTCAGGTGCCGGACATCTGGAAAGCAGAGAAGGAAGCCACCACACGTGCTAGGGTCTTTTGTTTTCCTTTTCCAAGTTTTTAAAACATATTTTTTAATGAGCCTAGGGTTTGCTGGAAAGCACAGGGCGGTAGCAACAGCTGCCCGAGTGATTCCCGCCTTGGATGTTTACGAGGGCGGGATTAGCGGCTTGGGGAAGTTCGGCCTTAGCGCCTGTGCTGGAGCTGGGCGGTCAGAGCCACTCTGACTCCTGTCCTCGGAAACGGGCCCAGCGTGGCCTCCGGTGAACCTGGGACTTGCAGGAGAGGCTTCACAGGAGCCCGATGAGAGGGTGGGACAGAAATGAGAGAGAGGGGCCTGGGGATGAGAAGGGGCACCTGTTGGGAGAGAGAACTCAGCTCCGCAGTGGTGGGGATGGGCCGGCGGGTGTGGGGAGGGAGGGGACCACAGGGAGTGGCCCCGGCCCTCCAGTCCCCGAGAAGGGCCGGTGGTGGGGTGGAGGGTGTTTGCACAAGGAAGCGCTTTGAAGCTTCTCTCCTGTCCTCCCACTCTGGCCCTGGTCCCCTCCCCTCCATAAAGCCATTAGCTTCTGGTGCCAGCCCTATCTCTGCTCTATCTCTGGGCCCTGTCGGTGCATTCACAGAGCTCCTGCCCTGGGGGACGGGGAGGATTTATGGGGGGGAGGGCCTCTTCAGAGGAGGCGAGGTCTGTTAGGAAAGCAGGGTGTGGGGAGATGCCGGCGGCCGCCAGGCCAGATCATTTCCGAGCTGGCTCTGCATGACAAAGGGGCTTTGATCTGCCCCCCCACCAGCCCGACACACCTGCCCGCGGGTGCCCCCGCCCCGACGGAGACCTCCCGAAGAAGAGCCCGGAGGGGGTGGGGACAGCTGTGCCCCAGCTCCCCCGGGCCCTGCTCGGCCACCTCCCTCTCCTGGTGGCCCCGGGACAGAGATATCTCCCAGGCTGATGGCCCAGAGCCCCTCCCGGAGAGCCAGGAGGCCCTGTGCTGCTCGGTGAGATGGGGGTGGTCTCGGAGCGTGGGAGCGGGTGTTTCGTTGAGGTGGGGTGCTGAGGGGCCCTGGGGGTGTGGTCACGCCCTGGATGGGGGCTCAGGGAGGAGAGGAGGTGGGGTTGCGTTGCCAGAGGCTTGCTCCAGGGTCCGTCTGTCTCCAGGGGCTCTGGGAGAGCCGTTCTCTGGGAACAGGCAGTCTGATGCGAGGGTGGCAAACCCATCCCTCCTGGAGGGCACAGAGGAGGCACGGGCCACCGAGGGGACGCCGCCGGCACAGCCTGGGGGCAGCTTTTACATTTCCCAGAGGAGCTGGCTCGAGAAAGTGAAAAGTCCCTCCCTGCGCCTACTGTCTGTCCTGGCGGGCTCGGGCTGGGATTTGGAAAACGCGTTTAGCGGGAGAAGGGTGCGGATGGAGAGCGGAGGCTCCTGTTTGGCTGTGGGCAATCAACTCGCCAGGTGTTTTTAGCTCCACGCAACGGATGCATCCCGGGGAGGAGCCGGTGGGATGGTCCTGTCTCTTTGGACGTTCTGGAAGGAGGGCAGGTGTGCATAGCAGCAGCCAAAGCATCTCCCTAAATGCCGCCCGGAGCGGTCCTGCTCTGCAAATGCCTTGCTTTCCTCCCTTTCCTGGTCTCTCAGTCCCCTCTTTCCTTAAGCAGCGGGTCCCGAGCAGGGCTCCCCAGGCTGGAGCGACCCCCAGGGTGAGAAGGGGAGGGTGGGACGGGAGGCTGGGGAGAGATGGACCTTCCCCGGGAAGCAGGCCCTCCTGGTCCCCCTGGTCTGCGTCGCACACTGACTGCCCCCTTTGGTCTCTTCTCTCCAGGGAGCCCGTCTCGGAAGCCGTCGGTCCCCGGGGTCTTCCCCGGGCCCTGGGGGGGCGCAGGCGGACCATGCCCAGCCCGCCTGCCCTGCTCGCTGCTGCTGCTGCGCTGTTCGCCTGCTGGGCCCCGCTAAGGGCCGCGGCCAGCTCCTGGTGGTGAGTGCGGGCTGAAGCCCTCCCAGCCTGGCCCCCTGGGCCATAGAAGAGGGGAGAAGGGGCCATTCCCTTTTCAGCAACCCCAGGAGAACGAGGACCGCTCTTTCTCTCTCAAGCCCCCAGAGCTATGTAAAGGTTCCCTGAGGAGGAAGGATTAGTTCATTTGGCTTTTTCTCTGATCCTGTCCAAATCCCCTTTCCCTGGACCTCCTCCATCTCCATGGGTTGTTAGAAATAGCTCTTTTGTTGCTATCGGATCAATACGAATATTGATTTTTTTTTTTTTTTCCTGCTGGCGAGGGCAAGGAGAGTAGGATTCCCGGTTTCTAAGTCTGAAGGCCAGATGAGGGATTTGCAGGAGCGTGTGTGGCTTCCTTTTGTGTTGTTAAGATTACTGTCACCGCCGGGTGGACAGGGGAATGGCAGGCATGCCCCCCGCCCCCTGTTTGGCATGGCCTGTGCTCTGCTCTCAGTTTTGCTCAGATGGCAAAACCACGGCCTTCTGCTGTGACTTAGCACCTTATTGTATCTGCTAGATGAGCAGGAGAGCCCTACAGGGCAAGGGCAGGGGCCGTGTGGCGGAGAAGGAAGTGCAGACTTTTAGAACATATGGCCATGTATGTAAACTGGTTTCGATTTTAAAGGCCTAAGGGGAGTTCTCTTGAAAGGAACGGACTGCTTTCCGCACACATCCTGCCCTTGGGCCGCAGTGGCCTAACCGCTCCTCCTGCAGAGAAGCGGCCACACGCACAGCGTGCCCACCCTGCAGACCACTCCGGCCATCCCCCCTGAAGCCTTCTCCCAGCTCTGAGTGCTCCTCCCTGTCTGGTCACTGTGGATCCAGACGCCCAAGGTGGTCTCGGGCATTCGACATCTCACGCGTCGCCTGCGTTCGTGCCTCAGTTTCCCTTTGAAGGCAGGAACTCGGTTTTGGGTGACTTTCCTTCCCAAGCCCCCGGCTCAGGGCCTGCCCGCGGAAAACCCCCCTGGGAGGGGGTCAGGTGCGAGGCCTGCCGCTGCCCCTGGGCCGCGCTCACTCCCGGCCCTCTTGCTGCAGGTCTTTGGCTCTGAACCCGGTGCAGAGGCCTGAGATGTTCATCATCGGGGCGCAGCCCGTGTGCAGCCAGCTCCCCGGGCTCTCCGCCGGCCAGCGGAAGCTGTGCCAGCTGTACCAGGAGCACATGGCCTACATAGGCGAGGGGGCCAGGACGGGCATCAGGGAGTGCCAGCACCAGTTCCGGCAGCGGCGCTGGAACTGCAGCACCGTGGACGATGCCTCCGTCTTCGGGAGAGTCATGCAGATAGGTGAGCGGGGGGGTGGGGCTGGAGCAGCTGTGCTTCCCGGCCTGGGAGCCAGGGCTCCACGGGAACCGGTGTGCAAGGGGGTGGTCTCGGGTGGCGTGCTGGCGCCCAGCCCCGGGGTCAGCTGGCCCTCTGCTTCCCGCCCGGCCCCGAGCAGGCAGCCTAGAGGCGCTCCCTCTGGGCAGGGGGCAGGGGTCTAAGCTGAGTTCGAGCAGATCGGGAAGCCCACCCACCACGACTGACCCCTGTCTCAGCTCCAGGGCCTCCTCTAGAGCTGTGGGCAGAGAGCTGAAAATTGCAGCCCTGAGTGTCCGGAGGGTTTCTTCGCCTCTTCCACTTGGACACTGAGAGAGAGAGAAACTTTGGGCCAAATTGGTGATGGCTGTCATTAACCCGACCTAGATCCAGTCCCGGCTTTTTCATTTGAAAGGGGATGTGTGTGAAAGTGAGGGCGGGGAGGGGCAGACTGAAGGAGGAAGATGAGAGGGCCACCCCTGCCTGGATCCCTGTCCTGTCCCCTCTCCCACTCCTGGCCGAGGATTCTTTGGCTACCCTATTGCTTAGATGGAGGTGTGATCTGGGGTCTAATTGTTTTAGGTCCTTTTGAAATGCAGTCCTCCCCTCCCTGGCAAGAAATCGAGAAATCCGGCCCTATTCTACTGGTTCTTATCCCCAGGGCCATAAAAGGAAGGTGTTAGAGCACCACGTCCCGGCTCACATTCTCCCCCAACAGCTTCCCCCCAAAGGCAACATTCTGGAGTTCCCTGAGGCTGCGGTTTCTAGCAGGCCAGGACCAGGGGAGTTAGGGATTCTGCGCCTCTTTTGCGAAGGCCCCGCCCTCTCCTGACCCCTTTCCCCTCCCTCCCTGCCCCACATTGAGAAGTGAGGTCCAGGGAAATTACACTTTGAAACTTGCTTTCTCTTCTTCCTTCAGCATCAACGCAAGGTCCTTGAAAGGAATGCTCATGAGTTCCTGCAACAGTCCTGCTGGGCAACTTTCCCAAAACAATAGGCCTGGGGGTCAGATGGGATTCATTCATAGTTGATCAGTTCTTCTCAAATGCGCTTAGTGTCCGTCCCTTCTTCCTGGTGAGGGTCTTGGTTAGCCACTCTCCCTGCCTGCTGGGTTTCAGGTGAGGGAACTAGGATGGCCCGGGTGCAGAGAGAGGCATCCCCTAATCACTGTCAGGGAACTAATATTTCTTTGGGACCTAGTGAATGCCTGACGTTGGCCGGACCCTTTTCATGTAATTTTGTTGCGTGAAGGCCCAAAAGCGCGGCTTTGCTTTAGGGAAGAAGGCGTGTCTGGAATAGAAACTCCGTGGGGTGCAGGTCTGCGTGGTGGAGTGACCAGTGAAAGCAGACGCTACCAGTCTCTGCCCTATTCTGTTACAAATGGAACCCCTCTGTTTGCCTTATCCTCACCGTCCCCTTTTGCAGCTTCCCTGCAGGCTTATGCTGCCTGGGAAGCTGTCCTCCCGCCTCCCGCTGGGCCCAGGCATTCTGGCGAGTCCTCTCCCTGTGTCTGGCCGGTGGCTTCTGAGACGCCTTCCTTTGAGCCACTGCAAGAGTCCACCACCAGAGGGCAGCAGAGCGGCCTGGAGGGCACCAGGCCCCTCGCCTGGAGGCCAGGGAGGCCAGGGAGGTGGGAGGCTCCTACGGGTAGCGGGGCAGCTGTGGAACAGAGGACGTGATATTGTCCTGCTGTCTCTGTGTCCCGGGAAGATGCACGACCTCTCAGGAGCTCCCTGGCTGCTGGTTTATCAGCCTTTGTCCTCTCTGTATTGTTTCACATATAGAGACGCCCCCAGTTCTCTGCTGCTGAGAGCAGCACGAGGTCTGTCCTTAGGCTTCCCTGAGGCCCACGTGCTGCCTCAGGAAGGCAGAGCTGCCTGCACTCAGGGCCCGAATGATGCCCCCAACCAAAGGAGACAGAGTGACCACGGGAGATCCTGAGGGGATTCACCGGGACAGACCAGGATCCAACTACATGGTGGACTGGACCCTCAGAGCCCTGACGTCTGCAGGATTACACTCAGCTGCAGGAACGTTATTTTAAAAGGCAATTCTGAGAGGGGTGACTCAGCTCTGCAAAGCGTGTTTGCTAAAGAACGGTGGTGGAAGAAATCAGACATATGTAGCTTGGAAAAGAGAAAACATAAAAGGCATATTCGTTGTTTTCAAATCCTGAAGGGCTGTCAAATGGAAGAGGGATTAGCTCCAGAAGAGGGAAGTTATAGGGAGGCATCTTTCAGCTTACTCTAAGAAAGAACATTCTGGTGATTAGAGTCATTTTAAAAAGATGGAGTGGGTGGCCTTGGGAACCCAACCCGATTCTCCAAGGCATGTTGTAAAAGCAATGCTCACCGCGGATGGAGTGTAGATCCGGGCCCAGCTTCAGACTCTCCTCCCTGTCCCTGGATGCCAGGTTGGGGGTTGCGGAACTGTTTTAGGGAGACTTCTCAGGCATGACTCCTTCAAAGGGGTGCCCAGGCTCTCCTCCCTAAGACCCCTTGGCCATCTTAACCATCCTGGGAGCTCGCATAGTCTAACTCCCTAGACCCATAGATCCTGTCTCTGGCTGTGGTTCACACTGGCTCCAACATCAGTCCCGAGGGCTGAATCATGAGCGTGGCTTCCCACATCACCTGGTTTCTCCTGGGGCCTCTCCTGCTCCACACCTGACCGTAAGCTGACCCCTGGTTACTGGAGAAAAACTGACTTGCCCTGTCTGTCCTGGTTGCAAACTTCACTGTGTTGTGCCTAGACCATCCAGAAGTAGGGCCAGGTGCGGTGACTGCAGACTGCCTTCCTCACCACCTGCCCAGACAGGATCATGGGATGGCTACCCCTGACCTTGGAGGCTCAGAAGAGGGGGTGGCGTGGGGAGCAGAAGATCCTGCCTGGTTTAATCGCTGAGATCAGGACCGAATCTCAGTTCCCTGCTAAGAACGCCTCCCCTCCCTCCATACCTGAGTCCATACGAGTATTATTTTTCATTTCTCATAACAGCTTTACTGAACGTAATTCACGTATGGTACAATTCAGCATTTTGAGGTGTACAGTTCAGTGTGTATTCACCAGATTGTGCAACCATCACCACCCTCTAATCTCAGGACATTTTCACAGCCCTATAAAGACACTGCATACCCACAAGTGGTCACTCTCCACCTCTTCTCCCTCTTCCCCAAACCCTAGACAGCACTAATCTTTCTGTCTCTATGAATTTTCATATTGTGGACATTTCATATAAACGGGATCATACAATACATGGCCTTTTGTGTCTGTTCAATACAGATACAAAATGCCAAGTGGCTCACTTACCATAATAACTCAAGGTTCAACCATGTTGTATCCTGTCCGCAGCACTTCATTACTTTTTATGGCTGAATAACATTCCATTGCGTGGATAATGCCACCTTTTGTTCACCCATTCATTCGCTGATGGACAATATGAGTTGTTTCGACTTTTGGGGTATTACGAATAATGCTGCGACGAACATTCACATACTAGTTTTTCTGTGGACATATGTTTTCATTTATCTTGGATATATTCTTAGGAGTGGAATTCCTGGGTCATATGGTAGTTCTACATTTAACCTTTTGAGGAGCTGCCAGACTGTTTTCCAAAGCAGCTGTGCCTTAAAACATTCCCACCAGCAACACATGAGGGTTCCGGTTTTTCCATATCCTCATCAACTTGTCATTAGTTGCCTTTTTGATTATAGCCATCCTCGTGGGTGTGAAGTGATGTCTCGTGATTTTGATTTGCATGTCCCTGGTGGCTGGGTGTTATTTTTTATCAACGTTTTTATTGAAGTAGAACATCCATCATATGGGTTCTTAAGCGGTTCACTATAGCAATAAAGTACACGGTTTGGATTTTTTACAGGAAATGATCTGGATATTTAGAAAGACCGTGCTGAGTGTCCGTGGAGGTGGTGCCCCAGTACCATCGGGTTGGGCGGCAGTGTGGACCTCGGGGGACAGAGGGAAACGGCTCAGACGGTTCTGGATGTTGTCATCCTAGTTCATTTCTACTCCTGGTCTCGGCCGCTGTCCAGATAGATAATGCAGGCGTAAAAAGACAGATGTGTGACTCGTGGAGGGTGAGAAACAGACCTGTGAGGGAGCGGTGTTTGCCAGGATAGAGCTGCACTGTGGGTCCCATGATTCGTGCCCAGTCTCATTCCGGCCGTCCCACCTGGTCCACCAATGCCTCCAGGCCCCCCTCCCGTCCGCTCAGGCCAGCCTCCTAGGAAGGCACAGCCGGGGAAACCTCTCCGGAAGGGACGAGGTGCAGGCCGGGGCTGAAGGGACTCGCAGGCAGACGAGTCAACTTCGGTTCCTGGTCCAGGGCGCTTTCTAACCCTGGGGGCCTCGGCAGGGAGAGGTGCCCCCTCCCGGCGTGCGGGCTGGCGGGGCGGCAGGGGGCAGGGGCCTCACCCGGCTCCCGTCCACCCGCAGGCAGCCGGGAGACGGCCTTCACCTACGCCGTGAGCGCGGCCGGGGTGGTCAACGCCATCAGCCGCGCCTGCCGCGAGGGGGAGCTTTCCACGTGCGGCTGCAGCCGGGCCGCGCGGCCCAAGGACCTGCCCCGGGACTGGCTGTGGGGCGGCTGCGGCGACAACGTCGACTACGGCTACCGCTTCGCCAAGGAGTTCGTGGACGCCCGCGAGCGCGAGAAGAACTTCGCCAAGGGCTCGGAGGAGCAGGGCCGCGTGCTCATGAACCTGCAGAACAACGAGGCCGGCCGGAGGGTAAGCGACCCCGCCCCACGGGCACCTGGACGGCGGGCCCCGCCCACACACACACACAGCTGGACAGGGGGCCCCACCCACACACACAGCTGGACGGGGGGCCCCGCCCACACACACACACCTGGTCAGAGGGCCCTGCCCCACACACACCAGGACAGAGGGCCCCACCCCACACACACACCTGGACAGGGGGCCCCGCCCCACAAACACCTAGACAGGGGGCCCCCCCCCCACACACACACCTGGACAGAGGGCCCCGCCCCACACACACACCTGGACAGGGGGCCCTGCCCCACAAACACCTGGACAGGTGGCCCCCCCCAAAACACACACACACCTGGACAGAGGGCCCCGCCCCACACACACACCTGGACAGGGGGCCCCGCCCCACAAACACCTAGACAGGGGGCCCCCCCCACACACACACACCTGGACAGAGGGCCCCGCCCCCCACACACACCCAGACAGAGGGCCCCACCCACACACACACCTGGACAGAGGGCCCCGCCCACACACACACCTGGACAGAGGGCCCCGCCCACGCACACACATGGACAGAGGGCCCCGCCCACGCACACACCTAGACCATCGGCTGTTCCTGGGCTCTGCTGCGTGATGGCGGCTGGTCCAGGAAGGGGGGTAAGTCTGACCACAGAGATTCTTAGGATGCTGACCTAGATCCCCACACTGTGGAGCTCATCCTTGATTTCCAAAGGCTCCATTTCCCACGAGACACACGCAGTTGTCACTCTTTTAGGCTTATCTGTTTCTCCACAGGACATCCGTGCCTGTAGGACTTAGGTGCAGTCTCATCATCAGAATCCCAGACACCTCTTGTCTTCGCTGCCCCTCCTGTGTCATTTGAACAGCTAGGATGATTGGAAGTTTCGGCCATCAGACCTCGTCTAGGGTTTATGGTTTGTTAGAGGCTCAGGTAAAGCAGAGCTGACTTTTCAGGGCTGCCATCATGCATATCCCGAGACCCAGTCCAAAAGCACACTTCAGTACTGATGGCAAACACACTTGGGTGCTTTAACCTAAGTGGAAGTGTGGAAGGCAACTATCCTTTGAAGGCCCAGTCTCATCAATCTCATGTAAGAGGCGAGGGTCTTCTGAGCCTCAATTTCAGTGGAGACTAAAATGTAGGTTTGGGGAGAGCTGGGTTTATTGTTTGTGCAGAGCACACCTGGGCCAGGGCTCTGGGCTTCCTGCACGGGTGCTGGAGAGCTCGGGCCTCATCTGCCGGCACCTGCTCAGGAAGCCCCCATGTCTCAGCACACGGCCTGCTCCTCTCTCCTGAGCAGGGTCTGCCCCGACGGGGTCTGCCTCTGCTACCGACTGGAGGTCTCTCTCAGCCAGCTCTGTCTTCCACTCTTCAGGCGTCCATTGTGGATGTGCGTCCACATCTCCCTGGAGAGAGGTCTGAGGCCCGAGTGCTGGGTGGCAGGAGGCCGTCCTGGCGAAGGGCCGGGGCCACGGACCTCTCAGGAGACTACACAGACCTCTCTCTGGGAGAGCTGTCCACACTCAGGTCTGTGTCAAGCCCGGGCTCGGGGCCCAGCAAGGTACTTAGTGAAGCCAAAGATGATCTAACGAAAAAACAGGAGCAGCAGTTTCTGGAGGAGAAATAAATTCAGAAATTTAATGTTGGTTCATTGGTGATTCAGTAACAGGATATGGATATACTTCTAAAAAGTGTTAATATATTAATTTTTTAAAAAATTAACTCGTTTCATAGGAGCACATATCAAACAAAGGGGATTGGAAATGCCTTTTCTATGACTTAGCATCCTGTGGTGCTGGTAGAACATGGTACCCGTGTGTAAACCTAGCGCCATCACTAGCGTGACATCAAGTCAGAATTAGAATTGGTCATTGCCCAGCATCTTCCTTGCAGAGCCCACGTCCAGAGGCTAGTTTTGTTTAGCCAGATATGGGTGTTCAGCTGTGGCATGTCAGGAGTTCGGGCCGTCGCTCTGATCCGTGGCTATTGTGCTATAAATCCGGGTGGAGAGACCAGAACTCTTCTGCTCTGAGGGCATCTGTGGAGCTGCCTCAGTCTCCCACGACTTCCTGTTTGCCAGTCTTTGGGAGTCTAACCGTGAAAGACTGATTAAAAAAAGAAAGGTTAAGGTCTTCACTTTATCTCCTGAACGCCCAAATTCTACCCATTTTTCGAGATCCCACTTCAAATACGACGTACTCCCACAATCTTTCCCATCCCCCGTGGCCGGCCGTCTCTGCATCTGAGGCGCAGTGGAGCCTTGCGGACTTGGCTGAGGTGTTAGACTTTCCTTCCTCCAGCTCCTGAGGACCGGGGTGCCCTGGGACCTCTGCTGTGCTCTTGGTTGGAGGGGGGGGGGCAGTGTGCACGTGACAGTGCAGGGAAAATTCCCCGTGGCCTCCTAGCAAGAGGTCAAATTCAGGAAGGCTTTCCTGTCTCTGCTCGGAGCCGTGCTTGGGGCCCCGGGGCAGATGCGGAGGTGACCAGGCACTCATCCTCATCCGGGCCCCACTTCTGCTGGCTCCTCATTTCTTCACCCTTAATTGTTTGTTTGCTTTTTCCAGCCCTTATCTCGGCTGCGCCTTCCATCAGCCTGTCCTACCCCCTCCCCGGCTTCCTCTGTCTCCTCCCTGCAGTCTCCTCACCTCTGCACAGCCCTTTATCTCTCCCCGGCCTCCATCTGCTCCAGGTGGGGAATCTCTGTCCCTCTCTACGTCTTATCCCCCCTCCAAGGAGCAGGCCTCACCATCAATCACCTCCCACCTCCTCACACCTACACAGAACCTTCCTCAGGAAGGACTAAGCGGTGGCCGGGATTGAAAATGCCCCGGACCGGTATTTTACAACCAGATCTTTTTAAAGGGTAGGATATCTAGGATCTGACATCTTGACCACAGAGTAAATCTTGGGCATACTTTGCAAGAAATTTCTCTTGGCCTTTGAGAGCCTCTAATGACCTTGTTTTACAATACTGCAGCCAGGGGCGGTGGGTTGATACTGCCTTGTCACTCAAGGGCCTCTGAGCGTTTTCCAGGTGAAAGCTGCCTCGTCCTTGTGACGTTCCTGCCAGTGACCAAGCTCTGTCACACCGTTAGATGCGGAAGAGGGGCCAGGGGCTCTGCCAGGGGGCGAGATGTAGACCTAAGAAAAATTTTAAAACATTCTCTTGCTTTTTCAGTTCGCAGCAAGGGCCAAAATTACCAACCTCCTTCTCTTGCAAGAGGAGCGTCTATATATTAGCAACAGTAAAATATTTAAAATACAAACAGTACCGTCTCTATGGTGTCTTTCTTCCTAGAAGAAGGTAGAATGGACGTCTAAATAGTGAGGGTCAGTGACGCTCTCCCTTCCGGATTTGTTTTACTAAAATTCCTGTCCCTCCCAAATCTCCTGAAGTGTTTGCTGCCCATTGGAGATGCTTATCCGCCCCTCACCCCCAGTCACTCAGTGTCGGGTACACAGTTTTAGGCCCTTAATGTTTCCTCTTCTTCTAACAGCGCCAGCTGCCTGACATCCCTCTCTAAACCGAGGACCATTTCCAAGGAATGTCAGGCTCCAGCTCAGACCTGGGGGATTTGCGCCAGAGGAAGATTGCGGGCCCCGTCTTTGAAGTCCCTGTTGGAATGGGGTGTCAGTTCCTTTCTGCCTTCGGCTTGGAGCTGCCAGCCAAGTGCTGGTGCCTTTAACCTTGGGGAGGGGGCTGCCTGACTTTTCCACCCTAATCCTTTTTTAAGCCCCAAGTTCGGTGAGCAATCCTTCCTGGGTGGCCCTTGCACAGCTTATCGAGCCTCATGTAGAGCGAGTTTCTCCACCCTAAAATAGTGGGAATAGTTCTGTACCAGAAAAAAATCAGGAAGAGTTTGGACAGGAGTAATGTGAGCTGATGCAGCTGAAGCTCCCTCTTGCACCTGCAGTGGTCCCGGCCGCAGTGCTGAATAAAGACACAATCTGGGGACTCTTGAAAAGAAAGCCAAGAGAAACCCTTGACAGATGAGTCCTGCCTGCGTCGGTGACAATAGCTGTGGCAGAAGAAAATGTTGGGCGGCGGACCTGCATCTTTATCCTGCCATCTGCACTTCTGGGCCGGCTGCCAGGGCTAGTTGACACAATGCATCCGTATGCTTTCGCTGAAAGGCACTTTGTAAGCAGCTTTCTGGTCTGCTGTTGCTTTTCCATTTGGATTTGGGGTAGCCCACGTTCAGGTCCCCTCCCATTTTTGTGGTTCAGTGACTTCTGGGTGGATTTGTTTTCCAAGACATCCGCCCTAAGAGGGACCCACCGGTCTGCTCTCCCATCGCAGAGGGCCTGCCCCTCCCCTGCCTCACAGCCACTCCCAGGGGGTGTCTTGTCACAAATGTGCTGTGGTTTATGGTGAGGCTCCGACGGCTCTGCGGAGCTAGTGACCAACTGTTAACACAGAAGAAGGGACCGTTTAATTCTTAGGGGACTTGACAGGATTGGGGGTAGCTTTCGGCTAGCCAGGGCCGTGCCAGCGGTCTCTGTTACAGGCTCCCGGTACGGCCGATTCTTTTTTCTGGACTGGGCTCCATATCGTGTAAAATCTAGACTCATGTGGCTGGTTTTTATTTGTTTGAGACTTTGATCAAGATAGAAATAGCCTTTTCTTTTTTTTTTTTCCTGCTGGTAACGATGACGCATTTCTTGTGACAAATTTCAAGTGATAATAAATGGGTAACAAAAAGGGCAAGTGTGCCATCCTGGTAGTGACTCAGACATGGCCATCACCTCCCCAGAAGTTTTCTATGTGCTGTTCCTTTTATCCACTTTCAACCTGGAAAGACCTTTGGACACGGTTGGAAAACCGCCCCTCCGCACTCGCACCCCGCCAGCCCTCTCCCGCGCTCGCCCTCGCCGGCCTCCGGGCGTCTTCCGTCAGGGATGCTCCTTCTCATCCCCTTCTCTCTCCTCCCCCTCTCCCCGCAGGCTGTGTATAAGACGGCAGACGTGGCCTGCAAATGCCACGGCGTCTCGGGGTCCTGCAGCCTCAAGACCTGCTGGCTGCAGCTGGCGGAGTTCCGCAAGGTGGGGGACCAGCTGAAGGAGAAGTACGATAGCGCGGCTGCCATGCGCATCACCCGCCGGGGCAAGCTGGAGCTGGTCAACAGCCGCTTCAAGCAGCCCACCCCCGAGGACCTGGTCTATGTGGACCCCAGCCCGGACTACTGCCTGCGCGACCAGAGCACGGGCTCGCTGGGCACGCAGGGCCGCCTGTGCAACAAGACGTCCGAGGGCCTGGACGGCTGCGCGCTCATGTGCTGCGGCCGCGGCTACGACCAGTTCAAGAGCGTGCAGACCGAGCGCTGCCACTGCAAGTTCCACTGGTGCTGCTTCGTCCGCTGCAAGAAGTGCACGCAGGTCGTGGACCAGTTCGTCTGCAAGTAGCCAGGGCCGCTCGCCGGTGCTCCTCCGCGCTGCCGCACAGAGTCTATAGGATATAAATCTATATAAATCTATTTTATATTTGTATAAAGAAAAGGATGGATGGTAAATAACTGAAGGAAGAAAACGGAAAGGAAAAGCCTATTTAAGAGACGCTGGAAATCTTGGAGGATTGGATTTTGCTGGTTCTCTGCTCCCAGTGGGTGGGAAAAGGGCTCTGTCCCCGCCTCTGGTGGGGCCTCTCAAGAGGTAGGGACTTGGGACTGTTCCCTGTCTAGCCACCGCGGCCTTGAGGACAGAGGTGGTGCTCGGAGGGGGAACTTGATGATGTCTGGAGTCTTTGCTGGGTGGGTGACTGCCCTGCGACCCTGGCCTCTGGGCCGGGCGGCCCCGTGGAGTGGCGGGAACCCAGCCTCACGCCTGGCATCTTCCGGGTCTCGTCCAGGACACCGGCCGGTTCCATGAGAGGCCCAGTGCCTCCTTGCACTTTCGTCCGTGTGCGTGCTTGCAGAATCCACAGTTACAGGAAAGAGGACCGGCCCCACGCCGTCTCTGGGGACCACAGGGGGACAGCCCTTCCCCCGACTCCGGGTCCTGCCTTTCCAGCGAGAACTGCTTTTCCTCCGCGATTCGCGGGCTCCTGCACCAGGAGGGAGGGGTCGTTTGACCTGCCGTGTCAGGAAGGGCATGGCCTCTCTGTGCCCGAGCTGCAGAAAGCCAGGTGGCGACCGGCGAGGGCGGATGGCACCGTGCTCCGGCGCAGGGAGCGGGCGCTCTGAGGTTGCTGCCGGCCCGCCCCGCTGCGGGAAGCTGGGGCAGGCGCGGCCCTGCTCGGCCGGCCTGTTGCGGGCTCTTCTCCTGTGCCCCGGATGTAGTTCCCCTCTGACATTAAACACCCTCCACCGAACTTTCTCTTTCCTTACTTGGACACACGGTTATGTTTCATGGGTCCTTTTATTTTCAGTCTGATCCTTGGAAACCCTGCTACCCGGTGCACGCACGGAAGAGGGCAAGAGAATGGAGACGTTTCAGAGCCCTAGTCTGGTGTTACAGGGACAGGGGGACATCGTGAGAATTCATAAGGTGACGCGTGCGTGCACGCCTTCTCCCCAAGGGCAGCACAGAGTTAAATGATGGCCGTTAGTATCACTGCCCTGAAGAGAATTCAGAGAGTTAGGGTTAAACCTCACATTTACCTCCTCCTCCCCACCTTCCCCATTTTACCTCCCACCAGTCCTCCTGGGCTCTTGGTGACCACAGGCGTTGGGGATGCCCTCTGCTGGCTTCTCCGTGTTGCCATGTCCGGTTTGGGGGCCAGAGCTTCAGTTTTGGAGTATCTGGGACAGGAGAGAGTAAGGCAGAGCTCAGGCACCCTAGAAAAGGCGGGAGTTTCTGGGAGAGACACTGAGACAGGCTGTCCAGCGAGCCAGAAACCACAAAAGACACCAGTTTTATGTGAGAAAAATTTGTTTCCGGGGAAGTGATGGGATTACGGAATTAACTTGGTTATAATGAGCAAATGATGCTGCAGAACAGTGTAAAAGAGATTCTGCCTGAGGGTATCCACGGTCCCATATCCTGCTGTGTCTTTAGTACCTAAAGAAGAACCTCCTGACCCGACACCGAGGAACGTCCGACGTAGGGCTGTGTTCCCTGTAACTGTTCCTCGCACGGTTACCCAGATTGGTCAACATTTTCAAGAGGAATGGTCCATGAGAGAAAGTGTTTAAACCAACTGGCCCACAAAAGATCAAAAGCACGTCCTTGGCTTCAATCGCTGGCATTTAACCAAATAAACCAACCAGTCACCCAAATCAACCGTGACGGTCAGGGTTTTGAAACACTGTCTGGCTTCATTGCCCTTGCCTACATCACTGGTCCACAGACCCCGAGAGTTACCTTGTATCAGGTGCTCAAAGTGTTGAAGAGCTGAGACCCAGTTCATCCTCAGACACTTCAGAAAGTTAGTTGGGAGTGACTTGCCCACAATCCCAAAAAGTGGCCCCATGTTCACAAAGGGAGATGGGTCACCCCTGTCATGCTGAGCTTATTCCTGCAGAGTCCTGGCAAGGGAATGGGCGAATAGTCAATGTTTTCCTTCCAACTGGGGAGAAGGTTGTATGTTCAGACACCCATGTGATTGTTGCAGCCGCTGACAACCAGGTCTCGGGATTATTTAATGTTCAAAATGGGTTGGGATGAAGTTAGAGTTATTGTCACACGCTTGTGGGATCCTGGTGAATTGGCAGCTGCCTGTGACGCGGCCGGTGAGGCGGTGGGAAGTGGGTGGAGAATATGGAGACCGCCCTAGAAAACTGAGCTTCTGGGCACTTCCCCAGCGGTCCAGTGGTTAGGACCCCGCACTTCCACTGCCAGGGCCTAGGGTTCGATCTCTGGTCGGGGAACTAAGATCCCACAAGCTTGTGCGGCGAAGCAAAAAAAAAAAAAAAAAGCTTCTGCTCAGAACCGTAGACTGTTTGAGCAGAGAGTGTGGCAGTCAGACCCCCAGCTCCTGTGTGTCCAGATAAGGACCTCCAAATTATGAGCAGGTCCTAAACCTTAGTGTGCTGTGAAAATGCAGAGTCCTAGACCTGCAACGCCAGAAATTTTTATTCACTTGGTCTGGGGTGGAGCTAGGACCACTGTCCGCACCCTCATCAAGGACCTGAGGGAACCCTGCGCTGGTGGTCCAGAGACTCTACTGGACCTACAGTCATTGAGAGCTAGCCCAGGACCCACAGGGAGACAGGCAGCTGGGCCCTAACTCCCAACCTGGTGCTCTTGGCAACACTGTGCAGAATTCCCTGGCACCTGAAATGTATTAACATGTAGCCTAATTGAATTAATGAAATGCCTGGACCAAGCAGCCATCCCGGGGAGCCTTTCTTTTTTTTCTTTTTTTGGCTGTGCCACGCAGCTTGTGGGATCTTAGTTCCCTGACCAGGGCTTGAACCTGGGCCATGGCAGTGAAAGCACCGAGTCCTAACCACTGGACCACCAGGGAATTCCCCAGAGAGCCTATTTGATGAGAGGGGAAAGATGCTGGCACAGAGCAGAACCGATCTGCCCTGGGATGTTCCACCCGGGACTGGGGGGAAGCCTACAGATCCACTATGAATATAATAAGGTGTTGTTTACTTAGCTGTGTGTGCAGGCATTCACCTTGTCTTCAGGATGAAATTCGGAGAAAGGCATGCCTGACTGCCTCCACCTAAAGTAGATGGGAGGGTGGGAGGACAGCCAGAGCTGGGGTCAAGATGAGGCCAGGCCTCCACTCACAAAGGCTTTGTGACCAGAGTCTCAGGAACCGAATTCGAAGTCCTAGTTTGGAGAATGCATTTCGTTGTCATCCACGCTCCATCCTTTGAGCTGAGAAACAAAACTTGCTACTTGTATTAAATCCCCAAGTTGGTTATTTCCTCTGCAATTCTGCCCTGCTTCCTCCCTTAAATCATTATTATTTTAGGGACTTCCCTGGTGGTCCAGTGGTTAGGACTCTGCACTTCCACTGCAGCGGGCATGGGTTCAATCCCTGGTCGGGGAACTAGGATCTCGCATGCCACGCGGCCAAAAAATATATACATATATATATATATATAATTTTATTTAAGCTTTGTTATCCCTGGAGCTCTGGGCCCATAGCAAGACATCTGTGGTTGAAACTGCTCCACGAGACAGTGATCTTACAGCTCCAGTGATTTATCAAGAAAGAAGCCCATTTCTTGGGAGGAGAGCCGCACTGTCCCAAGAAGGTGGGAAAAGTCCTCATTTCCATCTTAAAACAGGCCCTGACGCATTGCCAGACCCCACTGACCCTGGTCACATGTATCTTGGGACCTCAGTGTGTGCGTGCACGTGCAAGGGGTATGTGTGCGTGTGCGTGCGCTTGTACACGCCCATGCCCACCAAGTACACAGGAATGAACGCTTTCATTAAATTTGGAGGGGAGTTAGAGAGGCACTGGAGACATGGAATATGTAAAAAAAATAAATAAAAGTAACTGTCACCACTTCTGGCTGAGACGCTGCAGAACATGAATTGTCTGTCTTTATTGGAAACCCCTGCCCTCTGGTTGGGAGGACAAGCTTCACGTCTCTGGAAGAAGCCTTGGGGGCTGAGAAGGGCCCCCCTAGCCGTGGTTGCTAAGTATTATTGTGAGTCCTTTGTTATGTAAGAATCTGCACTGTAGTTATACCCAAACAATAAGGAAAGGTGCTTTAATTCCTGATTTTACATAGAATGCCAGGTAATTTGCCCCTAAGTAAGAAGGTTTGGCCCAGGTATGAGGGTCAGATGTTCGGTGCGTGGAAGAGCCTTCACACGGTTGATTTTCACGTAGATTGTCCACGCTCTGCTTTCTCCCCTGCCGCCTGCCCTTTGCTCTTTGCTCTTTGCTCTGTCCCATTTGCAGCTCTGTCCATTTGCAGCTCTGCCCGAGGTGGCAACAGAAGATAGAACCAAATCAGTTAACTTGGGCTTCCTGAGTAGTTTTCATAAATAACGGAGTGGGAGAAGAGGTGGCTGAAATTAGGTTTTTAAATGATTTGCAAATTTTACTTGTCACTTAGGTGTATTTCTACTGCTCCCAGGATAACTGGAAATAGCCTTAAAGCTGCCACGGCCAAAGCAGGTAGGAAACCGCAGTACAGACAGAGCTGGCCCGAGTGTGGGCCCTGTCAGCAAACCATCAGAAGGGGCCGCAGCAGCTGCTCCAAGACGTACAAGAAAAGACACTATAGAAAGTTGTACCCTTTAGGGACTTCCCTGGTGGCACAGTGGATAAGACTCTGCTCTCCCAAAGCACGGGGCCCAGGTTCGATCCCTGGTCAGGGAACTAGATCCCACATGCCACAACTAAGAGCCCACATGCTGCAACTAAGAAGCCCGTGTGCTGCAATGAAGACCCGATGCAGCCTAAATAAATAAATACTTTTTAAAAATATATAAAAAAGAAAGCTGCATCCTTTAAACCAATTTTATTTTAAAGCCAAAAGGGATGTGATTGTTTCAAGGGGCCTGGCCCTCTAGCATGCTTTCTAGGACCGGGGGCTGTGCTCTGTCTGTTGGGTCAACCAGCCCTTTGGCTAGTCTCTGATTTGACGTTGTTGTCTCCCTTAGATTTACTGGTTTTCCAGAGACCTTTTTAGTAGAAGGGAAGTTTCATAAAGGAAGGACTTTTAAAAAATCTCTTTTGTTCCCAGCTCTGTCTCCCAGAATCTCAAATAGTGCCTTGCAGAGAGACGGTTCCATACATAATTGCTGGAGGAATGATGATTCTCACTCAACAGATGAGGAAACAGTGTAGTTTGTTCTCTCAAAGTTCCAAGTGACAGAAATTGATCTGAGGGCTTCCCTGGTGGCACAGTGGTTAAGAATCTGCCTGCCAATGTAGGGGACAAAGGTTCGAGCCCTGGTTGGGGATCAGATCCTGCATGCCTTGTGGCCAAAAAAACCCCCCCCAAAAAAACAATTATAAAGATACTTCCCTTTGAAAAAGAAGACAAAAAATATTTTTAAAGAAAAAGAAACAAAGAACAAAAAATAAAGATACTTCTCTTTGACAGTAATAACTCTACAGCACCAACTGCTTCCTTCACACTTTCCTCAGTTCTGCAAGGTCCGAGTCCTCATCAAAAAAGAAATATCTGAGAGGGACAAAGATGGCCCGATGTTTCTGTAAATCTGCCACGGCTCCCGGGAGCAAAGGCAGCAAACACTGGAAACTTTACAAATGCCCTGCAGGCAGCCTGCTTTTGTCCCTTCTGATCTGAGAGCGTGCACTGCCCTGCCTTCTAGTCTTAGGCTGGGGACGGGAGGAGCATTGAGTAGGAAGTGGGTCCACTCGCACGTGTAAGGTGCTGTGTTCCCTCCTCTTTCTATTTCCTGACTGTCGGGGCCTCTCCTCTCCCACTCTGCGCTGGGCTCCCCTTCCGCCTGGCCGCACGGTGTCGCTGTTTCCCCAGCTCCAGCCCAGCGTCTGTGGCTCGCGCCTTAGCTCAAAAGCTGGGCGTGGGGTCTTTGCAGGTTGATGCCAGAAACAGACCCTGGACAGCAGCACGGCTGAGTTTCAGATGCTTCGTTTGGACGAATTTGGGAAGAATTAGGTCAGTGTAATTTTACTAATGTTTTTTTTGGCCACGCCACGTGGCCTGTGGGATCTTCGTTCCCCAACCAGGGATCGAAGCCGGGCCCTCGGCAGTGAGAACTCAGAGTCCTAACCACTGGACCACCAGGGAATTCCCATATTTTACTAATTTTTTAAAGATTGAGTGTGCAAGGACGATGAGGGGAGTACCTAGTCCGGCTGGGATGGGCCACTGAGTTATCCGTGACAGCAGTGGAGCTCAGGCTGGGAGCTGATCTCCTGCCCCTAAGTAGTTTCCAGGCAGCCGAATACTCTGCTTGCTTGAAGGTCATCGTTACAGAGGTGGGGAGTAACTATAGCTACCATTCAGAGGGCTGGCTGACTGTACCAGCTGCTTTGCATATATTATGTATAATTCTCTCAGTACCTCTGCAAGGTCTGTGTTATTATCCACATGTTACAGATGGGAAGACTATAACTCAGAGAGGTCAAGTAACATCCTCTGACTCACACAGCTGCTGATTGATGCCGAACAACTCCAGAGGCCCTTCCGGTTCCTCAGTGGATTTCTGGGTGATCACAGGATGTAGTCACCTGAAATAAGAGGTGCCCGTTTCCTTCTGAGCCTCAGGTGTGTACAGTAATCTTCCCCATCTTGCCACCATGAATTTTTTAATATATATGCATATTTTATTTATTTATTTTTATTTTGGCCGCGCCGGGTCTTAGCTGTGGCACGAGGGCTCACAGTTTCAGCGGGCGGACTTTTAGTTGCAGCATGCATGCAGGATCTAGTTCCCCGACCAGAGATCGAACCCGGACCCCCTGCATTGGGAGCACAGAGTCTTACCCACTGGACCACCAGGGAGGTCCCGCTACCATGAATTTTGAATGAGAAGGGTGAGTAGGGAAATTTCTTCTGATAGAGGCACATGGCCGAGGGAACTTGGCCATCCTGAATCTAAGGGAAGAGGGCAAGGTGTGCAGAGCTGAGGACACGGAGAATCTGCACAAAGGGAAGAGAGGGTGTTGAAAGACATGTTGAAGCAAAGACGGATGGTGGATGCTGAGCTTGGCGCTTGCTGTGTGCCCAGGACAGCGGAACTGACTAGGTCACTCGCCTTACGTGTGAATTACAGAGCTGCCTCACAGTGGGTTCGTTTTACACAAGACAGTTGTTGTTTCGTTTTTGGGTTTTTTGTTTTTGATTCTCTGAAATTTTTAATTTGTTCTGGTGATGTAACTAACACAGCAGAAGCACTTCAGCCGTCAGACGAGGCGAGACAGCGGCCCTTGGAGGAGGCCCCTGGCAGGAGCGATAAGATGGCCTCTTGGTTGGAGAGGCCTGAGTCGCAGGGATGACCGTGGGAAGGTTGTAGATCTGAGCGCAGAGGACAAGAGTGGAATCGTCTGGAGGGGGACGGGGTGGGGGGTGACGAGGTCACACATACCCTGGGTCCTCAAGTCAAACATGGGCTTGGACTTCAGCCCCAGGGCCAGAGTGCATCTACCCAGGGAGGTGGGGACATGCGGCCCTCAGGAGGGGCCTGAGGCCCCCAGCAGAGATGGAGGACAGACGGTCTCCACTGGGCACTTCCCTGGATTTACACAAACCCCATTGCCTTTCCTGGGTCTGATGAGTCTGAGGTTTGGAATAATGGTGCTCTTCAAAATTCAGAAGGGCCCTGAGAATGCGTGACGTCAGCAGACCAGGCCGTGAGCTGAGCTCTGGAAACCCCTCTTCTAAGCTGCTCCTCCGGCTCTCAGCCTCCACACCAGGACCCGCCTCTGCATCGCAGATAAGTACCTTCTACCACAGAGAAGGAGACGCCCTAAAATACTTCCGAATTACGTGCATATTTTCAGCCCCGGAGAGCCCTCCCCCCTCTGCTCAGTCCACTCTTGGGCTCAGATGTGCTGGCGGCCGAGTAGGACCAGGACGCCTTGGGAATCGCCTGCTGCGCTGGACCGAGGGGCTGCGGCATGGGGCTGGGGTGGGGGGGTGTCCAAGTGCGAGCGCTTCCCAGGCCGTGTCCACCGCGGGGGCAAGAGCAGGAAGGGCAGCTCCTGCTGCAGACTCAGAGCCTCGCCTGCACTTCTGGGCCCCCATCCTCGATCTGCTTGGAGAGAAGGGAGCCCGGGAGCAAGCAAGATGCCGTCCATGGATCCCGGGAGAGGAAGCTCGAACTGGACGCTGAGTGGAGCTTGGATAATTGCAGGGCCCGAGCTTGTCCTCCATCTGGCTGTTAAAATCTGGGGAGATTTAAGAATTCATGGGACTTCCCTGGTGGTCCAGTGGTTAAGACTCTACGCTCCCAATGCAGAGGGTGCGGGTTCGATCCCTGCTCGGGGAACTACGATCCCGCATGCATGCCACAACAAAAGAGCCCGCCTGCCGCAGCTAAGACCCAGCGCAACCAAATAAATAAATAAATATTAAAAAAAAAAAAAACAACTCATGGGACTTCCCTGGCCGTTCAGTGGTTAGGACTCCACACTTCCACTGCAGGGGGCGCGGGTTCGATCCCTGCTCAGGGAACTAGGATCCTGCATGCCGCGCGGCGCAGACGAAAAAATAATAAAATAAAATAAAAAGTAAGAATTCAGACTTCCAGGACCCAGACCTAGAGACGCTGATTGAGTGAATCTGGGGTCGGGTCTGGGAATATCTGTTTTCAAAAGATGCCTTGGGCGATTCTGCTCTGCGGCTAGTTTGAGACTTGCTGACAGATTATCAGGTCTGACCAAGCAAGCCTTGCGCACAAGTGAGACGGCTGTTTGCAGAGGAGCTGGGTTTAGAGGTAGCATGCGCAGGGCATCAGGCTGCTAGAGGTCAGTGTCTACATCCTCGAGATTGACCCTGGACTAGGGGACGGTGGGCCGTCCTGAATTAGCGTCTCCCCAAAAGTCTAACATCAGTAGAGTCTGTCCCCAAACTCTCCTCCATAGTAAGATGTGTGGACGTAACTTCCTGGACGTGTTTCTAATCTCTGCTGTGGTCCATGGACCACATTGTCTGACCAGATGAGGAGAGCGTCTGTTGGAGGCAGACCTGAGCCCTGAGCTTGGCTGTGTCTTGGTCTGTCTCCTCTGGCTTTGGAGAGACGCGCAGGACACAGCATGCACCGGAGCGGCCCTGTGCTCAGACCGTCCCAGACCACGTGGACAACAGCCCAAGAGGAGCCTTTGCTGCTGCCGGTCCCCACGCAGGTCAGCTCAGGGCAGAGCCGGCCACTGCGCACCTCCGCCAGCCACTGTCCTGGGACCCACCGGCAGAAGCCAACGGGGGCTTTGTGCTCTCTCTAAGGAGAGTCCCCAGGGTCACCTCTGCTTCTGCCTCCAGAGTCCTGAATTTGGACTTGGGCACGAATTGAGAGCTCATCCAGATAAGAACTTTGTTAAGCTATCAAGTCGGACGACTTTGTGACGGGCATAAACACTTGCTCCTTAATCCCAGAGTCAGAGACCAGAATTCCGGTCTGGCTCTGCTGTCGGCTCGTGCAAGAGCCCCGGACGCGGCACCAGGCTGCCAGGTCTTGGCTGATCCAGTGCCACCTGCCCCTCAGGGGCTTGGTAATGCTCGGCTGCAACAGAAGTTGGGCAAGTGCTTTGGACCATGTACCCGATCACACTCTTGCGTTAGCTGTCATTTCAGGTCTGCTGTGGACAGACCCAGTAATCCCAGGCTTGTTTTCTGAGCCCCGTACTGTATGTTCCCAACAAAGTAGAAAAAAATAAAAAACAACGCTCTCTCGGCCAAACAGATTTTTTGGTAACACAAAGAACCAAGGTGGAAATAAAGGATATCTTTCTAATCAGAGAGAGGCTATTTGTCACCAGGACAGGTAAGCGAGAGTTATAGATTTCACTCCCTAGAGAAGTTTAAGAAAAGAAGGGATATCTAGATGTTTGGGGTAATTTGGAAGAGTCTGGAGACACGGAGAAAACCAGATATTACCTGGAGACTCGTTTCAGCTACAGGACTGTGGGTCCTGTCTCCCTTCCAGAATTAGCATCAGCAAGGGCTTGGAATTGGTGCAAAGGGCCCGGCTTCCCAGCTAAGTGATCTCAGGCAGTTTCCTTAGCAATAAAACAGGGATAATAACATCTTTCCCTCAAATAAGATAAAGGATGTGAAAGCCTTTTGTAAAATGTAAAGTCTTTTTAGAGATTGAGATATTGGTACATCGAACTTGTATCAAGGCAAGAAAGATGAAAGGAAACATGATTTTTTTTTTTTTGTAAACAATCTTTTCTCCTTCTCATTTTTTTTTTAATTAATTGATTAATTAATTTATTTATTTATGGCTGTGTTGGGTCTGCGTTTCTGTGCGAGGGCTTTCTCCAGTTGCGGCAAGCGGGGGCCACTCTTCATCGCGGTGCGCGGGCCTCTCACTATCGCGGCCTCTCCTGTTGCGGAGCACAGGCTCCAGACGCGCAGGCTCAGCAATTGTGGCTCACGGGCCCAGCCGCTCCGCGGCATGTGGGATCCTCCCAAACCAGGGCTCGAACCCGTGTCCCCTGCATTGGCAGGCAGAGTCCCAACCACTGCGCCACCAGGGAAGCCCGGAAACATGATTTTTTTAAAAGCACGTGATTATGACACATAAGATCTTCGGAATCATCCCTTGATCAAAGCCAACCACAAATGCAATGAATCTAACCCGGATTTGTTTGGCCTTTTGTACACCTAGAAATGCACTGTTCTTCCCTAGGTCAACCTTGGTCTTTCCTGAGATGACCACTGTGCTCCTCCAAAGGAAGCCTTTTTTTTTTTTTTTTAATTTATTTATTTATTTATTTTTGGCTGTGTTGGGTCTTCGTTTCTGTGCGAGGGCTTTCTCTAGTTCGGCGAGTGGGGGCCACTCTTCAACGCGGTGCGCGGGCCTCTCATTATCGCGGCCTCTCTTGTTGCGGAGCACAAGCTCCAGACGCGCAGGCTCAGTAGTTGTGGCTCACGAGCCTAGTTGCTCCGCGGCATGTGGGATCCTCCCAGACCAGGGCTCGAACCCGTGTCCCCTGCATTGGCAGGCAGATTCGCAACCCCTGCGCCACCAGGGAAGCCCAAGGAAGCCATTTTTAAAGTCTGTTTACCACTGTTTCCAGACCTTAGGGAACTTCAAAAGGACAGAGAAACCTTGACCAGAAGCAGAAGGGAAGCAGGCCCTACCTGGGCCTCCAGAAGATGTGGACAAGGAGCCAGGGCTTTACTCCGCCCTCCGCAGGGTGCAGCTCTTTCTCCTCTCCAGCCTGCTCCCCAGGCCATGGCAGCCACATCGAGGGCCAAGAACTGGGGAGACCCCTGCTCCCCAGTCACAGAGGGTACAAGTTGGAAGGCATTTTCTGAGCAGCACGTCTCTACTCCGGGCAGGGATTCAGCTACCATCGGCCCGGCCTTGATTTCAGGGAGCAAGCAGTTCTTTGGGCCTGTCCTGAATAGTAAAGCTTACACATACCCTTGTTTATCTGGGGAAATGCCTCCCGATTCTGAACAATTGACTTACGAGCTCTCTTTCTGAGAACAATGCCCATTCATAAGACGGGGACATTCTGTTCTGGTGACTCCCGGCTGGGCAGTTACAGCTCTCTCGGGAGAGGGAGGTGGGTGGGGTGTCACCCCTACAAAGCCGGCTGTGTCCCAGTGTTTGCTCAGAACATGAGCACACAGGTCCGACCTGGTCGGAATCTGCCCAGAGGAACACACCCTGTGCACGTGGCAGTGGCATGTCCTGCTCACGTACCAGCTGCCCTTCTCCCTGAGCTGAAGAATACTGGGTAACTGTGTCCTCTGCTAACGTCACAGCCCACACCTTCAGAAATCATCCAGGTCAGAAATGTTAAGAAAAGACTTCACTCCGGACTTCCCTGGTGGCACGGTGGTTAGGAATCCGCCTGCCAATGCAGGAGACACGGGTTCGAGCCCTGGTCCAGGAAGATCCCACATGCCGTGGAGCAACTAAGCCCAGACGCCATAACTACTGAGCCTGCACTCTAGAGCCCGTGAGCCACAACTACTGAGCCCGTGTGCCACAACTACTGAAGCCCGTGCGCCTAGAGCCTGTGCTCTGCAACAAGAGAAGCCACCGCAATGAAGAGTAGCCCCCGCTCGCTGCAACTAGAGAAAGCTGGTGCGCAGCAACGAAGACCTAACACGGCCAAAATAAATAAATAAATAAATTTATAAAAAAAACAAAAAAGAGGGGGAGGGAAATTGTTTGGAAATCAGAACACTGAGGTTTTCATTTTGGGTTTTTTTTTTTTGCTTTGCATGTAGAGAAGTGCTTTATTTTTTCTTTCAGTTTTTTTTTTTGAAATATAATTGACACACAGCGCTAAGTTTTAGGGGAACAGCATGATGACCTGACTTACACATATTGTGGGACGATGACCACGATGAGTTTAGTTAAATCCATCACCCAGGGGCTTCCCTGGAGATACAGTGGTTAGGACTCCACGCTCTCACTGCTGGGGCCTGGGTTCAATCCCTGGTCATGGAACAAAGATCCCGCAAGCCAGAAAAAAAAATCCATCACCTCATAGAGACGTTATTTCTTTATTTTTTTAAATAAATTTTTTAATTTTAATTTTTATTTATATTTGGCTGCATTGGGTCTTCGTTGCTGCGCACGGGCTTTCTCTAGTTGTGGTGAGCGGGGGCTACTCTTCGTTGCAGTGCACAGGCTTCTCGTTGCGGTGGTTTCTCTTGTTGTGGAGCACGGTCTCTAGGCACACGGGCTTCAGTAGTTGCAACACGTGGGCTCAGTAGTTGTAGCTCGTGGGCTCTAGAGCACAGGCTCAGTAGTTGTGGCACACGGGCTTGGTTGCTCCACGGCATGTGGGATCTTCCCGGACCAGGGCTTGAACCCGTGTCCCCTGCATTGGCAGGTGGATTCTTAACCACTGCACCACCAGGGAAGTTCTCTGATAGTCATCTTGAAGTTGGTCATCGGTGGTCTGACCAGCACCATCTTGATTGTTTTAGGTACAATTAATCTTCAGTTCCAGGGTTGGTTTGTTTCCATTTCTTTGAGGCCAGTTCTTGGAATTGTGGCAGCTTATGTCATGGTTAGAGTCTAGTCATCATGTAGTTAACTTCTTCCACCTGGTGGAGGTTTCAGTATCTATAAGACAGCTCACAGGATATGGCTCAGAATATTATCTATAGCCCTTGAGGAGGAACTAAATGTCCTTGACTATGCTTAATGACTAAACTATTATTATTTGGTCTCCTTTGACTGTTTTCCTTTGTTTCTGCATTTTCTCACGTCTCCAATTGAACTTATTCTTTGGCTAAAGTTTTTCCACAGACAGAAGGCAGGCTCAGGACATGGGGGACAAGGACCACAGGGTCTTGCTCCGTTTCAATACTATGTGTTGTTCACAGACATATGTATGTATGCATGTGAAAATATACAAAATTACTGAAAGGAATAACAAATTAGTGACAGTGCTCAGCTCTGGGGAGAGAAGGAAGGGAATAGGATTGTCTGTGAACGTCATAGAATGTTTCAACTTTATCTGTAACATTTTACTTCTTTTATGTAAGGGAAAAAAAGAAACAGCAAAGATTAGTTTTTATCAGCTATGGGTGGTGGGAACTTTTCATATTACACTCTGACTTCTCTGTATTTTTTCAAAAAGCCCTATCCAGATCAGCGAGCATGAGATGAAATCTTTTGTGTAAAAAAGCACCCATGTGCTTGCTACCCGTGAACTGTCTCTGGGCAGCTGGGGAGGGGACCAGGAAGCGGGGTCAGTGTGGGAGATGAATTTTCACTGCACGTTCTTACTGTGTATATATTTAACCATTTGAACATACTGCTTAAAAATAATAATTATAAAGAGCAAGCAGGACTTCCCTGGTGGTGCAGTGGTTAAGAATCCGCCTGCCAATGCAGGGACACGGGTTCGAGCCCTGGTCCGGGAAGATCCCACATGCCGTGGAGCAACTAAGCCCATGCGCCACAACTACTGAGCCTGTGCTCTAGAGCCCACAAGCCACAACTACTGAACCCGCATGCCACAACTACTGAGCCCATGTGCCGCAACTACTGAGCCTGCGCTCTAGAGCCCACGAGCTACGACTACTGAGCCCACGTGTCACAACTACTGAAGCCTGCACACCTAGAGCCTGTGAGCCACAACTACTGAGCCTGCATGCCACAGCTACTGAGCTCGCGCTCCTAGAGCCCCTGCTCCGCAACAAGAGAAGCCACTGCAATGAGAAGTCCGTGCACCACAATGAAGAGTAGCCCCCGCTCGCCACAACTAGAGAAAGCCCACGTGCAGCAATGAAGACCCAATGCAGCCAAAAATAAATAAATAAATAAATTTATTTTAAAAATAATAATAATAATAAAAATAAAGAACAAGCAAACAAAAAGCATGTTTTTTTGTTTAAACACTATGCTGCCTTTTTATTATTTATTTTATTTTTATTTTATTTTTGGCTGTGTTGGGTCTTCGTTTCTGCGCGAGGGCTTTCTCTAGTTGTGGCGAGCAGGGGCCACTCTTCATCGCGGTGCGCGGGCCTCTCACTATCTCGGCCTCTCTTGTTGCGGAGCACAGATTCCAGACGCGCAGGCTCAGTAGTTGTGGCTCACGGGCCTAGCTGCTCCACGGCATTTGGGATCCTCCCAGACTAGGGCTCGAACCCACGTCCTCTCCATTAGCAGGCAGACTCTCAACCACTGCGCCACCAGGGAAGCCCAAAAAGCATGTTTTAAGAGCCTGTTTTACTTGGAGAGGAAGGTGAGCACAGGCCTGCCCTCTAGATCAAGAGGCCTCACGTTCCTGGAGAAAGAAAGGACTTCTGTGGGTTCTCGGAGACTTTGCCCAAGCAGGCAGGGGCTGCACGCCCTCCAACCTCACCCTTGCAGTGCGGGCTGTACTGAGAGTGGTGAGCAGCTGGGTTTTTTTGTTTTTTTTAATTAAAAAAAATTTTTTTCTTTTGTATTTTGTCCACACCGTGTGGCGTGTGGGATCTTAGTTCCCTGACCAGGGTTCAAACCCATGACCCCTTCAGTGGAAGCACAGTGTCCTAACCCCTGGACCGCCAGGGAATTCCCGTGAGCAGCTATTAACACGCCAGTTATGTAGTGGATGGGCAGGAAAAAACACTGAAAAATGTCCACTGTGGCAAAGGTCAGTATATTTTAGGGTGGTGAGAGAGAAGCCCCTTGGCCAGGCAAACGTTCAGATGGTTGTCCTGTTCTCAGCGTCAGAGTTCTCAGCAAGAAAACAAAAGCAAACCGTCCAATCGATGGAAAACAAACTGTAAAATCTAACAAACATGGAGGAACCTTGAAGCTATTGTGCTGAGGGAAAGAAGTCAGTCACAGCAGGACAGATGCTGTGTGATTCCACTTCTACAAGGTCCCCAAAAGAGAGTCACAGAGACAGGAAGTAGGGTGGTGGGTGCCCGGGGCTGGGGGAGGGGGAGGGGAAGCTGGTGTTTAATGCGGACAGAGTTTCAGTTGAAGATGAAAAAATTCTGGAGGTGGATGGTGGTGACGGTTGCACAACAGTGTGAATGTTCTTAATGCCACTGAGCTGTGCACTTAAAAAATGGTTAAAATGGTAAATGTTATCTTATTTGAGCACAATTTTTTAAAAAGTTGCCCATCCAGCTGATGGACTTTCAAAGGTGCAGGGCTTTACCAGTCTTGAACTGCCTCACGATCTTTAACCAAACCAGCTTATATTTTTTTGCCTACAAATTTCCTGACAAGAGTGTGAAATACAACTTTGACATTCATATACAAATATATATATATATATACACATATATATATAGACACACAAATGTATGTTACTATGACACATATGTAACATAACATATACATGTAAAATAAACAAAACAACAAAACCAAACTAAAAACAGCAAACAACACTCAAGTGACAAAGGCAGTGAGTCTTCCGCAGACTCCCTCCCCCGGGGTGGAAACATCCCAACAGCCCACCTGTTTTCTGGGCCCAGAGAGCGGAGCTGCAGCTGAAAGCCCTTCCCCCCACGTGCATCCCCGCAAAGCTGCCCTTGCTCCGGGGCAGGTGGCTGGCGTCCCACTGCTCTGTGACCTTTCCACCAGTGCCCAGCTGGCTTTCTTTCCAAAGATGGTGTCATAGTCTATGTGCGCAAGCCTATCTGCTGCTTCGGGCTTTAGGGCGAGTCCTGATCTTTGGACACGGAGCAGAACTGGGGCAGAGGGAGTCTGGCGTCTGGAAGAGATACCATGGTCGGTCGCCTGACACCAGCCCAACCCTGGTTTTGTAACTTTCTGCAGCGATGGCCCAACCCAGATGGCCTCAGGGTTCATCAGACCATTTTGCTCTGTTTTCGCTTTTGAAATAACCGTCTGAATGGGAGCCCAGGTGGCTGTGGCTTGTCACCCCACACTGCCTCCACCAATGAGAGGGCCCCTGGGGGTGCCCGCTGAGGCCTGTCCTCTGGACCCTGAGCCTCCCACTTGGTGCCATGGGATCAGCACGGGCCTGATGACGTGGAAACGTCACTGCCATCGGACTCAGAGCAGGGAGAAAGGGAAGCACCTGATACCGCTTGGGAAACAGTTCAACTAGTTCTAATCTGGCTGACCCTTGGCCTCAAAGACCTGTTCCTTCAGTTGCAGTTTATTTGGCTACCATACAGAAGCTGGGAAAAGTAGACAACACTAACAATTTCAATCCTCGACACGTTTTTGTTTTAGTTTTTGTTTTTTGTATCAAATGATCTCTAATAATTTGTCAGGAACATCCCAAGCTTTTCTTGGGATACTGCCCTTTCCCAGACCAAAGAACCCCTCAACACAGCTTGTTTTTTCTGGTGTCAGAAAAAGCAGGGCTCATTCTACAGTCTCACATTATCTCCAAAACTCAGGCTGGAAGGGACATTTGGCCTCTTCCACACTCCAATCTGACCCTCTTTCTGGAAGAACATAGACAGGCAGGTGCTAACATCACATCCCTTACTGAGGACGGAGAATCTGAGGGCAGAGGAGAACCAGCTCCCGGGAGCGAGAGTTAAACAAGACAGAAGGGGTGCCGGCCCCTCGACAGGACCTTGCTTGGAGGCAGAGGGGTCTTCACCTTGGAGGTGCTGTGCCATCACCTTCTCTTCACTGGCTTTCGGCTCTGAGGGTCTGCCCTCGTGTCACTGCGGGCAGCTGTCTGCACGGCCCAGCAGGCCGGCGCCCTCTCCCCCATTCACTCTCCTGTTTTCACCCTCCCTCCTCACATCAGCAGTACACGTCTTACAAAACTAGTCAATGGAGGAAATTCCCTGGCGGTCCAGTGTTCAGACTCTGTGCTTCCATTGCAGGGGGCACGGGTTCAGTCCTGGTTGGGGAACTAAGATCCTGCAAGTGCGGCCAAAACAAAACAAAAAATTAGTCAATGGAGGAAACCCCAAAGATTTATTCATTGATTCACCATATATATTCGGAGCATAAAATTTAAAAATCACTAAAGGTTTGGACTTCCATTAATTGAAGAGATGACATAATTTATTTTTTATTTGTTAAATTTAATTTTTATTTTATATTCGAGTATAGTTGATTTACAATGTTGCGTTCGTTTCAGGTGTACAGCAAAGTGATTCAGTTATACATATACATATATCCATTGTTTTTCAGATTCCTTTCCCATATAGGTTATTACCGAATACTGAGTAGAGTTCCCTGTGCTATACAGTTGCTGTTTACCTATTTTATATATAGTAGTGTGTGTATGTTAATCCCAAACCCCTAATTTATCCCTCCCCTGCCACATTTCCCTGAAGAGATGACATAATTTACATCTCACTTGAAAAGACTACTCATTTAGTTTTCTCACGTTGACTGTGTTGTATTTTTTTCTTTCCATATGAAGTTGGTGTGTTACCTGATGTACTCCACTGGGGTACAGTGTTCTGAGTCATGAGTCCACCATGGCCACTACACGTGGCGCCTGGTGAAAGGTCCACTTGGTATCTGGCTGCGCCCTCACCCACAAAGCTGCATCTCTCAAACAGAAGCCACTCCTACTATGACACTGTTAATATGGTAAATATCAAAAAATGCACGCAAGAGAAACATTTCTCCTTAACTCATGACATTATCTTTGACGTTACTTCAAACAGAATGCTCCTTTCTAACTTACCCTGAATTCCATGCTGGAGTTAAATTCGTGAGGACAGAAAAGCTGAATACGTGCATCAATTTGTCAGAATCTAGAGATGGGGGAATGCAGAGCAAACGTGGTGGGTGTCCTTCCGTAGAGCTGGTGTGCAGCCCCAATAAAAGCCACGTCTTAGCGGGATTATTTACACAATACAGATGATAATTGGCCAAAATTTTAGATTGCTCTTCAGGCTCCATAATTCTTCTTAAAATATATATAGGTGTAAAATCTTCAGAAATTTATAAGATATTTTAATAATTTAAGCACAGATAAGAACATATAAAACACAAACAACATAACCACCACTGCTAGTCTCACAACCCTAGATTTATAATGGTTATACTCTTGCTACATGTGCATCATCTTTTTTTCCTCTAAGGAAATAAAACATTGTGAATGTCGCTAAAAATCCCTTTAACCAGGGCTCTCAGCCCTATTCCCTTTCTCTCTCCATTCTACAAGCTGGTACGTTTTTCTTTTTAATTCAAATCAATGCCATTTTACACTTCATGTTGTTTTGCAACTCGGTGTTAGTCCCCTGTGTTTTTGAGATCTGTGCACACTGTTCTGCGTGGATGCAGTTTATCCTTTTTAATGATACGTAGTCTTGCAACGTATGCACACACGCATTTATATATCCATTCCTCCACCGGTGCATTGTTTGGTCATTTCCAGTCCTGTTTTGTTTTTTTTTTTTTTAATTTTTATTGGAGTATAATTGCTTTACAATGTTGTGTTAGTTTCTGCTGTACGATGAAGTGAATCAGCTATATGTATACCTATATCCTCTCCTTCTTGGACCTCCCTCCCTCCTCCCCCATCCCACCCATCTAGGTCATCACAGAGCACTGAGCTGAGCTCCCTTTGCTATACCGCAGGTTCCCCTAGCTATCTATTTTACACATGGTAGTGTATTTACGTCAATCCCAATCTCCCAATTCGTCCCACCCTCCCCTTCCCCCCGCCCTGTGTCCACATGTCCGTTTTCTATGTCTATATCTCTATTCCGGCCCTACAAATAGGTTCATCTGTACCATTTTTCTAGATTCCACATACATGCGTTAATGTACGATATTTGTAGATCATATAGGTAAAATACATAAAAACATGCATGTACTACAGTATTTATGTATGAATAATATGATGTCTGAGATATACTTCAAGATAATCTGGGCGGGGAGGAAGTGGGTAAGGGCATAGATGAAATAAAGTTGGTTGTATACTGGTAATTATTAAAGTTGGGTATGGATACAGGGAGCTTATACCATTTGCTCTATTTTTGTACACGATTAAAAATTTTCATACATGTTAAAGAATTGAGAAAAAAAGAAAAGGCGCCATACTGGCAGCAGAGGTCCTTTCCCCCCCTCCCCAAGCTCACCCGGCAGTGGTTTAGCTCTGTCACTTTTTGCAAGTCACTTTCGTCCTCTGGACCTCAATTTCCTTCTCTTTAAAATGATCAAGTTGGATCATATGATATTTAAGACCCCTTCCTGCTTTGACATGGTAAGAGATATCACAGGGCTTTTTTGTTGTTGCTGTTTCTGTTTTTCATTGAGCTATAATGTACATGCCACATAATTCACCATTTTAAGGTGTACAGTTCAGTGGTTCTTAGTCTGTTCACAAGTTTGTGCAACCATCTTCACCAGCTAATTATAGAACTTGTTCATCACTCCAAAAAGGAATCTGATACCGGCTGGCAGTCACTCTCCATTCTCTTACCCCAGACCCTGGCATCCACTAATCTATAATACTTTCTGTCTCTATGGACTCACCTATTCTGGACATTTATATACATGGAATTATAGCATATGCGGCCTTTTATGACCGGCTTCTTTCACTCAGTGTAATGTTTTCAAGGTGCATCCATGCTGTAGCATTTATTAGTACTTCATTTCTTTTTAATTCGTTTGGAAGTTAATCTGGGCAGCAGTTTATAGAATGGTTTGGATTGTGGTGAGATTGGTGGCAGGGAGACCAATTAGCAACTTATTGCAGGAGCCCAAGAAGAAGGTGCCCCTTAGTAGGGGTGAGGTCTGATAAAGGCTCAGAGCTGCTGAAATGACCAAAGCATAGTTTAGTTATTAACCAAATTGGGGCCAAGAGAAGATGCCCATGTAGGCATACGACAGCATTCTCTGGAGCTAATTTGCTTCCCAATGGAGTGGCATCATGAGCTCTTAGACATGCTGTTTATGGACCGTCTGCTCATCAGCCTGTCACTCAGCAACCCTCCCCTCCTCCTGAAACATACAAGCACCTTAGCTTCCTTTAAGTCTGTACACACCACCCTATCTTGCATGCTAGTTTGTGAGGTACTTTAGTTCCACTTTTTTTATATATAGCCATCATCAATATAATATACAGTATACAGTGAATGCGTATCTAGATTTATGCATTCACTATATAAATATTTTTTTCACTGTATATTTTTTTATTGTATATTTCAGAGTTCTCCTGTGATTGCACCCAGGCTTGAAAAGCACGTGTCCGCATGGTTTGGAGAATGGTTTTTAAAACAGGGAAAGTAGAGTATAACAGAGAGATCCAAAGCTCTACAGAGTACAAACAGCTGTCCTTAGCATCAGCACAGATCTAGGGGGATTTCCTGTTGTCTGCTTCTGTTGTTAGCAAGATCTTCTAAAATCATTGCTCTGGACTTTCCATCTCCAGATTTTCTAGAGGGCCAATTTAATCACTGGCCCTCCTGGGTCATATATCCAGTTGGCACAGTGGTAACCCAGCTGGGTTTGCACTTGCTTTCAACATTACCCTGGCGTGTTCTCAGGTTATTTTCATCCATGTCCTGTGTGTGAGTTTCCCTTTCCCAAATTGTTGTGGATCGGATTATAGCTTTTTTCTTAATTGGCTAAATTTAAAGGAACACCAGCCAGTTAGAGATGCCACATTGCTTATTTAATTGAAGAGTGAACCGAAAAACAGTAGGACTAGGAAGATAAGAAGTTTGTTGGAAAAGAACTCGAATAACTTGATCTGAGAATGAATGACCATGATGTGGGCGTGGGGAGGAGGAGTCATCAGGGAAGTAAGGCAAATACTACCTGCCTTTTCCTCACCAAACCTGCAACATCCTTATAGATTTTGCTTTAACCTCCTTATACTCCCTTATGTGCTTCTCTATTAGCTGGTTTTATTACACGACAAGTGGCATTCCTCCTATTTCACGTTTTTGGTGTGTTTGTTCCACAGTAACTTTTTATTTTATTTTATTTTATTTTATTTTAATTTTTTTGGCCGTGCCAGGTGGACTGTGGGATCTTAGTTCCTCGACCAGGTATGAAACCCGGGCCCTCGGCAGTGAGAGCACCAAGTCCTAACCACTGGACCGCCAGGGAACTCCCCACAGTAACTTTTAAATTCACACACTTGATGCCCTAGCATTGTTGTTCCATAGGAAATACTCAACAAATCTAGTTGAATAAGTGAATGAACGAGTGAATGCCATTAAAAAGAAGTGGAATGAAGGAAAAGAAAAAGAAAAAAAAATAAGAGAAGTTGAATGATATTTTTTAGATCACATTGCATTCACCATTAACAAGTATCAAGATCACTGTGTCTTCTTTGTCTGCTTTCCTTCTCCCTATCCACATTTACTAAGGACTCAGCTCAGGCCAAGCACCATGTTCTATGCTGAAAATTACAGTGATTTGCTCTTCCGTCTTGAAATACTTTGGCAGTTGATGAAAAGCTTTAAAGTTTGTTATTTAAAATTAGCCAGTTCTAGGACTTCCCTGGTGGTGCAGTGGTTAAGATTCTGCCTGCCAATGCAGGGGACACAGGTTCGATCCCTGGTCCGGGAAGATCCCACATGCCAAGGAGCAACTAAGCCCGTGCGCCACAACTACTGAGCCTGCGCTCTAGAGCCCTCGAGCCGCAACTACTGAGCCCGCGTGCCACAACTACTGAAGCCCGTGCGCCTAGAGCCCGTGCTCCGCAATAAGAGAAGCCACTGCAATAAGAAGCCCGCACACTGCAGTGAAGAGTAGCCCCCGCTCGCCACAGCTAGAGAAAGCCCACATGCAGCAACAGAGACCCAACACAGCCAAAAAAAAACTTAAATGGCAAATATTAAAAAAAAAAAAAAATTAGCCACTTTTTGGACTTGGTGATGTGGTGCGAGTGTAAGGCTTACAGTTTGACTATTGCTCTGAGTCTACCCTTTACAGAGCCATTAGCTTTTAAACAATCCTTTTGTCTTTTGGTAGTGGTAACCATTTTACACTTTTAAGCAACTAGTGCCTGGAGCAGGCTTTCTTAACCTGGGATTGAGTCATAAAGTTCAATGTGAGGTCTTGGAGGAGCAGGGACAGTCCTCTGGCAATTTGTAAATATGTGTGTATAAATTTAGTTTTCTGCGGGTTATAGATTCTCAAAGGAGTCTATAATGCCAAAAATGTTAAGAGCAACTCTGTTTTCCTTGCTTCATTAAGCTCCCTGCATAGTGCCCTTTGCTACATAGTCTGCTGGTTAAGTGCTTGGGTAATATAGTCATAGCCCCTGCGTCTGAATCCTGGCTCTGCTATTTAATAGCTGTGTGACCTTAAACAAGTCACCGAAACTCTCTGTGCCTCAATTTCTTCATCTGTAAAATGGAGATAGCAATAGTACTATGTCATGAGGTTGTGCTGAGGATTACATGAGTATATACATAACTCAGAAAATGCTCAGCACATGGTAAATATTCTATATATATATTAGCTATTGTTACTATAATTATTACATAGACGTGTCACTGATGATAATGATGGTGAAAATCATGATGACTGATACCTTCCTGAAGCCACTTGAGTTGAATGAGAAGGAACAGCCGCAAGAAATGCTGAATAACCAGCTGACTCTTCCGGATAAAGCTAACACAGCTTCTCCCTTGACGGCCAGCCAGACTCTTAAGCCTGGGCAATCTGACTTGACTGTGGAGATAAGTATGTTCAATTATAACAGCAATTAAAGTGGAAAAAGCAATTTGGTTTTTAGACTTAACTAAAATGTATACTGATTCTATGTTTCAGTCTGGGATGGAACTGACTCATTGCCACGGTTCTGGTTTCTCACCCCGTGGAATGAGCATTGCTGACACTCCACCAGTGATAAAGGACGGATGGGGAAGCGTGAACTTTTGATTAGCTGTCCTAAAGCTCCTCTCTTCCGGTCCTCCCACAAAATACTGTGACAATCTAACATTTTCTTTAAGCCCACACCTCCAGCCGCTGACGTCAACTGCTAAACGGGTTCGTCGAATTAGATTAGATTAGAATTTGTTCCAAAGGTCTTTAACTTTGTCCAGCTTTCAGTGACCAAAGTTTTCTTTAGAGAGTTGAATTTCAGGGACTTCCCTGGTGGTCCAGCAGCTAAGACTCTGCACTTCCACTGCGGGGGGCACGGGTTCGATCCCTGGTCAGGGAACTAAGATCTTGCATGCCGCACGGTGCGGCCAAAAAAAAAAAAAAGGAGAGTTGAATTTCAGGGTTATCTATTTACCTTTGTTGGGCCGAATTGGACTTCCCCCAAATGCCTGAGAGCGATATTTTCCCCAGGTATTATTTTTGAGGCCTCTACCTTTTTTCTTTATCCCTTCCTTGCACAAGTAATTCCGAGTCCCGGCCACAGCCCCTCTAGCAATGGTTGCATCTCTCCCTGAGCTCTCCCTTTGGAAACAAACGCTCGGGGAATCCCTGATCCTAGAGTGTCAAGTAGAAATTGTGCAAAGTGATTTTATTCGGTTGCCGGCTGTCCATCACACCTAAAGTCCAACAGATCTATAGATAAATGCCTGAATATATTCAGGAGTGGAAGATTGAAGGCTAAGATCTAACCCCCACTGCTGCGTTTTTCAAAATGTGGTCCATGGGGACAGAAAGCACCAGCTATGTAATTTGCAAGACCCAGCGTCAAATGGAAGCCCAGGGCCTCTTGTTCAGAATTTCAGGACAGGGACAAGAGAACACTAAACCACGTGTGTGTCCTTTTGAGTACAGGGCCCTGTGCCAGTGTGCAGGAGGGACGGCCAGGAAGCCGAGCCTGCATGGAACCCATGGTATCAGAGTCGCTAGAATGCAACTGGTAAAAAACTGATTTTGGGGACTTCCCCAGCAGTCAAGTGGTTAGGGCTCCACACTCCCACTGTAGGGGACCCAGGATCGATCCCTGGTCAGGGAATTAAGATCCCGCATGCCATGCGGTGAGGCCAAAAAAAAAATTTTTTTTTTAAATCTGAGACTTCCTTGGTGGCACAGTGGTTGGGAATCTGCCTGCCAATGCAGGGGACACGGGTTCAAACCCTGGTCCAAGAAGATCCCACATGCCACGGAGCAACTAAGCTTGTGTGCCACAACTACTGAGCCTGCGAGCCACAACTACTGAGCCCACGGTGCCACAACTGAGCCTGCACTCTAGAGCTTGCGAGCCACAACTACTGAGCCTGTGTGCCACAACAACTGAAGCCCGCGCGCCTACAGCCCGTGCTCTGCAAAAAGAGAAGCCACCGCAATGAGAAGCCCACGCACCGCTACGAAGAGTAGCCCCTGCTCGCCACAACCAGAGAAAGCCCATGTGCAGCAACGAAGACCCAATGCAGCCAAAAATAAATAAATAAATTTAAACAAACAAACTAACAAACAAACAAAATCTGATTTCTGAGGCCTAACAGGGTTAATGAATCGGAATCTCTGAGGACAGTGTTTGGGGATCGATATCCTTTTTTTTTCCCCAGTGTTTATAAGTAAATGCCAGTTCTTGGAACTTATTTCTGCAAATTGTCACTTTACCGAATTGCAAGCCCCAGGGCTCTGGGTTCATTCCCATATGTTGGTGAGAGAATTCTTATCAAATTACCCTTGAAACCGAGAAGGACCTTGTGGGGCTTGTGTCCCCCATTTCTTTTTTTTTTTTTTTAATTTATTTATTTTATTTATTTTTGGCTGCATTGGGTTGCTGCACACAGGCTTTCTCTAGTTGCGGCGAACGGGGGCTACTCTTCGTTGCGGTGCGCGGGCTTCTCATTGCGGTGGCTTCTCTTGCTGTGGAGCATGGGTTCTAGGTGTGTGGGCTTCAGCAGTTGTGGCACGTGGGCTCAGTAGTTGTGGCTCATGGGCTCTAGAGCGCAGGCTCAGTAGTTGTGGTGCATGGGCTTAGTTGCTCCTCGGCATGTGGGATCTTCCCGGACCAGGGCTCGAACCCGTGTCCCCCGCATGGGCAGGCAGACTCCCAACCACTGCGCCACCAGGGAAGTCCCTGAAGAGACTATTTTAGATAGACATTCCCAAACGTAATTATTCCTAAAGAGTTTATCTAAAAGCTCTTATCTCATTTAGTTCTATTTTATTTATCTAAAAGTGTCATCATACCAAGTTATTTTTCTTGTTGACAAACTTTGTAACCGGAATAATAAGATGTAGTTTGATTCCTAGTAAACCTACAATAAAAATAATGTACTTAATGTCGATGACTCTAAAGGCATGCCTGTATTAATTAAACTGAAATGGAGCAGGACCCTATGGGGACCTCTCGGGTACAAATCCTTTCTGTGACCCCTGTTTCTTGTTCGTAGGAAATAGGCTTCATTCAGCCTCCTTGACCTTCCCTGAGTTCCAAAGGGCAGAATTGACAGTAGCTAATCAGGGAAGGGAAGGAATGTGGAAACAAATGAGGAGCAGTCAAGAAACAATAGTGCAGCCAGGCCGGGGTGGGGGGGTGGGGGGGGTGGGGGAGCAGGTCCTGGTTCCTCTACCATCACCCCCTCAAGGAATATACTTAACAATACCTTTGAGTCTTTCTGTAGGAACTAAGAGGATGGAAGTGGAGGATGGTAACTTCAGGCTGAGCACAAGATTATTTTTTTTATTTTATTATATTTTTATTTTTGGCTGCGTTGGGTCTTTGTTGCTGTGCATGGGCTTTCTCTAGTTGCGGCTAGCGGGGGCTACTCTTCGTTGCGGTGCGTGGGCTTCTCATTGTGGTGGCTTCCCTTGTTGCAGAGCACAGGCTCTAGGCACGTGGCTTCAGTAGTTGTGGCCCACAGGCTTTGTTGCTCCTCAGCATGTGGGATCTTCCCAGAGCAGGGATTGAACCCGTGTCCCCTGCATTGGCAAGCAGATTCTTAACCAGTGTGCCACCAGGGAAGTCCTGAAAACAGACTATTTTTATAAAAGTTTTATGTAAGTCACATGGTAACCACAAAACAAAAAAGATAAAGAGAAACAAATCAAAGCACACCACCATAGAAAATCATCAAATCACAAAGGAGGAGACAAGAGAGGAACAAAGGAATTACAAAAGAGCCAGAAAACAATTAACAAAATGGCAATAGTAAGTCCAAAGCTTTCAGTGGATAGTAAACAACATGTTAATGAGCAACCAATGGGTCAAAGAAGAAATCAAAAGAGAAGTTTAAAAATACCTGGAGACAAATGAAAATGGAAACAAAACATACCAAAACTTATGCAATGCAGCAAAAGCAGTTCTAAGAGGGAAGTTTATAGCAATAAACACCTACATTAAGAAAAAAGAAAGAATTCATATGAATCACCTAATTTTATATGTAAAGGAACTAGAAAAAGAAGAACAAACTAAGCCCAAAGTTAGTTGAAGGAAGAAAATCACAAAGGTCAGAGTGAAAAAAATCAATGAAATAGAGATTAAAAGACAATAGAAAAGATCAAAGAAACTAAGAGCTATTTTTTTGAAAAGATAAACAAAATAGACAAACTTTTAGCTAGACTTTCCAAGAGAAAAAAGAGAGTGGACTCAAATTAAATTATAAATAAAAGAGGATCATGAAACTGCTATGAACAATTATACACCAATCTATTGGACAACATAGAAGAAATGGATATACTCCTAGAAACATAACAATCTACCAAGAATGAATCATGAAGAAATAGAAAAATCTGAACAGATCAATTTTTAGTAAGGAGATTGAATCAGTAATCAAAAACCTCCCAACAAACCAGATGGTTTCACTGGTTAATTCCACCAAACATTTAAAGAAGAATTAATACCAATGCTTAAACTCTACCAAAAAATAGAAGAGGGAACACTTCCAAACTCATTTCAAGAAGCCAGCATCACCTGATACCAAATAAGACAAGGACACTCCAAGAAAAGAAAATTATAGGCCAATATCCCTGATGAACATAGCTGCAAAAAACCCTCAACAAAATACTATCAAATTCAGAGGTACATTTAAAAGGATCATATTCCATGATCAAGTGGGATTTATTCCAAGAATGCAAGGATGGTTCAGCATTCACAAATTTAACCAATGTGATAGACCACATTAACACAATGAAGGATAAAAATCATCTGATCATCTCAATGGGTGCAGAAGAAGCAACTGGCAAAATTCAGATCCTTTTATGATAAAAACTTTCAAAAAACTTGGTATAGGGGGAATGTACTTCAACATAATACAGGCCATAGAAAAGTGGTTGCCAGGGGCTGGGGGTAGGGGGTAGGGAGAGATTGGTAAAAAGGTACAAACTTTCAGGTATAAGATGAATCAGTTTGAGGATCTTATGTAAAACATGGTGACTATAGTTGGTAACAGCGGATTGAATAATTGAAATATTCTAAGAGAGTAGAAGATAAATGTTCTCACCAAAAAAAAGAAAAAAAAAGTAAATATATGAGGTATTGATATGTTAATTAACTTGATGGGGGGAATCCTTTTGTACACAAAAAATTCGTGCATCTTATTGTATGTAAAGTATACTTCAATAAAGCCTATTTTTATAAACTACAAAAGATGTTCCGAAAAGACGCTAATCCACACCCACATACACATCACCCAGGATTAATAAATGTTAAACATTTTTGTCTTTTGCTTTAGCTTTTCTCACATAGAAGAAATGAAATATTACTGATAAAGGTGAAGTTTTCATAGTTCCCAGACCTATTTCTTACCTCTCCCCACTGTCAAGCACATTCATAACGTTGTGTGTTTCCTTTCTGTCCATTCAAAAAAAAATGTATTAACAAACGCCTTCATTTCATTGTTGAAGATACTGAAGCTTAGCGAGAACTAATGCACAGGCCATAGTTAAACAGTGAGTCAGTAGCACAGCTGGTAATGATGCTCTTTCCCCAGAGCTATGCTACCTAACTTGTGTTTCAGGAGCTGCTCATGTAATTTACATAACCACGAGAATGTTTACACCGCTGTTTATCCTCGGTTTGAAACGTGAGTACTATGTGGCACGAATGGGAATTTAGTGTGTTGTGACGTTTCTCCAAGGGTTTAAAATGGACTGCTTGGAAACTTTCAAATCCAAGATGAATGTGATTTTTATCACTATAGCTATTTGATATCAGTTTAATGACAAGCCAGAATACAGATATTTATGTATTTCCCTCTGAATTTGCCATAGACATTACTAGATTAGTTTCAAAGCAGCTAACACCATGGAATCCCAATGCTTCAAAATCCAATTAGTTTGGACTTCCCTGGTGGCGCAGTGGTTAAGAATCTGCCTGCCAATGCAGAGGGCACGGGTTCGAGCCCTGGTCCGGGAAGATCCCACATGCCGCGGAGCAACTAAGCCCGTGTGCCACAACTGCTGAGCCTGTGCGCCACAACTATGGAAGCCTGTGTGCCTAGAGCCCGTGCTCCGCAACAAGAGAAGCCACCGCAATGAGTCACCCACGCACTGCAACGAGGAGTAGCCCCACTCGCAGCAACTAGAGAAAGCCCGCGTGCAGCAATGAAGACCCAACACAGCCAAAAAGAAAAATAAAATAAAATAAAATAAATAATAAAAAGCTTGTGTTAAAGAAAAAATCCAATTAGCTGGCTGTATTTCACAGTTTGTTTTACATTGAAGGGGTACAGAACACACAACCCCAAAATACGCCACTTTGGCATACTGATTATTTTCAGCTGAGGGCACTTGGGAAATAGCAGATACAGGAAGGGTTCTCTGTCCTACCTCCCCCTTTCTACCTAAAACCAGGTCATAACATTTCCCATGAAAAAGGTACCTCCCTGTACCAGGAAGAGAGCATTCTTTTTTTTTTTTCTACCAGTTTTATTGAGATATAATTGACATTTAACATTGTATAAGTTTCAGGTGTGCAACATGATGATTCTGTAGAACATTCTTAGACTGGGAGTTGACCTAAACCAAAATGGACCTGTGCTAAGAACCCTACTAAAGTAGCCTGATATTCCATGAGTTCCCCCCTCCCCGTATATTTCCTAGGCATTGTCCCCCAATTTACTGTCCCTAGTCCAAGCCACTTTGTCTCACCACATGCCCACAATTTTTTGTTCTTTATGTAAAAAGGTATGTAAGCTTTTGGCTCTAATGTCCTCCTCAGGTCTTCATTTTCCTTCTGAAGACTCCTGTGTGCATGTAAAAACATTCAATTTATAAGCTTTTCTCTTGTTAGTAATGTTTTATCTCAGTTTACTTCTTAGGCCAGCTGCAGAACCTAAGAGGGTAGAAAGAAATTTTTCCTCTCCTACAACATATGTATGAGACAAACACAAGGACTGGTTTGACATTTCTTGCTCTTTTTTCTTGGTTTCTCTTTTTTTATGGTCCATCTTTCACTTTGTCCAGATTTTTTCCCCTCAATTCTAATGTTTATATTTCAGAAGCTTATAGATACTGCGGGAGAAGAGAAGAGTTTAGGTTGGTTTTAGGTATTTCGTAATGATGAAGATGTTAATCTCCTTTTGTAATTTTGTTTTTCTTTGAAAAGCGGTAGACAGTTCTTTCAAAGAAGACTGCTAACTTTGATTGTCACTAGTAGAATAATTTCTCTCTTTTTTCTCCTTAAAAATAGCAATTGTTCTGATTAGAAAAATAATATAATTTCTCTTTCCTTTATTGGAGAAGGAAAACAAAACAAAACAAACCAGTTGGAACTCCAAGCTTAAATTCACAATGGGGTTTGGAGCATTTTCTTTGTCCTTTAGCATTTGAAAGCTGCACCTTCATTTGCTGGTCGCTCTGGTTACCTCTTCAGTTCTCATTGGCTGTTGACCTGCAGATCACAATGCAGGCTGAGTCTGTCCCCAGAGCAAGGCCATCATCACCATTTCTGCAGCATACTGTAGAGCCACTGACGCCTCATTCTGGGGTTTCTGAAACCGGATTATGAATGTCACTTACCCAGTGATGCGCTTCTCTGTCAACAACATCTGATCATTGTAGAGATGACCACATCAGACTAGCTGTGCCTCAGGGCACTGCTGGGTCATTCGTGACTAGGATGGGGAGTAGGAGTGGAAGGGACTCTTTCCTGGGTGCTGCAGAAGAGGAAGTACTCCACCCTCCTGTGGAGAAGTGTGACACATTTAGGATGGAGGGAACAGACATTCTAAAAATCCACAGCTGACACAGTTGTTTCTGAGGTGCTGGAGGATACAGAATTTTACTGAATTCCCCTTGGTTTTTGGACTGCTAGTTAGAAGACAATATATAAAGATTATGAACTGAAGCACAGTTGGGGAGAGAGACCTGAAATATCTGCTTTGGGACATTTAATGGTGACCTTTAGGTAAGAGATATGGATGAAGCCACCTGTGGATGTGGGACTCGGGGGATGGCCCTTCAGGTCAGGGATGGTGTCAGTGTCTTCACTGGCTGAGAAGGTGTGAGCATTCTGAGGAAATGATGTGGTTTGTTTCATCACTGGGAGCATCAGGAATTGGCAGTAGTGATCTGGGACTGGGAACAAGATGACAGAGAATGAGAGGAAGAATCTTGGTGGGAAAATCATAAGGCTCTTTCTCACATGTTTCAGCCCACGAAGGACTGTTCCAGAGGAAAGCACTTTGTTTTGTCAAAGCAAAATCATTGAGAGGAGGTTGCAGAAAAGGTTTGAAGTCTTTGAACACTCTCTTATTTAATGGTCTTCTATGTAGCTCTGTCCTCTTTAGTAGACCTCTTATTAAGCCTGAGGCCCTTGTTCTCATCTGTGCCCTGTGTGAGTCGGTACACGGGTCAGATTCGCTCTGCAAATACACTGGTGTTGTTTCTGAGGTGCTGTGGAAGTGTAAGTTTGTCTGCTTTGATTTATCTTTCAAGCTTAACTGGGTGGACTTAGTTCTAAAATACTAGTATTAAGACCATCTTATTCATGCTCTTTCTGATTTTAGTAACTTTAATCACTTCTTAGATTTTACATTTCCAGACTGGAGAGTTCTCTATTTTAAACATTTTTCCGTATATTGTGTATCGGATCTTCGGTCTTTTGATAGATCTGTGACGCTTTTTCCAGCCTCCTTCGTTTTCGGTTGGTGTGGTTCCAGGGAGGGACAGGCCTGGGGCATGGATGTCCTTGAAAGCTTATGGGTTTCCTTTAATCAGTATAACAAGATTTTTGACAGTTAAGGCAATATAACATCTTTGGAGCGTGATAAATCCCTCTTAGAACTGAATGTGAAGAAAACATTTTCTACACCGGCCAACTCCTACACTTCCTTTTCTTGTAGAATATGTAGCGAAACCCGATCTTGGGGTCTAAGAAGTTAGAGCTCAATTGAAACTCACAAGTAGAAAACGACACGGTATTTATTGCTGCATTAGTTTCTGACCTGCTATTACGCTAAAACATTTTAAAAATCGCTCTGAATTACATTTAAGAGGAGCGGGCTCACATTCGTTTTCTGGAAGTCATGGGGCACAAATGGTAGCGTCTTCGGGAGGTAATAAAAGGCAAACGCTGTTGTTTTGGGCAAGATGTTTCGGATTTAGGTCCGAAGCCTCCACAGACTACGCCTAGCAATCCCTCAGTTTCGGTTCCGCCCAAGGCGTGTGAGCTGTATCCATAGTGACCGGGAAGCTTCCCAAGCCGGGCGGCCCCGCCTCTTCCGCTGCACACGCTCCCGCCTCCGGCGGCAGGGAAGCGAAAGGACTTCCGTGTGCCGGGGCGCTCGGCGCCGCCGGCTCGTGTTGCGGACCCCCCCGGCGGCTACCAAGCCGCTCCAGGCCCGGGAGCGGCCTGGCGGGGCGCTTCCGGCTTGGGCCACTGCGGCTGCGCACGAGGAGCGCTCTCATTGGCCAGAGCCGCCTCTTGCGATTCGCGTCACGGCGGCGGCGGTGTGAGGACCCTCCCGGACGCTGGGTCGCGGCGGCGGCAGCGGGCGGCCCCTCCGCTGGTTTGGGGTCCCGGCGGCCGCGGTTCCGAGGAGTCCGAGACGCGTGGCGAGGCGGCGGCGAGCTCTGGTGAGTTTCTCGAGTGGGAGCACGGGCCAGGCCGGCGGGGGCGAGGGCTGAGGGCGGGTGTCCTGGCAGCGCGGCGGGCGGGGAGCGCGCTCCTCCATCCCCTGCTCGGTCCGCCCGACCCCCGGGCCGGCGCCCCTCAGGGCCGGGTTTCCTCCGCCCCGGGCCTCTCAGCCCCGGCTCCCTTCCGGCCCCCCCAGCCCTGGGTCCCCTCAGTCCCGAGTCCCTTCAGCTCCGGGTCCCCGGCTTCCTTCCATCCCGGGTCCTCTCAGCCCCGGCTCCTTTCGGCCCCAGCTCCCTTTGGTACCGGTCCCCCCAGCCCCGGGTCCCTCGGCCCCGGCTTTCTTCGGCCCCGCCCCGAGTCCCCCAGGCCCTAGCGCCCCTCCGCGTCTCTGCTGGCCGCACTCCTGGGTGGGCTCCGCTTGGGCCCCCGTCCGGCCCCAGCGGCGGGGAGAACCCTCACCGGTGCTTGCCCGCGCGCAGGCGGCCGGCTGGACCGCGTTCTGGGCCTGGTGTCCCGGGCGTCGGGCTGCCGGGCGTCGGTGTCGCCCCTTGAGGCTGCTGCTCACCGGCTTCGGTGGGTCTGGGCGTCTGTGCGAGAGCTCGCATTGGGCACCGCTGGCTCTGGGTCTTGTTTACCGTCTCCTCTGGGGTTTGACAACTTGGCGAGGTCGCCCAGCAGAAAGCTTGAGAGGTCCCGCTGCGGTTGTACCGGGCACGCTGGCTGCGTTGCAGGGTGTTGGCGTCTTTTTAGCAGAGTGGTCGTCTAATGTCTTTAGGTTTAGACCCTGGACTTCGCAGTCTTCATAGCTCTTCCCAAAACAGTCCTTCTTCCTTCCTCCAAAGAAACCATTGAAAACTCCAAGAAATCTGTCATAATATTTAAAACCATGTTCCAAGTGAAATGTTAAGAATAGTTTCCTTCAACCCAAAGCTTTATTTTTGGGGCAGAGATCAGAAACTTTGTCAGTTTTGAAGTTTGACGTGTCCTATCAAAGGTTACTTGCATGTCTCATCTTAACCACCCTCTGACTCTAATTCCGTTAGAATTTCATAGATTTTTCATTCCTGACTTTTTCATTTCTAATGTTTATTTCATAGAAATTTCCCTTCTAATGCTGTTAGATGTCCATAGATGTTTTCATCTCCTTTCACAAATTTGTCAGTGTCGATTGTGATTATCCAAGACTAAAATCCTTCCATCAGTAGTTGGGACTTCCACGCCTGTGGTGGCTGCTACTTGGTGAATTATTATGAAATTTGAAGAAATTTCAAGTTGATTTAAATATGAAAGACATACTTCTTTTAATTTCTGTTTGTGATTGCCTACCCACTAGTGTATGTTCCTATCTAGACTTTAGGCTCCTTAGCAAGTTTTCTCTTACTGGGGCACTAAGGATGAGAGGAGGATTTCCAGAGCCTAAATGAAAGAGTTTGTGTTTTTCTGTCCGTACATTCCCATATATTAATAAGTGAATAGGTTTTTTTTCCCCATCAATAGTGTCAATTTAGCTCATGCACTTTCTTTGTTGTAAATTATATTTTGTTTTCCAAAATGAAAACAATTTTGTTTCCTTTTTTATTTCAGGGTCGGCAAACTTGACAGCTTGTGGGCAGTGTCCTGCCAGCTTCCTGTTTTTGTAAATTAAATTTTCAATGGGACATAGCCGTATGCGTTCATTTAGGTATTGCCTGGTTGCTTTTGTGGTGCAACATAGAGTTGAATAGTTGGGACAGAGACCCTTATGGCCTGTAAAGGGTAAAATATTTACTCTGTGGGCTTCAATAGAAAAAGTTTGCCGACTCCTACTTTATTTCATTAAAAATGATGCATATTCAATGTGGAAAATTAAAATGACTCAGTAAAGTATAAAGGAGAAAGTAAATATTATCCAGAATCACAGCACTTAGAGGGGTTTGTTTTTGTGATTATCCTTATAGAATCTATTAGTGATTGTTTTCATATAAATGGGCTTATATTGCTAAGTGTTGATTTGTAATCTGTTAAAAACTCAGATTATTTTTATTTGGCTGTTGAATACATTGTATTCTCTGGATTGTAGATCTCACTAGAAAGGGCTTGATGAGCCAAGTTTTCCTGATTTGTCTTACCAGTCAAGATTTAAAAAAAAACTGAGGCACAGTGGATGCTTGGTGGCGGTGGAGGACACTATTTATTGAGCACTTACTATGGACTAGGTAGTTTTCCAATACTTACCATGTAGTAAGTAACTTAATACCTGCAGCAACTTTGTGTGGGTACACAAACTATTATCCCTAGTTCCAGATGAGGAAACTGAGGCACGGAGAGATAAACTGCCCGAGTTTGTCAGCTAGTTAATGGTGGAGCTGGGATTTGAATCCATGCAGTCTGGTTGCAGGACCCAGGCGCTCCATGTCCTGCAGAGCCTCTTAGAGTATTGCTCAGTGTAGCAAGTTTTTAGACAGTCCAGAGATATATAATGTGAAAAGTCTTCCTTGAGCTCTTCACTCTCTGTAGAAAACCACTGTTAATAAGTTTGATACAGAGCTTTCCGCCTCTCTGTGTCTGCATATGCCAATGTTTATTTGCAAATCTGTCTACACATGTAGGTTTTTAAAAAATTAATAGACTTTATTAGAGCAGTTTTAGATTTACAGAAGTCTGTGTGGATAGTAAAGAAAGTTCTCATATTACCCACCCTCCATTTTCCCTTGTTGATAACACCTTGCATTAACTTGCTGTATTTGTTACAATTGATAAACCAATATTGCTACATTGTTAATTAAAATCTACATATTAGGGCTCATTTTTCCTGTTGCAGAGTTTTTAAAATGGGATCAAACCAACCATTGTTCAGCAGTGTGCTTTTTTGGGGTGATTTTCAAAATATAGTGCTTCTGGACTTTTTAATGCAAATGAAGTCTTTATTCACTAACATTCAGATTAATGACACAAATTTAGCCTTTTCCTTGGAGTGGAAAACTTGCCTGGAAGTTACTTCGTTTTCTCTTTTTCAAAAGTTTATTTTGTAGCACCAGCTGCTTTTCTCTGAAGAAAATCTTATTTTTTGATGGGACATTCTGGCTCCTCTGTGAAGCCGTTCAGCTTCTCGGAGGTTTCTTGCTGCTTTTCATCGGAAGAGTGGTGCCCATCACCCCACTTAGCATCAGCTTCCTCCTCACTGAGACTGGTGTTTCCCCACCCATCATGATCGTTCTCAGCATTCTCTTCCTCAACTTCCAGAACGTCTGTTCCCGGAATGTAATCGTTAGCATCTAATTCTCCATATTCTTGTACCCTTGATTTTATTGAGGCCTCTGTAGTCTTACCCTGGAATTCCTTCTGCAGTATCTGAGGATTCAGTTTTTGGAAGAACTGAATCAGAGTCCTAGGAGACATCATCACATTCTTTCTTTGTGTTTTATACTGGGCCAGGTTTTGAGGAAGTTTTTTAGTCGTTGAGCTGTTATCTCCTTCAGAGCTTTGTTTCCTACTGTCATGACTTCCCCAGAGTTCTTGTCATAACAAAATGGGTGGCATGGTCATGAGCAACACCGGAATGCGCTCTGGGACTCCCAGGTGCTGAGAAGTGTATACAGCAGACCGAAGGATCTTGTTACTTCTCTGTGGTGCTGCTGCAGAAACCTTTGCACAAGGGGATAGAAAAAGCATGTGAATTCCTGCCAATCTGGAGATGAGGTTCAGGAGCACTAACTTCACTTCAGATGTCTCCTTATAACTCTACAGCTGCTTTAGTAGTTTTTGTGCAAATTCTTGGGGCTCATGAATCAAATGGATAGCTGAAAAGTTAAACACTTGTAACTTTTTTCTTCTTTTGTTTCTGAAGTACTTTGGTAAGCTTCTTTTCTTGTGTTTAGAGCCTCTCCCCCAAGGCACGCTGCATTAGCATTCTGAGTCGTTGTCCTCTTCCTCTTGTTCATCTTGCCCTTGTAAGAAGGTCAAGGCAGCGACTAATACCTTGGTGACCTTAGAGAACCACACAGTTGTGGGACTTCCCTGGCGGCCCAGTGGTTAAGACTTCGCGGTTCCAATGCAGAGTGAGAGGGTTTGATCCCTGGTTGGGGAATAAGATCCCACGTGCTGCACAGCACAGCCAAAAGATTACAAAAAAAAAGAGACAGAAGCATACGGTTGTGATAACATTGACGGTCTTGGCGTCATTTCAGATGCTTCTTCTGTAGTTTAGTCATCACTTCCAAAGATATCTTGGGTGCAGTTGCATTGCTGTCCCTTAACATGTGCATGTGTAATTCTGCAATACTATATTCACCTTATTCTTGTTTTTGCACTTTTATTCTCATCGGTCACAAAATGAGTGTACAGAGTCGTAGCAACTTACATGGCAGCGTCGAGGTTCAAAGAAGATCTCTGGCAACCTTGATGGATAGATGAGGTTCTCAGCAAGATCAGAGTATTGCAAAATGTTATTGGAAGACCTACATTCAAGACAGTGTAGCTGTAGAAGGGCAGATCTTTCCGTTCTTGAGGAAAGTTATCTAGATGTTCTGGGTGGCAGTGACCAATCTATGCCATAAACATCACCAGCTTTGCCAGTTCTTTGCTGGGTTTATTTGGTTGCAACTTGAAAATCTCCCACGTTGGGTTTGTAGTGAATATTCTGCTGTGGAAACTCGTCAGTGTAGGCCAGAGGGTCTACTTTATTATTTCCGTAACTGCTTGCGGGTTGCTGGGCAGCTAGTGTTTATTTCTGCTGGACAAGTTGGCTGCAGACTGGCTCTCCTTGAGCAGTTCTCAGAAGAGCTACACCACTGACACCAGCCAACCCTTCTCAGGCTGTGGCTTGGAATCTTGCTTCCAGGTGTGACCGGAAGTAGCACTTGGGAGCTTGGCACATGGCGCCATCTTGGCTCATAGTAGTGTGCTTTAAAAACCAACACTCATGATGGCGTTCCAGGTCAATACATTTGTGTCTACTCTGTTCTTTAAATCGTTTGTTAGTATTTTATTGAATGTGTGCACCATAATTTAATAGTGTTCCTATTGCTGGATGTTTAAACTTATTGTATATTATGCATATGCATTGTATGTACAATTGTTGCAGGCTGATGGCTCTTTAGAGTAGCTCTCTAAGAGTCTAGTTACTGGGTTGAAGGAAATGCATGTTTTTCTTTTTGATGTATATTGCCAGACTGCCGTCCAGAAAAGCCACAGCAATGTAAACTCTTAACCAGAAATGTGGCCGAGGTCTAGCTTCTCCATTGCCATTTCCAACTTTTTTTTCAGTCTGTATCTGATTGGCAGTTAAACATATCTTTTTTTTTTTTAAACAGTCTGTATTTTATTTTATTTTTATTTTATTTTTTTTAAATAAATTTATTTTTAGCTGTGTTGGGTCTTCGTTGCTGCACACGGGCTTTCTCTAGTTGCAGCGAGCAGGGGCTACTTTCCTTTGCGGTGCACGGGCTTCTCACTGCAGTGGCTCCTCTTGTTGCGGAGCCCGGGCTCTAGAGCACAGGCTCAGTAGTTGTGGTGCACGGGCTTCGTTGCTCCGCGGCATGTGGGATCTTCCCGGACCAGGGCTCGAACGCGTGTCCCCTGCATTGGCAGGTGGATTCTTAACCACTGTGCCACCAGGGAAGCCCCAGTTAAACATATCTTGCAATGATGTGTTCTGTCTCACTGGGAGATGTGTTTTGTTCTGATAGCATTCTTTTGAAGTTGATTTAGAATTACTTTAGGCAAAATCTACATTCTGTAGTTGTTCTTTCTAGTACTTACCCCTTAGACAGAGCTGCTCACCTGTTTAGATTCCCTATCTAGTCCTGGAAAGCAGCGTGATTTTGCCATCCCTGTTAAAAGAATCTGGGCGACTGCCCAGTAGACTATATATTTCTTGAAGATGAGGAGCATGTAACTTTATTCATATCTGTTGTAATCCTGGTGGTGAGTAAATGTTATATTCTTTTCAAAACCTAAATTGGATTATGTTGTTTTGGGCTTACTGCTGAGTGAAGTGCTTTAACTTTGTTAAAAATAACCTTTTCAAAGTCTTTGTGAAATGTAAACTTGAAAAATTGCAGCACAGAATTGTCATCTTGGTGTATATTCTCTATGTTATCCCTTTTTTTAAAAAAGATTTTTTTGATGTGGACCATTTTTAAAGTCCTTACTGAATTTGTTACAATATTGCTTCTGTTTTATGTTTTGGGTTTTTTGGCTGCGAGGCATGTGGGAATCTTAGCTTGCTGACCAGGGATCGAACCCGCATCCCCTGCATTGGAAGGCAAAGTGTTAACCACTGGACTGCCAGAGAAGTCCCTCTGTATTATCCTTTATTTCTAAAATGAGATAAATAAGAGCGATTGACATCCTAGTCCCTGTTTGTAAGGAAATAATTAACCAAACCTATTTAATAGGAACATTTGGTATTCAGTTTTGGAAGTTAAGGAATGGATTAATTAGGGGATTTGTTTCATGTAACCCATGGTTTTGAATTTGCTGTATTGGGGTATACCATGTGTTAGAGAGGATGTGTGCTGCCTAAATGGTATGCTTGGCTTCAGTAGACATTGTGAGGCTCCAGACAGAAGGAGAAGGGAAGCCAAATTCAGGAAACTGCCAGAATATCTTCAGGCATGGGGAAAATACCTGTGGGAAAGGACACTTCAAGTATTTAAATAGAAGACCACATACACACACAAAAAACACAGAACTTTCTTTATATATGACTTGTAATGTTACATATTCTTATTGGATTTATGAATTTTCCACAATATCCATGCACAGGAAAACAAAGCATACAAAGCAAAATGGTCTTGAAGAGAAAGAAATAATTAGCTTATTAAATTTTGACCAACTTCACGTTTTCTTTTGTATACATTTTTTTGTTAGTATATTAGCTAATTATTTTTCACTGGTAGCATATTGACTTTAATCCTGTATGTCCTGAAATTTTAGTGTCATGAACATGTATGCATAGTTGTATTTGCATACCCATTCCTTTGGTCCAGGAAGAAGCAATGGTGGTGAAAACTCCTTAGCATGGTGGAACAGAAAGTTTATTTTTATTTTCTTGGAATTTATTTACATTTTATTTCATTGCAGAATTTCTGTAACTTAAAAGAGCCAGAAATATAATAATTATATATATATATTAAAGAAAAGTGAGGAAAAGGAGAAGGCATATATTCTTTTCCCAAGTGGCAGCATAATTCAATGACTAAGAATAAAATTTGGATTTGAATTTTCTTGGCAGCCGAGATAAAAATGGAAATATGGTAAAATATATAGCACTGAACTGGAAGGAGGAACAAGACCAATTTTCCAGGGATAAATCTTCCCTTGATGGATTTTAAGGAACTATTTAAATTGGGTGTTACATAAAGCTTTATTTTATTTATTTATTAATTTTTTGGCTAGGGGCCCTTGTTAAAAAAATGTGAGGATGATGCATTAACGTTTCAAGCCAATGAAAGAAATTTTATATGGAGCAGTTGGTTTGAATTTAGGCTGCAGATGTGTGTTTTAGTTGGCTAATACAGATTTTTTTTTTTTTCTTAACGTATTTCAAACATACGGCAGAATACAGAGACAAATATAATTAATCTTCACACATCCACCATACAGTTATATCAGATCTCAACGTTTTCCCACACTTCCCTGTTTTTTTTTTTTTTTTAAAGAAAAACCTTTCACATACAGTTGAAGCACCTTCTTGGGTTACGTTTCACTTTCTTCCCAGAAGTAATGGTATCTTGAATTTGGTGTTTCTAATACCTGTTTTTATATAATTACTACATAGGAGTATATTCAGAAACAGATCAGTATTATGTTTTGGGTATTTTCAAACTTTATATAAGCAATATTCTACCTACTCTGTAACTTGTTTTTCATGAAACAAGTTTTTTTAGACTCATGAAATTGCTGATATTTTTACCATTTTTGACCTACAAAAATGGTAGTTTCATATGGTTCATCCTATAGTCATCACTTTTATCTGCTGTATAGTTGTATTATTATGCGAATACAGCCAGTTTAAATTTATTTTCGTGTTGATAGGTATTTAGGTTGTTTCCATTTTTCCTGTTTTAAAAACAATGCTACATTGAACATTCCTGGTTAGAAATCCTTGTGCACATATTTAAGATCTTTGGCAAGTTTTTCAAACTGCATGTTGGGAGCCATTAATCGGTTATGAAACCACTTTAGGAATTAAAATAATTTAGAGAAATATCAGGTTGTTTTGCAGTAAGGATTAAATGTTTTGTGAAATTTGTGTGTGTGTGTGTGTGTGGTTACTAAGTTTGAAATGAATTCTCTGGTGTAAATTACCCAGAAGTGGAATTACTGGGTTTGAGGTTATGGGAATTTAAAGTTCTATCAGATATTGCCAAATTGCTTTTCAGAATTGAGACACTTTGTGTTTTTTTAGCATGAGAATATGAGAATTGCTATATCTAAATCCTTATAGATCCATGACATTGTCAGATTTATTACATGTTTACAAGTCAGATGAGTGTGCAATGATATTATCTTAAAATTTTTCTTGATTAATTATGAGATTGAGCATGTTGAAATGTTGAGTGACTATTCAGATTTCTGTTTCTTAGCTGTCTGTCCCTCTCTGTCTCTCCCCCCCCCCCCCCGCCAATTGGGTTGTCCTTTTAAAATTGCTTTTAGGAGTTTATTGCATATCCTGGTTATGTCTGTGAAATGAATTGTAGGTATTTTCTAGTCTGTGTGGCTTATCTGTTAACTTTTTATATGGTTTGTTGAATAGAAAGGATTGTCAAATCTATCATCATTTTTCCTATTGGTTTGTGTCCTTGGTGCCTTATTTAAGAAATCTATTCCATACTCCAAGGTCATTTAGGTCTCTGCATTTCTTTCTAAACGTTTTAGAAATTTGGTATTTTATATTTAGATCTTGATCTTGCCTGAAAAAATTTTTTTTGTATATGATGTGAGTCAGGGATCTAATTTTTTTATATGCATAGCCAGTTACCACAGCACTGTTTAACACTGTGTTTTTAAATTTGAATTGTAAATCTTTTGAGCAGTTTCTGGTTCAACACAATAACAGCCTTTTTGTCATTCATCAGGTTGCTTCAAATGTTCAAGTTTGTGACTTCTGGGCCAGAGTAATTGATTGGTGGATTGCTTGATCCAGAAACAGAACCTAGAGGAGTAGATAAATATAGCACATTTTGTAGATCTCATCCAAATGTCATTTCTCTCAACCACTTTTTAATTAATTAATTTATTTATAAAATATATTTATTCTATTTATTTACTTTTGGCTGCTTTGGTTCTCTGTTGCTGTGCATGGCTTTCTCTAGTTGCAGAGAGCGGGGGCTGTTCTTCCTTGCAGTGCACAGGCTTCTCATTGCGGTGGCTTCTCTTATAGCAGAGCACGGGCTCTAGGTGCACGGCCTTCAGTAGTTGTGGCTCGCAGGCTCTAGAGTGCAGGCTCAGTAGTTGTGACGCATGTGCTTAGTTGCTCTGTGGCATGTGGGATCTTCCCGGACCAGGGCTCGAACCCGTGTCCCCTGCTTTGGCAGGTGGATTCTTAACCACTGCGCCACCAGGGAAGCTCTCAACCACTTTTTAAATAGAAGCTAGGTTTCAGACAGTTTGAGGATAAACTTTTTTTTTAAATAAATTTGTTTATTTGGCTGCGTTGGGTCTTTTTAAAAAAATTTTTTTTTAAATTTTATTTATCTATTTATTTTTGGCTGCATTGGGTCTTTGTTGCTGCGTGTGGGCTTCTGATTGCAGTGGCTTCTCTTGTTGCGGGGCACAGGCTCTAGGTGCATGGGCTTCAGTAGTTGTGGTGCACAGGCTTAGTTGCTCCGCGGCATGTGGGATCTTCCCAGACCAGGGCTCGAACTCGTGTCCCCTGCATCGGCAGGCAGATTCTTAACCACTGCGCCACCAGGGAAGTCCGAGACTTTCAGTTTTGATTTTAGAATTATACATGTAAATTTGGATCTTTCTGAAATGTCTGATAGAAATCGCTACAAATCTCTTAATTTAAGAATGAAAACTATTTTTGTTTCCACTTAAAAAGGGTTTTTAGTCTGAGAAGAGTTGCTGTGAGGTCTGCAGATAGTTATATATTCTAGGTTTGTTTGGTTTTTTTTCCCATTCCTTTTCTTTTACACTTGTGGTTGAAAGAAGACCTTGTGGTTTAGTGGAATTTAGTGATATTGGGAAAGGTTGTAGACACAAGTTTTATTTGTAGATTTCTGATTGTGATATTGAGAAAGATAACTAATCACTTCTTGGTTTCTCCATCTGCAGCATTGTAGAAACTAAAAACAAAAAAGAAACTTATGTTGTGGAGGGTATTATGCAGGATGAGATAGGGCCCTGAATGACTGTTATTTACTTATGGAGACAGGTCTTTACCAAAGTAGGGTTTTTGATTTTGCCTGAAACATTGATTGTACAGATCAGATATTTTACCTGGACAGATTTTATTTCTGAAATAGTTGGAGCAAGAGTGTGGTTATATGGTATTATAGTGCAGATGATTTATGAAAGGAAGTCTTTGCCTAATTTACATATTTTGGTTTAGTGTAGATATGACAATTTATGTATCATGGGCTTGTCAGGATTTCTCTGACTATAACATTCAGGACTGTTGTTCCTATCATGTACGTTTGCATTTTTGTGTACTGTTCTTTGTTTTAGAAACTCAGGGTTACTTATAGATCTTGGGAAATGGAAACGACCATTGTAACATGCCTATAAGAGTTGTATCAGATCCTTTTTTTCTTTAATTAATTAATTTATTTTTGGCTACATTGGGTCTTCGTTGCGCGCGGGCTTTCTCTAGTTGTGGCGAGCGGGGGCTACTCTTCGTTGCGGTGCGCGGGCTTCTCATTGAGGTGGCTTCTGTTGTTGTGGAGCACGGGCTCTAGGCACACGGGCTTCAGTAGTTGTGGCGCGAGGGCTCAGTAGTTGTGGCTCGCGGGCTCTATAGAGCACAGGCTCAGTAGTTGTGGCACACAGGCTTAGTTGCTCCACGGCATGTGGGATCTTCCCAGACCAAGGCTTGAACCCGTGTCCCCTGTATTGGCAGGTGGATTCTTAACCACTGTGCCACCAGGTCCTCAAATCCTTTTTATAAAGGTGTTTTTTATCCGTGACCATGACCAGTGGCTTTAATGGACTATTTGTGCCTTTAATGAAGCCCTGTAACATGGTGGTAAGGTATGGTCTTTGGAGTTAGATACAGATTTGAATTCATAGTCTCCACTAAGTTTGTGTCATTGATGACTTATTTGATCTCCTTTAGTGTCAGTTTCTTCATCTGTAAAATGGGACCCCGTTTCATAAGGATAGCTGGAGGATTAAATGAGATGATGGGTGAAAGTCCAGCTACTTAGCCTGGTTCAAAGTTGGCTCCGGTAAGTGTTAAGCAGCAATTCACCTCCCTTCAAAGAGATAACATCATGACCATGACCAGGAAAAATGGAACCACTTACCTTTGTGGGAGGCAGTGTTGTATAATGGAGAGGGCCTAATCTGGGTACTTCTTGCTTCTCTATTTTGTAACTTGTATAACCTTGAATAGTCTTACCCTGAGTCCTCTCGTTTGTAAACAGAGATCATACTATCTGTAACAGGCAGGGTTTTAAAGTTAAATGAGAGTATGTATAAAAGCTCACTTTATCTGGCACTTGGTGAGTATGTATAAAAGCTCACTTTATCTGGCGCTTGGTAACCTCTAAATTAGCCTCTAAACTTTTAGAGTGATAGGCAGTAATACTGTGCTTCTGAAGCAGGTCTCAAGACTGAGAGAGGTAGGCTTTCACTGGCTTTTCCCCCAACTCTACTTCACAGCATAAGATTTGCCTGATTTCTTCTCAGGAAAGTTGGTCAGTGGGGTTGGGCAGTAAGTTAGAAGAGGTTCCTTGTGATTGTACTTAAAAGTTGCCCTACTTCATGCTAGGAAAGAAAGTAGTGTAAATGATACAGAGTGTTGCCTGTCTTTATAGCTTCAAAATAATCTTTAAAAAATAAACTGCATTTGATTTGAAATGTTTCTCTGCACTTACATCAGTTAAGACTTTATGAACATGAACGCGTGGTCGTGCCTGTCTTAGAAATGTAGGTGTTGCTCCTTCTCAGTTATCAAGTGTATCGTTTTTGGAAGAGCTGTATCAGTTAGTAACATATGTTGGGAACTTTTCCCATTTTATCAGTTATTCTTTTCCCAGTTATCAGGTTTTTTTATTGACATTTTTCTACTCAGGAATGTTTTGAGTGTTTGGGAAGGATTCCAATTTTAACCAATCATTTTATTGCTTCTGGTATGTGGCAAGGCTCCATGGTCCTCCCCATTTCTTTTTTTTTTTTTTTTAAATAAATTTATTTTTTTAATTAATTTATTTTTGGCTGCATTGGGTCTTCGTTGCTGCGCACGGGCTTTCTCTAGCTGCGGCGAGTGGGGGCTACTCTTTGTTGAGGTGCGCAGGCTTCTCATTGCGGTGGCTTCTGTTGTTGCAGAGCATGGGCTCTAGGCGCGCGGGCTTCAGTAGTTGTGGCACGCGGGCTCAGTAGTTGTGGCTTGTGGGCCCTAGAGCGCAGGCTCAGTAGTTGTGGCTCACGGGCCTAGTTGCTCCGCGGCATGTGGGATCTTCCCGGACCAGGGCTCGAACCCGTGTCCCCTGCATTGGCAGGCAGAGTCTCAACCACTGCGCCACCAGGGAAGCCCTCCTCCCTATTTCTTGATTGTTTCTTAATATTTTCAACATCGCTGTAAAGTACAGTGTACTGTCAGTGTTAACTCCTGGTTTTGTCACTTAAGTGCTATCATGCATTTATTTGAGAACAGCTTATGGTTCATGCTAACATCGAAGGTTGGGGATAAGAGCATTAACTTGGGTGTTAGATTGATTAGATAAATTAGATTGCCACTTATTACTGTAGTTATCTCAGGCATGTTATTTATAACCTCTCTGGGTGTTTTGTCATTTCCAAAATGGAGGAAATAATTGTACCTATCCTCCAGGATTGTTGCAAGGATTTAAAGAGATAATCCATGGGAAATGTTCGTTGCATGTTGTTAGCACTCATTGCATGTTAGCTGTTCCTGTCATTCTCCCTCCTCCTCCTCATCATACAGCAAAGATTTTTAAGCTCCTTTGCATCCCAGACCAAGCTTGGTGTTGCGGATACAAAAATGGGTTCCAAAAAAGGCTCCCTGACCTTGAGAAGTTTTGCATTGCAGGAGGGGAAGACAGGCACGTAAACAAAGAAATGCAATAAATTCTGACAAGTACTATAATAGAAACATTAGTAAATGAGAAGAATAAAGGAGTTAGTGTCAGGTGCCTGGGGAAGTCAGGGAGATTAGTTTCTGCCTGTGAACTTACTCTTGAAGTGTGGGTAGTCATTCCCCACTTATTTATTCACCAGGTATTTAGTGAATACACCTACTGTGTGCCAGAAGCTATTTTAGGTACTGGGGATATAGGTGTAAAGAAGATATATTGGGTTGGCCAAAAGGTTCATTCGTTTTTTTCCATAAGGTGGCTCTAATAGCACTTAGTTGTCTTCAACTTCATTCGAAACAATTTTGTTAGATTGTATTGTGACAGCTGACGTATCACTGTGCATTTAAAAAAAAAAAAACTTACCCAAATTGGTGAATTTTTGTGTAGCCATTTTAATATTGAAGATGGAAGAAAAAAGCAACATTTTTGGCATATTATGCTTTATTATTTCAAGAAAGGTAAAAACACAACTGAAATGCAAAAAAAGATTTGTGCAGTGTATGGAGAAGGTGCTCTGACTGATTGAATGTGTCCAAAGTGGTCTGCGAAGTTTTGTGCTGGAGATTTCTCACTGGACGATGCTCCACTGTTGGGTAGACCAGTTGAAGTTAAAAGTGATCAAATGGAGACCTTAATTGAGAACAATCAACATTATGTCACGCGGGAGATAGCCGACATACTCAAAATATCCAAATCAAGTGCTGAAAATCATTTGCACCAGCCTGGTTATGTTGATCGCTTTGATGTTTGGTTTCCACATAAGTTAAATGCAAAAAGCCTTCTTGACCATATTTCCACATGCGATTCTCTACTAAAACGTAATGAAAATGTTCCATTTTTAAAACATTGTGATGAGAGATGCAAAGTGGATACTGTCCAATAATGTGGAACAGAAGAGATCGTGGGGCAAGCGAAATGAACCACCACCAACCACACCAAAGGCTGGTCTTCATCCAGAGAAGGTGATGTTTTGTATATGGTGGGATTGGAAAGGAGTCCTCTACCATGAGCTCCTTCCGGAAAACCAAACGATTAATTCCAACAAGTACTGCTCCCAGTTAGACCAACTGAAAGCAGCACTTGATGAAAAGCATCTGGAATTAGTCAACAGAAAACGTGTAATCTTCCATCAGGATAACGCAAGACCGCCTGTTTCTTTGGTGACCAGACAAAAACTGTTACAGCTTGGCTGGGAAGTTCTGATTCATCCGCCGTATTCACCAGACTTTGCACCTTCAGATTTCCATTTATTTCGGTCTTTAACAAAATTCTCTTAAAGGAAAAAAATTCAATTCCCTGGAAGACTGTAAAAGGCACCTGGACCAGTTCCTTGCTCAAAAAGATAAAAAGTTTTGGGAAGATGGAATTATGAAGTTGCCTGAAAAATGGCAGAAGGTAGTGGAACAAAAGGGTGAATATGTTGTTCAATAAAGTGCTTGGTGAAAATGAAAAATGTGTTTTTTATTTTTACTTAAAAACCAAAGGCACTTTTTGGCCAACCCAATATAGTGTCTCTTCTTTCAGGAGTTTTCAGTCTAGTGAGAATAGACCAGTAGTAAGTAAACAAAGAAATAAAAATACCAGAGACAAGTGCTGTGGAAGAGATTAAAAGGTGATGTGATAAGGAGTGACTGAGATTATGTGGTCAGAGAAGGATTCTTTGAGTAAGTGACCCTTAAGTTGAGACCCGCATGTGAAGAAGGAGCCCAGCCATGGGAAGATCTGGGCAATGAGCATTCCAGGCCTTGGGAACCAGGTGATATAGAGCCGTTTGAGCCTTTGGAGTGTTTGGGGAGTAGATGGGAAGTCACTGTGGCTGGAATGTAGTGGGCAAGGGGGAGAGTGGTACAGAATGAGGCCAGAGTTAGGGGCTAAGTCATTTAAGGTTTTGTAAGCCAGGGTAAGAGGTCCCTTAGGTGTAAAGGAAAGCCATTGGAGGGCTCAAAAAGTAAGGGAGTGTGTTTTGAGAAAGATCTGCTGTGACCGCTGTGTGAGGACTGGATTCGGAGGATAAGGGGTGGGGTGGGTGGGTGGGTAACAGAAGTGGAACCCAGGAGACTTTACTGGCTGTTGTATTAGGACAGGTGAGAGATGCTGGTGGCTTGAACCAGAAAGTAAGAGTGGAGGGAAACAGGTAGATTTGGGCTGTGTGACCCCTCTCCCCCCATCACTGTAAAGCTTTTTATGTTCTTTTTTGTTTTTGGCTGCGCCGAGCGGCTCGTGGGATCTTAGTTCCCTGACCAGGGCTTGAACCAGGGTCCTGGCAGTGAAAACACCGAGACCGAGTCCTAACCACTGGACCGCCAGGGAATTCCCATGGTAAAGCTTTTTTTTTTTTTTTTTTGGAAGAGTTAGGTGGTGACTTTTATTCCAACCTCCCACCCAGAACAGAAGGTAAGGCTTTTTGAAGTGTTAAGCTTAAGAGGTCCAGCCCCTTTCCTTGCCAGTTAATGTGATAGAAATCTGCCAGCAAGGTTCTCTAAAGATTTATAAACCAGTCAGGGTAACACATCTAGTACTTATTTTTAATAATGATTTGTAAAGAGAAAAAATGGCTAGTATTCAAAAGAAAATCTGCTGCCTTTAATATCCCTGCTGGTCCCATTGTTGAAATAAACTGTTCCATCCTAAAAAAAAATCTCGTTTCATTATTAGTAGTTCAGATTTGCATCACATATTTTACTTCACATTGAAGTCTGAAAGAAGAGGTCATGAGGGGCATAACATACTGATACTTCCACGTAGAACATTCTGTGCCACTCAGGTTTCCAATCAAGGAAGAGCATGAACTTGATACCAGAAGTCTCATTAACCATGCACTAACTTCAAACACATACTCAGTGTGGAATGACAGACCACACTGGAATAATTTCAGTATACAACTTTCAAGTCACTTTGAAATTGGCTACTTTCAACTTAGAGGAAGCCAACAAAATCATGGGACATATTTTGCAGCCTGTCCTCTACCACTGAATAATCTAATTATAGAACTAGAAAGCGATGCCACTAGACTCAGACTACTTACTGCACCCTACTTGCTGTGTCCCAGTTAATACAAAGGGACATTATACCACTGGCCCTTAGAATTTGAAGACTTAAGGTCCATGGCAGTTGGCAAGTCTTTAGAGAACCTTGCTGGAAGATTGTATCACATTAACTGGCAAGGAAAGGGGTTGGACCTCTTAAAATTAACACCTTAAAAAGCTTTACAGTGATGGGGGAGAGAGGCCCTCTGGGTGCTAGAATGTTGTTTGTTGCTGGTTACACAGCATTTATACTTTGTCAACTTTGTGTCCTTTGTGTGCTTTTCTGAATGTATTTTTTACATCAATAAAAAGTTTACTAGACAAAGAGGCCATATAGTACTATAGTATATTTCCACCCCCCCATTAAAAAATGTGCAAAATACACAACATAAAATTTACTATCATCAACATTTTTAAGTGTCATGTTGTATATCCATGTTGTTGCAGCCATCACCACCATTCATCTACAGAACTCTTCTTTTCATCTTGCAAAACAGAAGCTATACCCGTTAAACGGTAACTCTCCATTCCCTCTTTGCCCCAGCGCCTGGCAACCACCATTGTACTTTGTATGAATTTGACTACTTTAAATAACCTATGGTGAATGGAATCATAAGGTCCTCAGGTTCACTCAGGTTGTAGCTTGTGTCAGAATTTTCTTCTTTTTTTGAGGCTGAATATTTTCTTGTATGTATAGACCACATTTTGTTTATTTGTTTATCCATTGGGCTGCTTTATCCACTTGGGCTGCTCCACATTTTACCTATTGTGAATAACGCTGTTATGAACATGAGTGTATAAATGTCTCTTCAAGACCCTGCTTTCAATTCTTTTTTTTTTTTTTAATCAGGTTATTGAGAATTATGCTTTCTCAAACCTGTTCATTGTTTTTTATTTTATTTTATTTATTATTTATTTATTTTTGGCTGTGTTGGGTCTTCATTTCTGTGCGAGGGCTCTCTCTAGCTGTGGCAAGCGGGGGCCACTCTTCATCGCGGTGCGCAGGCCTCTCACTATCGCGGCCTCTCTTGTTGCGGAGCACAGGCTCCAGACGCGCAGGCTCAGCAGTTGTGGCTCACGGGCCCAGTTGCTCCGCGGCATGTGGGATCTTCCCAGACCAGGGCTCGAACCCGTGTCGCCTGCATTGGCAGGCAGACTCTCAACCACTGCGCCACCAGGGAAGCCCCCTGCTTTCAATTCTTGTGAGTACATACCCAGAAGTGGAACTGGCTGGGTCATATAGTAAATGTATTTTTAATTTATTTGAGGAACTGCCGTACTATTTTCCACAGCTTGCCTGCTCTTTTAAAATAGGGGGCAACATAAAAATTAAAATTATGAAATAGGTGAAGTAATACATTGTACTATAATATAGTCTACCTTTGGTGGGAAGCCCAATATAACTGATTAAATATGACATAAATAATATTAATTCCTTTTCTTCTGGTTTTCCTGTGGAGAATAAGACATTTATTCATTCATACAAGAAACCTTTACTGAATGTCTACTGTGTATCTGTTGCAGTTTGGTTCTCAGCAGTGAGCAAACAGAAACCCTTGCCTCATGGAACATGCAGACAAGTACTGGTTTTTAGAAAATACCTTTCCTGGGATAGAGCTAAATTTCTAGACCAGAAGTATCAAACCATTAAGTTAGCAGTTTGTTCAGGTAGAGGAAATTGCTTTTGAGGTACCATTTAAGCAACCTTGGTGCTTTTAAGCAACATAATAATTTACCTTATGCAGTATTATTTGAAGGGAAAGTGAAGTCTAAGAAGTGTGAGTTTTAAATTTTCCATTGCTTTCCCACTGGGAAGGAAACTTGGTGTGAGTACATTTGACTGGGAGTCAACAGATGAGGGTCCAGTCCTGACTTTAACATCTAATATTTGGTATTCTCCTGGGTTTTTTTTTACTTTGATCCTTACCCCTCCTCAGTCCTTTATATAACTTTTTTTTTTTAAAGGATTTTGTCTTGTGTTTATTATTATGCTAGTATCACTTTTCTTTTTTAAAAATAAATTTATTTATTTTTGGCTGCGTTGGGTCTTTGTTGCTGCGCGTGGGCTTTCTCTAGTTGCAGCGAGCGGGGGCTACTCTTCGTTGTGGTGCACGGGCTTCTCATTGCGATGGCTTCTCTTGTTGTGGAGCACAGGCTCTAGGTGCGTGGGCTTCAGCAGTTGTGGCTTGTGGGCTCTAGAGCGCAGGCTCAGTAGTTGTGGCGCACGGGCTTAGTTGCTCCGCGGCATGTGGGATCTTCCCGGACCAGGGCTTGAACCTATGTCCCCTGTATTGGCAGGCAGATTCTTAACCACTGTGCCACCAGGGAAGTCCCTAGTATTATCACTTTTAATCCTAGTAATCCCTAGTTCTGTTTTCAAGCTTATTCTCTCCTCTGAATTCCAGATTTATGTTTCCTGGTGCCAAGTGAACATTTCTTTCACTTCAGACACCATTTCTGAAAACAAATCCATTCTTCCTCTGCTGTGAATTTGCTTCTCCCCTGGATCATCAGTGAATGGCATCCTCTATACGCGCGGCTGCTTGAGCAAAAAGCCTGCGTCATCTGAGTTCTTTCTTGTCCCTGTTCTCTGATTTCTGAACAGACCCTGGAGTCCTTGCCTTGCATATGCTGTTTTCTCTGTACAGAATACCTTTCCTCTACTCTGCTTGGCAAATCCCCATTGCTTTTGGGCAGAGTTAGTGACGCCTGTGTCTCTGCTCCTAGAGCGTGTGAGGTCAAGTTTCCATTTTACTTCTTTTGTTTTATAGTTTCATATTTGATCATATGTAGAACAGACTCTGTCTACTGGGAAGAAGCCTTAGCAAATTTAAAAATAAGTTATTTATGCCAATACTTAAATTAGTTTGTGAAAACATTTAAAAAAAGTAATAGGGTGCATGTTAAGCAATTTTATACAGAAAATGAGTCTTTTCCAACGGACACTGCAGGTATAATAATTCATTCAATAAAAGTATATTTAATCTAGATATTGGGGGCAAGAGGTCTTGCAACCTGTAGAGGAGGTGTAGGAATTGAAAAACTCACGTTAGTATTTTCTTTCTTTCCTCATCCCCACTGGCCACTCAGAGATTTTAAAAGACCTTAGATCTGCCCTACTTGCAGAAAATGCACCCGGTTGGGTTTGTGTTGGACTTCTATGTCTATTGATAAATTCAGAGCACCTCTCAGTTACTTGTTCCTTCCTGCCAGCTGTTTGTATTGGATTCCTTTCTTTTCTCTTTTTTTTAAATCTTAGTTCTATGTAATATAGCGTAGTATGCTTAGAATCCTGACCAACGAAAAATTTCTGAGGAAGTAGAATAGAGATGAATTCTTCTGGTTAACAGATAATGGTACTCTGAAGGCTTAATTTCCATCTCCCATCTCACTTCCTTTTACTGTTAAGAATCAGAGCAAGTTAAAGCCTAGTTCCGAATACTTTCCCTGTTTTTTATTCTTCTTAGCAAGAAAATAATTTATTCAAGTACAGCTGGACAGTTCATTGTTCCAGCTACTCTTAGAGATTAATGGCCTTGGATAAGTTGCCTAATCTCTGAGCCTCAGTTTCCACATCTGTAAAATGGGAATAAGATACCTCAGAGGGCCATATGTAAGAATTATGTGAGATACCGTCTGTAAATTCTCTGGTACAGAATTTAGTTTTGTTAATCCACAGTAAATGTTAGCTCCCTCTTCCCTGAAACAAAGTGAAATGGTGGGTGTGAAACAGCTTTGTAAATAAATATAAATCACTAGCATTGTTTCCTCTTTCAGCACTGGGTATTAATAGCATAGTTTATAATCTCATTATTATAATATGCTGGCTCAGGCCCTTATGTGATAGGCACAGGCCCAGATTTGGTGATCCTTAAAGACTGTGTTTGTTCTTGTTCTAAAAACTTGAGAGAACTCCTACAACAAACTCAGATGATTTATGAAACTAACAGTTGGCTAATTCTTAGTCTAATTCGAACTGTTGAGCTAATTCTTAATTTTGTGTATCCACATATGAACACTAAGTGCATCTTTTACCCTCTCTTCATACTATCCAGGCCCTCCCACATTGCCCCACTCCTCCTCTGCCCCAGTAAAAATTTTGAATCCCATGGGATTTATGAGCATAACATGTACCTTGGCTGCTTCCTGTTTTTGTCTTTCTAGTTGGATTGGCTGTGATAATCACCTTATTTGGATATGTAACTTAAATCTCTAAAATAAGCTTTTGTCCTGTGAGTTATGAGGTAGAGGGCCAAGGACTTGAAATTATTGAACTCCTAGGAAACTTATGTGATCCAGTTTAGAGAAATATTGATGATCTCTGAACGTGTTTTTACCACTTAAGGACATTTAAATATCATCTGTCATGTTCATTAAACATTTATGTGCGTAGCACTTTCTGGGAACTCAGGGATATAATAGGAGTGTGCTCTTGCCTTCCAGAGTAATCTACTTGGAGTTCAAAGCAGCTCAAAAATACTGAAATTTCAGACATTAAGCAACTTAAATGCAAAACATAACCAATAATATGTGCCATGTCAGTCAGAGACATTGTCTTATTTCATAAAAGTATGGTGAATTTTGGTTTCCTCACCTGTGAAGTAGAACTCAAAATACCCTGAAGGGTCATTGTGATGATTTAAATGAGATTGGATATGTACAACCTAGTTGTAGTACATAAAATCCACATATATTCTTTCTACAGTTAGGTATGTGTTTAATTGAAAAAGTATTAGATGGCATGTGGTAAAAACAATGCAGGCAGAACGAAATGAAGAGTAAGCCTTCTCACTCCAGACCCTGGGTTCTTCCCTGTGTGCCTCTGGACCAAGAGCACAATTTCAAATAAATAGGTATTCTATGTACACATGTATACTTAGTCACGATTTTATACTTTTATAATGTATAAGTGGGAACATTATACATGTCGTCTTTGGTATCCTGCTTTTTTCATTTAAAAGTCGATTTTGGCAGTCCTCTTTATCAACAAATGTAGGTTTTTTAAAATACATTATTATTTTATTCTTAATGATTGCAGAAAATTCTAGTTTTAGTGTATAATAAATAATACAACATATGTCTTCCCCCATCACTCATTCAAATATGTTAATTCAAAACTTTCTCTCCTTAGGGTCAACTCACTATCCTAAAAGTCCATCCTCCCAAGAAGAAGGAACAGAAAGACCTCTTTGTAAGAAAGGCGCGGGTATCCCATGAACGAGACAGCAGAAAACCGACTGGAGTACAGCAGGACTCCAGAGCCAGATATAAGGCTCAGAAAAGGGCACCAACTTGATGGTACAAGGAGAGGTGACAATGACATCCACCAAGGAGATTTGGAGCCTCTTGTAGAGGCATCTGTCCTTTCTTCCTATCATAAAAAAGTAAGTTAAAGTGGAAGGATGGTAAGTAAAACAAATTTATGGGAATGTAGCTGGAGGAAGGATATTAAAAAGAAAGAGTACGGGGACTCTGCTGGAGAGAGGATGGCGTTTTGAAAAGGAACCCTGAGCACATTTGTAAGATTTTGAAGTCTCTTATTCTTAAGGTAGCTAGGAATTAGTTATGCCCTTTCTGTTGACACGTAAAACCGTACTTAAGCTGCGCTATCTTATTTAAGAAAGGAAATGGGTTTTTGTAGTTACCATATATCCTTTATAATTCAGCCATGATTTAGTAATGACATTATCGTTTATATTTTCGGAGAAATCCTAATTGCATGCTGGAACTACTTCTCAGAGTTTATCTCCAGTGCATACCTTGGGAGCCAGTAGAATTCTGGGGAAATAATCTAATCTTTCCTTTTACCTCGCAGAGAAAAGAGCAGCTTTTAAATGATTCAAGCAGCTATACCGAGAGCGCAAAGGTGTAAATATCTGTGAGCAGGTCCCAGTGTCATTGTTAATAGACATTTTGCCGTGTGCTTTGGAACCTTGCAATTGTGTAGCACGTTCAACGTTGTGCTTCTAGTACGGTGTTTCTCATACTGTAGGTTATGCCCATTAGTAGTTTGTGAAATTTATTTTGGTACTACAAGCAGTGTTAATTAGACAGCAAATAAAGATATTAAGGTGCATATATGTAGTAATATACATTTAAACTATGTTATTTGATGAAATTGTTTAGCTTTATTTAGATATGTATGTGTTTATAGATATGAATAATATATACATTTCTTACTGTGGGTTGTAGTTAGAAACATATTGAAAGCCTCTATTTGGAACTGCATCTTTACCATCGTAAGAGATAAGCTTATTGTGTGGGTAATAGTGGTGCTGGTTGGAACTCGAGAGGATTGTCTTGTCTTTTCAGGTCTTTTATAAGAATTTCACCAGAGCACTGTAGAAATACAGGCTATTGTGGCAGGAAATTTAAGGTTATTTCTTCTTTTACCCTTGGTAACACTTTGTAAGCCAGCTTCATACTCTTGGCTAGTTGTGCTACATTGAAAGACTATTTGTGTCCCTGTGTGTGCATGTGCCCCTGCATACACATGTGGGCAGGATTAAAAACAAGATTTGCTGACTATGAGTATAGTGTAATTTGGCCTTCAAACTACCATTACTCTTTTTTTTTTTTTTTTTAATTCATTTTATCTGTTTATCTTTGGCTGCATTGGATCTTTGTTGCTGCGCGTGGGCTTTCTCTAGTTGCGGCGAGCAGGGGCTACTCCTCGCTGCAGTGTGCGGGCCTCTCATCGCGGTGGCCTCTCTTGTTGCAGAGCACAGGCTCCAGGTACACGGGCTTCAGTAGTTGTGGCACGTGGGCTCTAGAGCGCAGGCTCAGCAGTTGGGGCGCACGGGTTTGGTTGCTCCGTGGCATGTGGGATCTTCCTGGACCAGGCAGGGATCAAACATGTGGCCCCTGCATTGACAGGTGGACTCCCAACCACTGTGCCACCAGGGAAGCCCTACCATTACTCTTTTAAAAGAAGTTTGACAGCTATCTGGGGTAAGAACTTTCTTCCTTGCTTACAGCTTTGCTTTCTTGTTGATGTTTTACAATAACATGTACTAGCAGCTAAGACTTCCCTATTCAGGCTGAGCAACTTGACTTTCCCTCCACTGCTACTTAGGCCTAAGCAGTTATCCAAGTAGTAAGAACTGTCGCTAGGTTTGGATGAGGACTGGGTTATCTTTTCTTTTTTATTGTAGTAAACACATCACATACGTTATTGCTAACCGTATGCACTTTGTTGTGCCGCAGATCTCTAGAGCTTTTCCATCTTGCGTGAGCGAAACGTCTACCCATTGAATAACAACTCCCCATTTTCTCCACCCCGCCAGCCCTCGACAACCACCATCCTACTTTCTCCTTCTATGAGTTTGACAACTTTAGATACCTCATATAAATGGAATCATGTAGTATTTGTCCTTTTGTGACTGTCTTATTTCACTGAGCACAGTGTCGTCAACGTTTGTTCATGTTGTAGCATAAGACAAGCCTTTTTTTCCTAAGGCTGAGTAATACTTTATTGATATGTATATATCACTCTGTCTTTATCCATTCATCTACTGATGGTTGTTTAGGTTGTTTCCACCTCTTGGCTATTGTGAATAATGCTGCAAATATCTCTTCAAGGTACTGTTTTTAGTTCTTTTGGATTAATATCCAGCAGTGGGATTACTGGGTCATATGGTAGTTCTGTTTTTAATTTTTTAGGAGCTTCCATACTGCTTTCCATAGTAGCTGAACCATTTTACATTCCCATCAGCAGTGTACAAGGGTTCTAATTTCTCCATATCCTCATCAACACTTTATTTTCTTTTTTGATAATGGCTGTCCTAACAGATGTGACTGTGGTATCTCATTGTAGTTTTGATTTGTGTTTCCCTGATGATTAGTGACGTTGAGCATCCTTTTCATATACCTATTGGCCATTTATATGTCTTTTGGAGAAATGTCTATTCAAGTCCTTTGCGCATTTTTAAGTTGGGTTTGTTTTTGTTTTGTTTTTGTTTGTTTTTTGCTATTCAGTTATAGGAGTTCCTTATATATCTTGGATATTAACCCCTTATCAGATCCATGGTTTGCAGATATTTTCTCCTGTCCTTAGGTTACCTTTTCACTCTCAATTGTCTTCTTTGCTATGCAGGAGCTTTGTGGTATGACATAGTCCTACTTTTCTAATTTTGCTTTTGTTGTGATATCGGTGTCATATTTCTTCATGCCCAGTGTCACGAAGCTTTTTTTTTTTTTCTTTTTTTTTTTCGGAAATGCTCAACATCTTTAATCATTAGGGAAGCTCAAGTCAAAACCTCAATGTGATACCACTTTACATGCATAAGAATGGTTAAAATTTTTTTGCAAGGGGGACAATTACAAGCATTCACGAAGATGCAAACCCTCATATATGCTGAGGGTAATATAAATGGTATAGCTGCTCTAGAAAAACTGTCATCAGTTCTTCAAAAAGTTAAACAGAGTTATCATATAACCCAGCAATACCACTTTTAGGTTTGTACCCAAGAGAAATAAAAATATACATCAAAACAAAAACTTTATATGTATGTTCCTAGCAGCACTATTTATGAGTCAAAAAGTAGAAACAACTCAAATGTCCATCACTTACTTGATGAATAGATATATTAAATGAGATATATCCATAAAATGGAATATTTTTGGCAAAAAAAAAAAAAAAAAGAAATACTGTTACATACTACCACACGGATGAACCTTGAAAACATTCTGCTAAATGAAAGAAGCCAGTCACAAAGATGACATATTTAATGATTCTGTTTATTTGAAATGTCTAGAATAGGCAAATCTATGGAGACAGAAAGTAGATTTGTGGTTGTCAAGTGCTGGGGGGATGGGGAAATGAGGAGTCACTGCTAATGGGTATGGGGTTTCTTTTGGGGTGATGAAAATGTTTTAAAATTGACTGTGTCATGAAGCTTTTCCTCTACATTTTCTTCTAGGATATTTATAGTTTCAGGTCTCACATTTAATTTTTTTTTTTTTTGGCTGTGCTGCGTGGCTTGTGGGATCTTAGATCCCCGACCAGATCAAACCAGGGCCCTTGGCAGTGAAAGCATAGAGTCCTAACCACTGGACTGCCGGGGAATTCACTCTTTTAACTTATTTTTAGTTAAGTCATTTTGAATTTGTTTTTGTGTATGGTGTAAGCTGAGGGTCCAGTTTCATTCTTTTGCATGTGGATATCCAGTTTTTCCAACACCATTTGTTGAAGAGACTATCCTTTCCCCATTGTGTAGTCTTACCACTCTTGCCGAAGATCTGTATATGTGTGGGTTTATTTCTGTGCCCTCTGTTCTGTTGCATTGGTCTATATGGCTGTCTTTATGCCAGTACCATACTGCTTTGATTACTGTAGCTTTGTAATATGTCTCGAAGTCAGGAAGTGTGATGTCTCCAGCTTTGCTGTTCTTTCTCAGGACTGTTTTGACTATTCAGAGTCCTTTGTCATTCCATATGAATTTTAGGATTGTTTTTTTCTATGACTGGGGTTATCTAAAAGGAAGTGGAAATGTAATAAGCAGAATTGGATGAGGCTTGACTCGGTTATTGAAGGACTAAAAGGCATTCCAGGCAAAGGGAATAGCAGATGTGAAGACTCAGAAGTAAGAAATAGCATGATGCTTTTAGGGAATAGTAATAATGATAATAGCTAACGTGTTTTGAGTATACATTGGTGTGTATTGATGTGTGAACCTGCAAAATGTCTGGTATAGCTAGAGTGAAGGGTACAAGGGAGTCGGTTTGTTAGCAAGTGAGCCTAGACGATCGGGGCCTAAAATCCAGATCTTTAGCCTCCCAGTCCAGTGTTCTTCCACCCTCCAAAGTTCTTTCTGAAATGTGTAGTGTTGTGTATTGGTTGAAGTGGATAGACCATTACTTCTAGGCCTCTGGCTCTAAAGCATCAGCTCTTTTAACTGTATTTGCTGAACTTCATAGTTTGTGTTTTGTAACCGTCTATAGATAAAAACACAAAAGAGGCATTTCAAACCAGGTTACCCTTGATCTTTAGTTTTATGGCTTTATTTCGTATCTCTGAGTTTTTAAGGTATTAAGTTGAATAAAGAGAGCAGCCTTTATGGTTGTCCTACTTTTCCTCTGCTCCAAATTCTTCATAAATGGGGACTGGAGCCAACTTTTCATTCATTCAACCTAGGAATTATTTTCTTGAACTGATTTGCTTTAACCAAACTTATAAGAATGCCACTGTATATTAGTTTATCATAAGAAAGCTAACTTGTAATTAGACTCCCGTCTGCCAGTCACTTCATTTTTTCTTGAGGAGGTCTACTTAGGAAATTCAGTTAAGATTAGAGGCAGTTGCTTTGTGAGAATTTTTTTAAAAACTTGGATGATTTTAAAGGTCTTTTCCATCAATCTTTGATAGAGATAACTAGTCTTTACAGGGTGAGTCTGTATGTTTCTAGGCTGGCCAAAGTGAGTGTTCAGATAGACTGGCTGTTGTACCTCCTCCGTTGGACGACACCAGAGATGCAGTCATCGGTGCTTACTCTTTCAGCTATCATTTTTTGAAGACACCTTAATTTCTACTAATCCCTGTGTTTGAATGTTAGCTATATCAGCTTGCTAATGCCCTTACTACACATTGCAGATTTCTAAATTTAAGGCTGGATTCAACCTGTCAACTTTCCAAAAAGACCGTCAAAATAACCTGTTGATTTATATAACTGAATCACTTTGCTGTACACCTGAAACTAACACAACGTTGTAAATTAACTGTACTTCAGTTTAAAAAATGGTTAATAAAAAAAGCAAACAAACGAAAAATAACCTGTTGATGAGACTAAGCGAAGTCTCTGATTTACTGCAGTGAGAGTGAGCATCACTCTAAAGCGTCTTGCTTTAGAAAGGAGAGGCCATGGGTGGCTGTGTGTAGGGTGTGGGGTCTGACTTCTAGTGGTTTAAAGCAAGTCTTTCAATACAAAGATCACGTTAACATTGCGCAGAGTTTGTGATAGATTAGGACAGTTGGAGCAAGTCTAGTGAGCAAGTTCTTGCTTGATAAGTGAGTAGGTTTACCCAGTTCAGCAATTTATTATACTAAGGATCTGGTTGAGCAGTCTAATGTTAAGTGAATTTCTGAGAAGTTCCTAAAGCTAACAGCAAAGTTACCTACTGGTTTGTATCCTTAACCTTCCTGGGCAAGGATTTCCTGAACAAATGAAGTCATGTTGTATAGGGGCCTTAGATCTTAGTCCTCATAATTATGTGAATGCAGGAGCCTCAGTTCTCATTGACCTCTGTAGGGGCATATACATTTTAATCAAAATTTGCTGTCCTGGCCCTGGGTATCTTACCATTTCCTTGACCTTTATCTTCTAATTGTGGATGGTGTTATGATTGTAGATCTCTGTGGCACTTTGTCTACTGACTTCAACTAGTAGTTAAATATATAATTTATGTCTTGCTACTCCGCTAAATGCACCCTAAGTTTCAGCTGAACTGAACTAGTCTCTTTTCTTCAAAATGGTACTTTTGCTTTTCTCTCTTGACAGTTCTTTTATTTCGTCTTTCCAAAATTCTATTCCTCATGCAGCCTTTCCCGAGCTCCACACTCCCTGCCTTTAAACTGGCTGTACCTTATTTCTTAGTCATTTATGTAGCTAATTCAGCCCCTTATTAAATTGTATGCCTATGGAAGACAGAGACTATATTTTACTCATCTTTTAAAAAATCCTCTTAATAAATATTTATTAAACTGAATTACTCTGTTGAACTGAGTTGGGCTAAAGCAGATAAATGCCCAATAGACTGATGAATTATTTTCATACTAGACTTATCTTTAAGGACTTTCATCTTTATCACTCTGGTTCTCTCTTTCCAAAGGTAAAATACACTCCAGAGAATTAACATTTTAGGTTGCAGTTTGTATGGATCCTCAGAGTTGGATATTGTTGTGTTTTGAGATATAACCCACTTTAACTCTTCTCACAGATGGACTTCACTGAAGATAGCAGGAGAAAAAGATTTGAAAGTGTCTTTGTACTCACTTCAGAGCATTGACCTCTCTTTAAGTTTAAATATAGTGATTTATTCATAGAAAGCCTTAGAGAATTACGATTTATGCCTTTATTTTAGGCAGCTTTGGTTTTAATTGTTTATCATTTACAATGTCCTGTTTCTCTTCAAAATTTGTTTTGATAACAGAGATATGACAACAGGAGCAGAGCAGAGCAAATGTTTAACCCTTGTATGTGATCATCTTAGTATAGATGCAGTTTAGTATTTGAAACAGATCTTTGGGTGTGTGGTTTAGTGGCTACTAGAAGGGAAATTAAAAGTAATTTCCACTCATGACAAGGTAGTTCTTTAGAATTAATATTGGAAGACAGACTTTTATATATATAGTGCTCAGCACAGACTTTCCAAACCTTCATTATGTGGCAGAGCTATAAACTTGCCCATGTGCCCCAGAGAAAACATTTTTGTCCTGTGTTCTAGCCACTGCTTGACTCTACCACTTATTTCCTACATGTTATCCTCTGTTTAACCAGGGGAACTATATTTACCACCACCCACTCTGTGTAGATCCCTAATTAGCAACTCCACAATGCTTGAACACAACAAATAACTATTTATGGTCTAGTGTTTTAGACATTTGTTTTTTGAGGACATGTTGGTGAGTATTCTGTAATAGGAGGGTGAGAAGTGGGGATAGTGTTTGGTAGATCAGCAGACTTATTAATACTTTGCTCTTCTGAAGGAAATGTTCTTTTATAAAAATTCAGAAATCTTGCTGACATGTTGGGATGGGTGGAAGTATTTATCTTTACTGGGGTGTGTATTTGACCACTGACCACATTCTGCTTCATAACACATACACTGGACCACGGGAGGTGGAAATATTACCGTTGGTGGTATTTATTAATAAAAAACTGATCCCCCCCCCCAAAACAAAAAAACACCTGGATGAAGCTACATATCTTAGTAATGTAATCTACAGTGAAATTCTGGCCTTACATATAGGATCGCATTCTTTGAATTGAGGTTAGCTTTTTAGAAGCACCATTTTGGATAGAAGGGCAGTTGTAAAAGATGAGAAGAGAAATGCATACAGGCAGTCCTAATGCTTTGCAAGTTTCCAGCATGCATGAGTTTCAGCTACCATTATTTAACTTCGTTAAATAATACCAGTCCCTCCACAGTATGGTTCAAATTTTAGTTACTGTGGTATATTTACTGTGAAGTAATTCTTAAAGTGCCAACTCTCTGCTCTCTCTCCAGTCCACAGATGATGGTGCAAATAGTAGATGTCCATTGTATTGATGACTTCTTTGAAAGTCTGTCAGTGACTGGTCAGTGTACATCTGTTACTCACTTAATCCATGAGACAGCAAAGTGTGTTGCTTCCCAGTGGTAAACCCATGTGACCCTTTATAAAAATGGATAATCAAAAGAGGGACTTGGATGACAAAGATAAAAGTGAAGCAAAGAAATGAAGGTGATAATGGCGAGCATGAAGATCAAGTCAAACATAAATAGGAGTTAGAGAAGCAATAGCTGACTGTGGGAATGTTGGCACTGCCTGCCGCCACTTAAGAGATTCTAGATCTGCAGCCAGAGGATCTTAGTGAGGGCAGGCTTGTCACCATAAAGGAGTATCGTGTGACAGAGGATGTGGATGGCCAGTGGCAGGCAGAAAGGTCAGATGAAAGGAATGCCTAAGGATGTTTCATGACTTTGAAAGTGCAAAGAATAAAACGTTGAAACCCTGATCCAAACTTAGAAAGTACGACAGTTTGCCAAGGCATAGAGAATATGCTCACTGTGTGTTACAAGTTAAACAACAAGAAGGCACACACTGCTCACATCACTCTTGGTAACTTTTTTTTAACCAATAAACACTTAATTCTCAGTGTTTCTGTTCTAAAATATAGCATGCTAAATAAATACTGGTTTTTACTAGTCTGTTTCTTTGTACATGTAAAACTGACAGAGATTTTAATGTTTTGACAGCATTTTGTTAAGGTCACGGAATAGTCCCCACTGGTCATTAAGATTGCCGTATGTGATTTTGGCTTGCACAGTTTTTACATCCTGAGCTACTACGCGGAACGAGGGCTGTCTGTATGTGTCGTGGCCTTTTGGTCCAATGTCTGTTACCCACAGAAACAGGCCGTTTCATAACTAGAAAACTGTGTGAGGGGAATGAATAGAGCAGGAACTCTGTGGACCTGAGTTGAATTTCTGACTCTAGGTGTGTTACCTTGAACACATCATTTAACCTCAGGTTTCTCATCTCTAAGGTGGTAGCTGCTCAGTGAATACTTCCTGAGATTTTTGAATGAATGCTTACCATTTAGCCCCGGCACTAGTAACCACTTATTAGTAAGTGGCTCACTTGTTAGCATCTTTCACAGTGAAGGATCTGATAAGTTGTGTTTTTTTTTCTGATGTGAACACAGTATTGAACTGTGACATACATAATTTGAGGTGTATAGACCCTCTCATTATTTCTTTAGATCAGAGTTTCTCACTCCCTGGTGACATTTTGCCATTGTAGGATGTTTAACAGTATTCTGGCCCCTACCTACTGGATGCCAGTAGCATTCCCACCACTTGTGACATGTAAAAGTGAATCCAGTTATTGCCAGATGTCCCCTGGGAGGGGGTGGGGGTAAAATTCCCCCTAGCTGAGATCAAACTGCTTTAGACTTTTAAAGTATTTTCTAATTTACTTCTCTCCTTTCCTGTTTCCCTTCTTCAACCGGACCTTCTCTCTGTTGACAAAGTGATAGTTTCCAAATGCAAGTCTAGTGCTCAGCTTGCTCTGCTCTCATATCCATTAAATGCTCAGCTTTGCCTGCAGGATAAAGCCTGAAGCCCGGTAGCATCAGAAGCTTTTAAGGAGCTGGTTCCTACCTAACTTCACCTCCATTCCTCTCCCTCCTTTTTTTTTTTTTTTTTTTAAGCATTTTATTGAGGGATGATTTACAAACATTGTATTATGGGGTAATTTAAACACAGTAAAATGCCCAAATCTTAGATATATAGCACAGTGACACTACATATGTGTGACGACCACGCAGATCAAGATTCAGATTATTTCCATCATTCAGAAACTTCCCTTACGCCCTTCCAGTCAGTAACCCCTCCCTCACCCCCATTCCCAGTGGTTGCCATTATTGTGACTTCTGCCACAGTAGATTTGTTTTGCTTGTTGCTGACCTTGATATAAATGGAATCATGTGATACACACTGTCTTAATAATTGGCTTCTTTCACTTGGCATGTTTCTGCTACTCACCCATATTGTTTTGTGTCAGTTATTTATTACGGAAGAGTATTCTGTTACATAAATATATCACACTTGTTTATCCAGTTTCTTATTGTTAGACAATTGGGTTATTTCTGGTTTTTCACTATTATGAATAAAGCTACATTGTGCATCTTTACCTTCTTTAACAATTTTTTATTGTGGCAAAATTTATAATGTAAAATTTGTCATTCTAACCCCTTTAAAGTATACAATTCAGTGACACTAATTGTATTCACAATGTTGTGCAACCATTACTGTTACTTCCAAAGTTTTTCATCGCCCCAGAAAGACTTAAGGAGTAACTCTTCGTTCCTTCCTCCCCGCAGCCCAGTGTTTGGGAACCTCTAGTTCACTTTCTGTCTCTGTGAATTTGGTTATTCTCTGTGGTGGCCTGCGCCAGAACTTCATTCCTTTTTTTTTTTTTTTTTAACTTTCTGTTTTATGTTGGAGTATCGTTGATTAACAATGTGTTAGTTTAAGGTGTACAACAAAGTGATTCAATTATATGTACACATGTATCTATTCTTTTTCAAACTCTTTTCCCAGTTAGGTTGTTACAGAATATTGAGCACAGTTCCCTGTGCTATACAGTAGGTCCCTGTTGGTTATCTATTTTAAATATAGCCTTGTGTACATGTCAATCCCAAACTCCCTAACTATCCCCCCCTCCCACTGTAACCATAAGTTTGTTCTCTAAGTCTGTGAGTCTGTTTCTGTTTTGTAAATAAGTTCATTTGTATCTTTTTTTTTTTTTGTTTAGATTCTGCATGTGAGCATACGATATTTCTCTTTGTCTGACTTATTTCACCCAGTATGACAATCTCTAGGTCCATCCATGTTGCTGCAGATGGCATTATTTCATTCTTTTTAATGGCAGAGTAATATTCCATTGTATATGTGCACCACATCTTCTGTATCCACTCTTCATTCCTTTTTATGACTGACTAATATTCTATTGTTAGCTAGGCTGGGTCTCTTCCCTCATCCACAGGCATTTGGATTGTTTCCTTACTCACCTCCTTTGGCCTCACATCACGTTTACTTTGTTGCCACAGCTGTGCTAAACTCTGTACTCTTTGTATGGAGCTTTTTCTTCCCTCTGTGTTTTTGGATTCGGGCTGTTACCTTTCCCTGTCATGCCTGACTGGTGAACTCTTTTTTTTTTTAACTTTGGGTTTGTTTGTTTGTTTGTTTGTTTATTTATTTATTTATTTATGGCTGTGTTGGGTCTTCGTTTCTGTGCGAGGGCTTTCTCTAGTTGCCGCAAGTGGGGGCCACTCTTCATCACGGTGCGCAGGCCTCTCATTATTGCAGCCTCTCTTGTAGCGGAGCACAGGCTCCAGACGCGCAAGCTCAGTAATTGTGGCTCACGGGCCTAGTTGCTCCGCGGCATGTGGGATCCTCCCAGACGAGGGCTCGAACCCATGTCCCCTGCATTGGCAGGCAGATTCTCAACCACTGCACCACCAGGGAAGCCCTGACTGGTGAACTCTTAACACATTTTCCAGGGCTTGCTTCAGATGTTACCTTTCTGGAAAACTTTCTAGCAGTGCCAGAGTTAACTTTTCTCTTTTCTGTTTGCATCAGACCTTGTCCATACTATAGACTAGCTCATTGCTGTGGTTTTTTTTTTTTTTTTTACTTACATGGGTGCCTTCCCCACTAGGCTGTGGCACCTACTTCAGTGTTCTCAGTACGTAGCCCATCATCATGAGAAAGACCATCACTTATTTATTGCCCGAGTCCTAGGCCCTGGAATAGTTGCTTTTATTCATTATCTTTGTTCCTTAAACAGATGTGCAGTGTAGTGCAGTGTTGTTAAAATCATTTTGCAGATGAAGAAACTGAGGCTTAGTGAGATTGTATATAATTTTGTCAAAGATTACACAATTTATCATTAGTCAAGGTTTATCTGGCTTCAGACTCACTTTTATCCATTGGCAAGCCAACTTTTCCTAAAAACTGTTTAAGTGAATAAACAGTTTTTTCTTCTGTTTGGTGTTCAACCGAGACCATACATCTTGCATTCTCAATGTTTTCTGTTTTCTTGTAATAAACATGTGTTAAGCACTGCTGAGAAGCAAAGCTGTCCTTCCCCATAGCAGTGCCATTGTTCTCCTCCCTCCCTGTGACGGGGAGTTGAAGCGTTCATCTCTCTTTCCTGTAGACGTGGACAGTGGTGGGTGCCCAGCCAGAGAGGTGCCCTCTCCTCATCTTCCTTACCTCAGTCTGTAGTAAAGGTTGCCTATGTGAAGTGCCTTTGCTTCTGCCAGTGAGGCTGCCTTGCCTTTCCCTATCAGTGGTCCTGCATGAAGCCAAGTGCACTTGATCCCATTGGTATCTCAGACTGTCTGCAACTTAGTCAGGTTTTACTTTTGATAGTACAGGAAACATTTAACTGTGTTCTATGTGCTTATTTGTAGTTTTATTGGAAACTGCTGGCATGATTTATTTGTCTGAGAATCAAGATTGAATCCATGTTTCTGTTTCTCTTTGTGAAGAATGAACTACATGTTAAACATGCATAAATATTGGACCTATTTTATGTTTTATATAAATTTACATTTTATACTTTAAAAAATCAGTCCGCTAATCATTTCAAGCTGTTGTCTATTTTCAGTTTTCATATAATTGATGATTTAATGGAATTTTATCACTTTTATTTTGTTTAATAAGGCACAGTCCTTAAATCTTTTAAAGCATTAATTAATCTAGCAACTTTGTAAGTATATAAAATGTTGGCACAGAGCTGTTCTGGGAGCAATGGAAGAAGACAAACATACACTTAAAATCTAGTTTAGGAAGCGTTACAGTGAAAAAGTAACATTCTATCAAATATGAAATAAAACAGTGTAAGCCAGTGAACAAGAGCTGTATATAAGTTGTCAAATGAGCAGTCTGGACTTGAAGTGCTGAAGAAATTCAGAAGAGGAGGCATGTTATAGGTTAGGTGGAGCCTACGTTTTCTGGTGAAAATGGCTTCTTGTTTGAGGGGAGTGAAACACATTGAAATGTTACAATGGTTTGTAGCCCTCCAGACAGCTGTGTTAATATCTGTGTCATTGAAATTTCACAGGATTGGGGGAAGCAATCCAAAAAATGTTCCTAGAAAAGTGGAGGGGTGTGGGAGGGAAACGTGGAACCTTCTTGAAGGAAAGGTAGCGAAACACTATGCGAGAGTAGTTAAGAGGTTTAAACAGGAACATGATGGTGATGGGCTGGCATGGAGGGGCAGGAAGGTAAGTTTTAGGTAAGTAGAGAAGGGGAGGGTGTTTTATTGGTGAGAATAGTAGAGAAGCAGATTCAAGATAGTTTTCTTGGAGAGCATAATTTTTAAAAAATTGAGATTGGGTGCATAGCATGTCTCACACGCTGCTTAATAGCCTCTAGTTATCTTGAAAAGTGAAGAAAATAAAGTAAAATCTTAGGATTTCTTTTGAAACGTGTTCAAATTCAAGTTTTGTGGTAGATGACCTCCGTGCGCTCAGCCTGCCCGGCTGGTTTTCTGATTGCAGAGAGAGGATCAGATCACTCCCTCAGGCACTTATGTGAGCAGCTGTTCACCTGGCAGACACTTAGCTTAGGAAGCAGTTTCCTGTGGTGTCATTATTCACTGAGTGACAGAACCACCAAATTGTAGAGAATGGAGAAGACTGGAGAGATTTAAACTTCTCCTTTTAGATGGAAATGAGAAAATTGAGGCTCAGAAAGGTTGAGAGACCTGTCTAGAATACCATCGACGTTAGTGGTTAAACCAGGCTCACTCCTGGCGTCTCCTGAGTTCTAGTTCATTGCCCTTCTTACAATTTCACTTCCTCTAAACCAGCAGGCACCTGGACCTGGAGACTGCAGGTTGTCACGTCTTCCTGCATTTCCCCAGACACAGTGAGCGTTTCCTCACCTGTGTGCAAAGACGAGGGGTTTCGTCTTTTTTTACTTTTCCACTTTGTTAGTTTTAACCTTGGGCCTAATGTTCTTTATATGTTTAGATAAGAATACTAATCTAGTAAGGTGGTTGTCAGGATTAAGTTAGATGGCCTTTCCTTTGTGCTTGGTGTATTTTAAGAATTTAGTAAATGTAGTTTTTTTCCTCCTTTCTTTCTTTTCCCCTAGAGCACTTACCACATTGTATTTATTTTACATGTGCCAGGTGGGATTCTTGGAGATTTCCCCTCAATAACCTCTCAACTTTATATGTGTAATAGTATTATGTGGTCTATGGGTATAATTCTTAAAACGAAAAACAAAGCATTCAAGGCTACTCCTTGAATAGGAATGCTGCTGCCATAGTTCAGTTGTCTGTCAGAGAAGAATCAGGCACCTCTTGTTCATTTTCAGTACTCATAACAATTCTATAATAAACAGACCTTACTTCCTATATTGTTACTTGTCTGAGCCTTGTTTTGACCTTAAGAGAATCTCATTGTAATTCTTCAAGGAAAAGGTATTGTTTGGTTCCTTTGGCTCCTGGTCTCTGTCCCTGACTGTTTCTGTGATTGCCTTGCAGAGCTTGGAGGAACGTCGGTGCGATGATGGAGCGTCTCAGGAGGACGAGGGGTTTATGGGCATGTCCCCCCTCTTACAAGCCCACCACGCCATGGAGAGAATGGAAGAGTTTGTGTGTAAGGTAAGGTGGCCCTTTCTTGTTGTTTCCATGCTGTATGTTTAGTCCTTCCCAAACAGGAATCTTTAAGGAGAGAGGCGTGTGGCGGTGTGGGGGGCAGAAGCAGTGTCAAGACTTTAACCCTGTTGAAGGCACAAGTTCTTTGTTTGCCTGCACAGCCGTGATAAAGGTTTGCTAACACTACATTATCCAGCTGGGAAACAAGGCTTTCCTGAAAATAGGTTCACAGAGGAGATGTCTTGTTGACCATTTAGACAAGACAGAATGAAAAAATTGGGGGTGTTCGATGCCTGGAGATACTGAAGTGCCATCTCCAGGTCCTTTGAATCTGTTCTACTGTGATAGCAAATGTGCTACTCTCCTAGGGCTTGTGTGGCTAATCAGACTCCTCTTCAGATAGGAACTGCCCAGTTTTCACACACATCTAGTATCTTCAGTGTAGCTGTGTTTTCTGATTCATTAGGATCCATGTGGGGATTTTTTCCCCCCTCAAATGGTAACTGGAATTGGGGTTGCTTGTTTAGAGAAAATGGTCAGGGACCCTGGTACGGGTATAGCCGCTCGGTCCATCTGATCCATAGGAGCCCTGGCAGGCATGACCTCAGGTCAGCACAATTCAGTGTGTGTGTGTGTGTGTGTGTGTGTGTGTGTGTGTAAATTCATGTATTAAACATTTTTGAAGGACTCTTGATCATTTAGAGAAAAATTTTTCTGACACTTAGCTTTTTCATGAGTTTTATGAAACCAAGACTTTTTATGCATGTAGTCGTAGATCCTGAAAACTAAATTTAGGTTTTCCTACATTCACAATGATTCTAGAAATAATTGGGGCCAGTTGACTTAGAGTCCTATACTTTGGACCAGAGCTGAGAAGAGAATGTTATAATCTGGATATAGACATCTCTTCCAAGACAGAGGGATTGGGGGGTGGGGGGAGTAGGGGGTGGGGAGGAGTGGTGGGAGGGTCTAATCATTTATGGATCTACTTTTAGAGCCTCGGAAATTTGAATCAGTGTTTGAAAACTGGTGAAGAAAAAGCCAAGCAAAACAATAGACCCATTCTAGTAATCAGTGTCTCTGGAGAATTGGCACAAAGGGATACAAAAGATATATTTTGTTTTTCAAAAAGCAAGTTTGGTGTTAAATCTCAAAGTTCAATATTCAGTGTCTGGCCATTAGGGATTTTTATATTAATGGATCCGTGGGGTCCTGTAGCTAACTTGACTGTCTTTTTGTTCTCCCTTCTGAACCAAGAGTAGAGAATAAAGCAGATAAAACTTTCCAGTTTAAGAGCTAATGGGTGAATAACTGGGCACATTTTTGCTACAGACTATAATTTACTGAAGGAAAAGTAGTGATTATTACCAACCCCTTATCATCCGCTAGCAGTGTGTCTGTGATCAGAGGGAGAGGCTTCCTGGGTCGCCCCACACACCACGGCCCAGCACCTGACCGTCCTTGATAAACTAGTGACACAGGGTTCTTTCTTGGATTGGAAACAAGTAAACAGTTTAAAATGAAGTGTCCTGTCACCTTGCTAGTCCAGGTACTTTCCCTTTTGGAAAAGCTTTTCTTCTAGGGATAGGGAATAAAACCGTTTAGGCTTACAGAGTATCCAAGTTTGATCTTGGTGTCTCTTTCCCAGCCTTCAGTAGTTGCTGTTTACGAGCATCGTCAGGCCCATGTGGGATAGGAGGTGTTCTGTGGGTCACTTTTGTAAATTAAGTTTTGTGCATTATATGGTCTAATACAAACCTAGTGGACCATTGCTAAGATGTTTGATTTAGGCATTGTCCTTGTCAAGCTTATAAATAAATGTGTCTTTGACTAAGCTGTGACCTTATTCTTCCCCAGGAGGGGAAAGAGAATACCTGTTTGGGTTGGCATTTGGCTACACTGCAAGTTGAACCACGCAGGTGCAGTGTCTGAAAATGACACTATTCCAGTATAATTATGAAAGCACAGCTCCTTGGCCCAGTCTTTAGACACCAGAATGTTTGTTTAGAAACAATGGGGAAAGTCACTCTGACATTGTAAGCATGTGTGACTAGTAAGAAACTCGGCATTCTTTTTGACTATTTTGGCTGCGTGATGAATGACACAGTAGCACTTTTCATATGATCACAGCAGAGCTGTTTCCATGTTGTGAACTGCCTTGAGGGAGGTGAGGATTGATTTCTATCTTAGAAAATAAAATGCTCCCAAAATAAAACAGAGTAGCAGCATCTTGTAACAAATTATTTTATTTTGTTGTATGGTAGGATTGCTGTGCATGTCCAGGATGTGGAACATTGCAGGGGGCACCGAGCCAGCCCCACGGCTCTACCCTTGCCCGGTGGCGTTTGTGTGAAGCAGGCTCTTGGGGAGGGAATGGCCAGATTAGCCCAGGCCTCAGGTTTTGAGTTGGAAGGTGACAGGGCCAGCGGGGAGGGTAGGGAGAGAAGGGAGAGTGAGTTTGAGTGTGAAGAGTGTCACTGCTATTCTTCAGTTGTTTGTGTCCACTCCCTTTGGAGTTCCACAGAGGATCAGTACTCTGAAAACGCCCCTAAGGAAGGATTAGGGGGAGCAGAGAACAGCAGACTCTTGTGGAGGGAAAGGGTGGGCATGGTGGCTGGCCGGTGTGGGGTTCAGCCGTGCTTCTGGTCACAGGGACGTCGATGTCAGAGTGGAAGCCACAGGTAGACATGTTCCTACATCCTTCCTTGCATCTTTTTGGCTCAGCAGAAACAGGTTAGTTTAGGCTTAAGTGATTTTGTGGTGTGAGCTCACTGGGCTGAGAGACGTGATTAGGAGCAGAGTGAAGACACACCCTTTTTAGGAGGGGCTTCCACACTCCTGATCCCTTTCCTTTAGAGTCTGATGGGGGCCTGACAGCGAGGAAAGAGGGGGCCCGGAGGGCAGGAGGGCTGAGCCCCTTTGCCGGCTCCCCAGCATCGGTCCTGAGCTCTCAGGTGGCAGCCTGTGGGGACGGCAGGACTGTGTATCACCTGTGGGGTGGACGCTGGGGTTTGCCGCCTCATCTATGAAGGGCTTTGGGTCCTTTCCTGTGGTCCTCACAGCTTCCTCGCCAAGTGATCGAAGCACTCGTGTCCTCGTTTTATAAATGCGGACGCTGAGGCTTGAGGATTCTGTAATTAATTAAAGCTTATTCAACTAGTTAACGGCAGAGATCCAAGATCTTCTGACCCCTGTGCTCTTCTGTACTTGCCGCGTTTGCTGTGATGGGAAGAGAAAGAGTGAGGGAGAGGGAGAGACTTCAGCGGAAGGTGCACAAGTGTGATTCTATGTTCTTTTTTCACCGACAGGAATATTAAGTATAAAAATGGTCTTATTTAACACGACAGGGATTTTTCAGAGGTAGAGTCTGTGGTGGAGGCTGAAGGAGGGGCGTCTGTATGGGTGGGACTTCAGCCCCCTCACCCTACCTTTAGCCAGACTGAAACAGAGCTTGAAAGCACTCTTTTTGGGTATTTTCTATAACTTCATTTCATTTGCTCTTCCCTTTTCCTAAGAAAAGTCCTGTCCCCGCCCCCCGATCCCCTGCCTTTAAAAAAATGTTTTTCCTCAATCACGTTTTTAAAACCTCAGAATATAGGACATTATACCTTTGAATGTTATTTGTCTTTCTAAAGATAAGGTATTTTTTCTCATTATAAGCCAGTGTGGTAAGAGATAGCTGTCAGTATTGCTCAGTTGACATTAAACTCAGACGTATTTGCTAATATTCTTCTAGGTCTGGGAAGGTCGGTGGCGAGTAATCCCTCATGATGTGCTACCCGACTGGCTCAAGGATAACGACTTCCTCTTGCATGGACACCGGCCCCCTATGCCTTCTTTCCGGGCCTGTTTTAAGAGCATTTTCAGAATCCACACTGAGACAGGCAACATCTGGACACATCTCTTAGGTATGTAACAGCAGTGATATAATGTGATCATTCTGTTTCTCCCCTCACCAGTGTATTTGAGGTAAGGACGGAACTTAAAAGATGTATTTTGGATTTGCCGTTTTTGTTTTCTGGATTTCTAATGATGAAGTTTCTCAGTGGTTGTCTCTGTGGTAGTCCTCGTTGACACGATGATTTTATGATAACTAGGTTGTATTTCTCTCTACTGGATTTTCAGACATGTCCTTAAACCAGGCAAAGGAAAAGGCACTGTACAGAATGGGGTATAATATTTTAATGAGCATGGAGAGGACGGTAGTTATTTAATAGAAGTAAGCTGATTTTTGAAAGTCATTACTTAGAATATTCACAATTCAATTTCAGTTTGGCTTGACGTAGAATGTGATCTATGATATTTCTTTCCATCATGATTGCACATTAAAGAAAGAATGCAGTGGGGGAGAGAACAGTCTTTTCAGCAAATGGTGTTGGGGAAAACTGAGTAACTAGTATGCAAAAGAATGAAGTTGGACTCCTAATTCACACCATATAGAAAAATTAAGATGGATCAAAGACCCAAACATAAGAGCTAAAACTATGAACCCATTAGGAGAGAACATAGATGTAAATCTTTATGACCTTGGATTAAGTGACAGTTTCTTAGAATTGACACCTAAAGCATAAGCAACCAAAGAAAAAATAAATTGTACTTGATCGAAATTAAAAACTTGGGACTTCCCTGGTGGTCCAGTGATTAAGAATCCTCCTGCCTTCCGATGCAGGGGACACAGGTTCAATTCCTGTTTGGGGAACTAAGATCCCACATGCTGTGCAGCGTGACCAAAAAGTAAAAAAAAATAAAAATAAAATCTTTTGTATGTCAAAGGACATTATCAAGAAAGTAAAAAGATAACCCACAGAATGGGAGAGAATATTTGCAAATCATATATCTGGTAAGGGTCTAGTAAAGAACTCTTACAACTAAACAACAAAAAGACAACTCAGTTTTAAAAATGGGGAAAGCATCGGAATAGACATACAAGCGGCCAGTGAACACACGAAAAGACGCTCAACATCCTGGGTCATTTGCGGAGGTGCAGTGAGATGCCACTTCACCATCACTGGAATGGCTGTTACCAAGAAAACGGAAAATATCAAGTCTGTGCCAGGATCTGGAAGGGTTAGAACTCACGTGCATTGCTGGTGGAATGTAAAATGGTGCAGCCCACAGAAAATAGTTTGGCAGTTCCTCAGAAAGTTAAACAGAGTTACCGGCAATTTTAATTCTAGGTGTATACCCAAGAGAATTGAAAACATGTTCACACAAAAATGTGTACATAAATGTTCTTAGCATTATTCATAATAATGCTGAAAGTGGAAACAACCCATGTATCAGCTGAGGGTGAATAAAATGTGGTATATCCATATAACGGCCATAGAAGGGGTGAACTGCTGATAATGTGCTACAACACGGGTGAGCCTTGAAAACATGCGAAGTGGAAGGAGCCGGACACAAAGGCCAAGTACTGTATGATCCATATACATGAAATGCCCAGAATATGGGGAAATCCGTAGAGACAGAAAGTAAATTAGTGGTTGCCTAGGGTTGTCTGGTGGGGAATGGGAGATGGCTGAACAGGTATAGGACTTCTTTTTGGGGTAATGAAAATCTTCTAGAATTAAATAGTGGTGATGATTGCACAACCTTGTGAATATACTGAATAGTCTGGCCTTACCTGATTTGATGTACATTTCTTATCCCGCATTTGATTTCCACTGTGACTGCAAGTTCCAGACTGCTAGTGCAGTGAGAGTAGAATAGACAATCCAGTTTGTTGCTGACTTCTACTCGAGGGTAGATGCTTTATTAAATGGACCAAACAGAATCACTTAGTAAATGTTTAACTTCTTAATTTCTGTGCCTGTCTTGTGTTAAGTGGCCTTTCCCTAGGCAATAAGAACATGGTATCTCACTGTGAAGAACAGTTTAAAAACTGGTTATGAAATGGCCCAAATGGGCATTTCACTGTCCTTAACTCCCGAATCTGTTGGGCCAACGGGTGAGGACCAGAGAAGCATAAGGTTCCTTGACAGCTATTGGTGGAGAGAAACTGTATTTCCTAGCAGAGTTTGGAGGTATCAGCATTCACTGCAAAAGAAAATGCGGAATGGGCCTTTGAAACCTGGGCTACAACATATATGCCAAAAACTTTATAAATGAAATTTCACATGGGATCTAGAGGTAGAAGTGGGTTTTTCTACTTTTTTAGTTTAATCTTTTTTTTTGTGACATCTTTATTGGTGTATAATTGCTTTACAATGGTGTGTTAGTTTCTGCTTTATAACACAGTGAATCAGCTGTGTTATATACATATACATATATCCCCATATCTCTTCCCTCTTGCGTCTCCGTCCCACCCTCCCTATCCCACCCCTCTAGGTGGTCACAAAGCAGCGAGCTGATCTCCCTGTGCTATGCGGCTGCTTCCCACTAGCTAGCTATTTTACATTTGGTAGTATATATAAGTCCATGCCACTCTCTTCTAGTTTTTTAAGAAGTAGCAGGCATTGTCTGTTCTCTTTTTTGGATTAGTAGTAAGTTATTCTGTATATTGGGTTTGTGAAACTGAGGAGCACATGATACCAACAGTGTTTGGAGTAGACCAACATTTTGGATAAGGTTCAGTTATTTGGAAAAATTTGGAAAGTTCTCATGGAACTTTCGATTTGGATGTCAGGATTGAAAACATAATCAGTATATAACACTTCAGTATATCTTCAAAAGGATAATCCTTTCTCTCTTCCCATACTCTTTCCTAGGTTGTGTATTCTTCCTGTGCCTGGGGATCTTTTATATGTTTCGTCCAAACATCTCCTTTGTGGCCCCCCTGCAAGAGAAGGTGGTCTTTGGATTATTCTTCTTGGGGGCCATTCTCTGCCTTTCTTTTTCGTGGCTGTTCCACACAGTCTACTGCCACTCAGAAGGGGTCTCCCGTGTCTTCTCTAAGTAAGTATCTGCAAAGTCCATATTTGATCAGTGATGGAGAGTCCATGGGCTAGGGGAAAACTTCCAGCAGAGGTGGCAGAACCCTTGATACCATCCGCTGGGAACTTTGATCGGAACCTGTAGCAGGCAGTAATTTTTAACATTAAATGGATTTTTTTTTTCTGTCCTAGACTGGATTACTCTGGTATTGCTCTTCTGATTATGGGAAGCTTTGTCCCTTGGCTTTATTATTCTTTCTACTGTAACCCACAACCGTGCTTCATCTACTTGATTGTCATCTGTGGGCTGGGCATCGCAGCCATTATCGTCTCCCAGTGGGACATGTTCGCTACCCCGCAGTACCGGGGGGTGAGAGCAGGTAAGAGCTCGCAGAGGGCCCACACTGGGCGCGCGTCTATTTGCCAGGCTTCGTTAAAGGGTCACCGTTGCCCAAGCATTACGCGAGGTACTTGTGATGCAGAGATGGAGAAATCCCAGTTCCCGTTCTCGAGGGCCTCGTAAAGTAGTAGGGGTGTCAGAGTGGAGTGGGTGCTGAGCTATCGCAGTTGACGTGTTTGGGGCAGTACAGTGTACGTGAGTTTAGGCCCGTGCACTGTCCTTATGGCTGTGGCTCCGTAACCTTTGTTAAAATCATGATTCCTCTTTCTCAGCTCAAGGTGTACTTTTTATAGTGATTAGTTCTTTTTTTGTTGTCATTTTTTTGTTTTGTTATGTATTTTCATTTTATTAAAAAAATTTTTTTTTCCTATGTATTTTCATTTTAAGATGTGTAAAAAAAAAAAAGTCTTCACTCCCAACTGATTGTGTTCTAAAGATACACCACACATCTTTTTTGATGCAGAGATAAAGAGGCTTTTTGTATTTAGGATAATGCCTGTTTAGTTGGAGATCAGTGGAAAGCCAAAAGCCCCTTCCTGTGTGAGTACTTCCTGTGTGAGGGCCTGGACTGGCGACTGACCCCTTGGAGCCAGGGCTGTGTCTTCAGTTTTCTACCCCCCAGTGTCAAACCCAGTACCTCCTGAGAATGAACAGGAAGTATTAGAAGGAGTACTTTTCCTTTCAACCTTTTTGTTTTAAACCATTTTGTATCAGACTCCAAGCCACAGTTTATCTGCAGTTACCTAGAAGGTTAGAAGTGAGAATTAACGTCCTGTTAATGAGCGCTGTTGTAACTCTGCCCTCTTGCCTTTTGAGGACTTCTTTGAGCACGTGAGCAGTGGTCAGGGTTGGCTCCCAGCGTTACTGAACCGAACCTGGGTCTGCTTGCCATGCCAGCCTGCCGACCCCGGCTTGTGGTGGAGGACAGTGCAGCATTGATGTAAGGCGCCAGACACGGAGTCTGGGGCGGCTAGGGCTCAGAAAACTCGAACTCCCCGATGGTTTGGGGGGAACAGTTTTTATAGGCAAAGTCTGGGGGAGGTCTGCATGGTGTGTGACCTCCCTCTGATTGATTGATGGGGGGTAGCGGGGTAGTGTTCCAGGAGCCTCAGTCGTTGGCCTTCTGGTTCCAACCCGTCTGGGGTCCCCGTGCTTGTGCTCAGCCTGAAGTCACCATCCTCCACCGGGTGGGGCCCCTGTTCCTGTAGAAGAGCTCTGAGACATGCATCAGGTTGGGTCCCTTGAGGAGGAACCGGACCGTGCCCCTTTCCTGCACTGTTGTTCTTGACTGCTCCGCCTTTGCTTCTGCATTCCCTCACTCCTCTCATTAGTAACTGTTGGAATCTGCCCTTTGGAACTCAGGAAAGGTCTAGGAGGCTGAAACCTTTTTCCTGCAAATAAGAAATGGGGGACACGGAAGGGCTTTTGTGCCCGGGAGGGCCCCACCGGGTCCTGCTGGGTTTCAGTACCCCCCTTTCCTGTGATATGCCTCAATCTTGGGGGGAACAGCTATTGGACAAGAAAACAACGTTTTGAGTAGAGAGGCTGATCATGAACTCGCAGAGAACTCGGTTTCCCCAGCGGTGCTCAGCTGTGGTGTTCAGCCCGGAGCACGAGCGATGGGAACGCTCCGGCTGAGTGGAGCTGCACGGCCCGCGGTCTGTGCGCATCAGAGGGACCACATTCCTGAGCCTCTGGCTTTGGGAGTGATGGGCACGACCATGAGCAGCCTCTGCTTAGCACGTGGAGGAAAAGCGCAGTGAGGAGACGGGAGCGCGCTGTGTTCGGGGGGCGGGGTAGGAAGCAGGCCCTCTTGACCCCTTTCTTCTTGAGCCAGCACTGCCCTCGCTCCGCCCTCGGGGACGCCCGTGTCATCTACGAGTGTGCGCTCGGCATTGGCGCACATCGGTGGGCGCTTGCTTGTAACATCCAAAGCAAGTAATAGGCACCTTGTTTTTGAGAAAGCTTATTACCAGATGGTGGTTTGTTTGGCAAAGGTCATTCTTATCTGTGTGTCAGACGTGGGAGCAGCTCCTGGCTGCTGGGGGGACGTCCCTGTGGTGCTTTGTTGACCCACACCCTTCACAGTGGTTTTAGATCCACGTTACCTTTAAACTTTTTTTGATCGTGACATTTTCTGTTACAACCCTAAACATGTCTTATTTTATATATGTATATATATATATAAATTATAAAACTTGGACAAAATGTCACTTAACCCTCCACTTGACACAGTCTGATTTTTTTTTTTGATATTTTTTATTTTAGCCTAGTTCATTAAAAAAAAACAAATGCTCATCCAGACTCAGTTTGTCTCATAACCTAGGTCATATCCAGAAGTTTGAAAAACACTGCTGTAGAGGCTTTTGAGGGCAGTCGGCTGTGACTGAGGGTTTTGACATTGATAGTGACATTGGAGTCGGCTGGCGCTCTGGGGCCCTCTCCCTTCCTCATCCCCACCTCCGTCCTCTCCACCCCACTCTCACCCCAGGAATGTCTGGTGCCTCAAAGGGAAGGTGAATGAAATATGTAAAACTGCTCTGTACTGTAATCTGTGTCTTTAAAGAAGCAGCATTTAGGGGTGCTTTGAGCAAAGCCCTAGAGCTGTCTGTCTCTAAAACACTCAGCAACATAATTCCAAACCCCTTGAAGACTGCTGACTTGTTAAGCTAAGCCTTTCTCAGCGGGAGGCTCTTTGCATGTGTAAATAGATCTCCTTTTTAGAACTTAGATGTGCTGTCTTGCATGTCAGAATCACAGAGTTTGAAGAACCTTCTTTTTCCTTTTGACCAAAAAGCTGATGTTGTTGCATCCTGCTGTGAAATATTCAGTTTACAGAATCACTGGTACCGTGCCAAAGTTCTTCTTCCTCATTTTCACTGTGTTCTTACAATTCCCAGGAGTGTTCTTGGGCCTTGGCCTGAGTGGCGTCATTCCCACCTTGCATTATGTCATCTCGGAGGGCTTCCTGAAGGCCGCCACCATAGGGCAGATTGGCTGGTTGATGCTGATGGCCAGCCTGTATATCACGGGAGCAGCTCTGTATGCTGCCCGCATCCCCGAGCGCTTCTTTCCCGGCAAGTGTGACATCTGGGTGAGTATGGTCAGGGGTGGTCAGTGTCTATCCGTCCATCTGTTAGTGGGTTATTGGCAGACGGGGAAGTGGAATAGTTGAGGAAGTTTCAGACTCAGAATCCAGAGATGTGTATCCTAGCCCTCAGTCTCCCTCATGATTTGTATCTCTCTGGACAGTAAATACAGTATTGACTAGTGTTTATTGGTAACTGACATGTGTTGGTGCCTGGCAGAAAGCTGAGGGAGCACTTTACAGGGACGGCCTCGTTAGATACACTGGCCCCATAAAGTGTCACAGCTGTTATCAGTGCCTTCGCTTGACAGCCTGGGAAATGAGGCTTCGGGAAATTAGGTAACTCCTTATCCAGCGCCCCTGCCTATTAGGTGGCAGGAGTGGAATTTCAGTCTGTGCTCCTGTGCCCTACGCTGTGTGGCAGGTCTTCTAGTCCTTCTCTGTCTGGTTTCCTCGTGTATGAGATGAGGCTGACAGACCAGGTTTTTACCAAGGTCCTTTTTGATACCAAAATTCAGTGATTTGTAATGAGGGACTGATATACGTGTTTGGCTGGAAGAGGAGGTCGGATAACTAGATGTGGTTAATGGTAAGAAAGGAGGAGAGAGGGGGCAGAAAATACAAGGGACCAACAGACAGTCTTGTAACTGAAGGCGGCCTGAGGCATGTCAACAGTGCGGTGCTGTCTGACTTGGAATCTGACCTTCCAGGATTCTGCTCCTCATCCAGCTACTGATTATCACAGACTGAGCTGGTCCTCTAGTCTCTTCAAAGATTAGCTATTCATATAAAAGAAAATGCTAACTGAGGTCATCTTTGGAACTTTAGATGATCAAATTTATCTTTCTGAGATTGCCTCATCATGGTTTTGACATTGATATGGAGAAATTTTCACACCCCTCCCCGCCTTTTTGGAAAATGAATCCCCTTTGGTTTCCTAGGAAGTATCTCTTGGGAAGTGACTTACGGATCCCTCTAGTTTACACTTCTAAAATCAACGTCTTTCCTTTGATAATTAGTTTTGCCGTTTTTCACGTTGAGACTATACCGAGGGAATAGTGCAAGTTTTGAAGTGCTACTTGGTGCACTGAGCAATAGCCCCTTTGATGTGAACTAGCGTCCAACAGAACAAGTTAGATCAGAACCGTCACGTGCTTGCAGACCAGCTTCTGACTTGAGAAGGAAGTAAAAGGCCCTGCTTTCCTAGTCCTTTTTTTAAAAAAAAAAAAAAAGATTGTTATTTCTGGCTGCGTTGGGTCTTCGTTGCTGCGCATGGGCTTTTCTCTAGTTGCGGCGAGCGGGGGCTACTCTTTGTTGCGGTGTGCGGGCTTCTCATTGCGGTGGCTTCTCTTGTTGTGGAGCACGGGCTCTAGGCACACGGGCTCAGTAGTTGTGGCATGTGCGGGCTCAGTAGTTGTGGCACATGGGCTTAGTTGCTCCGTGGCATGTGGGATCTTCCTGGACCAGGGCTCGAACCCGTGTCCCCTGCATTGGCGGGTAGATTCTTAACCACTGCGCCACCAGTGAAGTCCCTTTCCTAGTCTTTTTTTTTTTTAATTAATTTATTTTATTTATTTATTTTTGGCTGCGTTGGGTCTTCATTGCTGCGCATGGGCTTTCTCTAGTTGCGGCGAGTGGGGGCTACTCTTCGTTGCGGTGTGTGGGCTTCTCATTGCGGTGGCTTCTCTTGTTGCGGAGCACGGGCTCTAGGCATGCGGGCTTTGGTAGTTGTGGCACGCGGGCTTAGTTGCTCCGTGGCATGTGGGATCTTCCCGGACCAGGGCTCAAACCCGTGTCCCCTGCATTGGCAGGTGGATTGTTAACCACTGCGCCAGCAGGGAAGTCCCCCTTTCCTAGTCTTTTGATGTCGTATCTTCATGTAGTTCTGGCGTCTTAGAGCTGAAGGAAACTCTAGCCACCAGGTATTTTGACCCTCTACCCCATCCTGGAAGTCCCTTTGTTTCCTCGGAGAGCAGCATTTAAATGATGTTCTGGTCCATGACAGCAGTGAGGAAAACACCCCTGTGTCTAACCATCGCCTGCTGCTCGGCAGCACGGGGTCCTCAGGGCTTTGGGGCCTGTTGGCAGCACCTGCCCCGAGTCTGCCAGGTCCCCAGTGTCAGGCGCGCATGTGTTCATGTCTCGAGCTTAGGGCCGCAGCTTGATTTCTGTGGGGACAGCTGGCCTTCAGCTCAGCAGAATGTGCTGTGCATGCTGGACGCTCCGAGGTCTGTGGGTGCCTGGAATCTGCGCTGTCACGTCCACTCCCGCCCCTGCTCAGCGTAGATGATCTTCAGGACCTTCTGCCAGCGTTTAATAATGTGTCTCTCTACCCGCCCCCCACCTCACCCCGCTCCAGTTTCACTCCCATCAGCTCTTCCACATCTTCGTGGTGGCTGGCGCTTTCGTTCACTTCCACGGCGTCTCGAACCTCCAGGAGTTCCGCTTCATGATCGGCGGAGGCTGCAGTGAAGAAGATGCACTGTGATGCCTGCCGGCGGCCGGGGACTGACCCTGAACCCGGGCCTGCGGAGCCTGCAGGCCCCCCTCACTGGCCGGTGACGCCAGTACCGGAGCAGCCCCAAACCCTGGCAGCCTCGTGGGCTTTGTGACGCCCCAGGGCTCCCGGTGGTCCGCGACTGGGAAGAGAAAACAAAAATAAATCACACCTCAGAGGTGGAGAAGAGGAGAGACGACCCAAACCCTGCCTTGTTCTTGGGTCTGCCGAGTGAGGACACTGTGAGACCCGGGCAAACTGGCTTCTGGTCCGTGTCCTGCTTCTTCGTAGGTGTCGGGACAGTTGAGCTGGAGGCTCATTCTTCTCCCTCCTCTCTCCTGAAAACAGTAACGCAACCAGTTTCGGTGAACATTTGTGTCCTATAAGGGGTGGGGTGTGCTTTTGGGAGAACAAAGAAATTAATGTAAATAAGATTTCTAACTTACTGTTTAAATAAAAATTTATATAAATGTTTAAAACATAGGGGTAGGGGAGGGAGGGACGATTTTTGTATAGAATGAAACATGCAAGTACCACACACTGTTTCAATTTTGCACAAGTGACTGCAGGATGATCAGGTGACAGCCCCAGAATGTATAATGCCTTGTGCACCAGGGTGCCTTCTGAAGGCTGGCATACCTTGGGCCCTGGTGGGGCAGAGCCTACGGCCCAGCCCGGCAGTCGCATGGCCGCTCTCGCACCTGAGAGCCCTCGGGAGCCCCGAGGTGGGCGGGAGCAGCGTGCGTTTTCTCAGTGCAAACAGCGCGTGAAAGGCTAACGGGATGTGTTAGATCAAGGCTCTAGTGACGGTGTCGTTAGAGAGAGCCACCTACTTGGGAAAATCACTTAGGCTGGCAGAGGGGCGGTGGAGGGGGGCACTGTTGGCACACGGGCCCATCGCAGTGCTTCCTGGCGTCCTCTTCAACTTGGTGGTGACTTGGCTGGCTGCCAGGGGTGGGGCGGGCGTGAGAGCGTTCCGTGTCTTTGCTGTGGAGCTCTGGACCACCCTGTACGTTTTCCTCCGTGAAAATCACTGCCCTAACTACCCTTCCTCCCCCCGGGAATAAAAATCGACCTTTCCTGGCATCATGGTTCCTGGCATGGAGCCAGCCACAGAGGGATTCCAGGTGCCCCTGACACATTTACGTGGGTGAGAGAGCGTTTGCCTGCGGTGCTGTCCTGGTGACCCCAGGTGGCAGGTGCATCACCTCTCCACGAACGGGAAAGCCAGCGGCATGCCCCTAAAGCAGAGCCCACTGCCCTGCCAGTGCCTGAGTGGCCAGCACCACAAGACCCCACTTTTCAGGGCTAGTGTGGTGGCAAGTCTTACAAGGAAATGCTATGTTATTGCCATGGGGTCTGGCCAGATCCTGGAAGCTGTCACGTCTTTGAGGAGCTGCTCGAAGTGAAAAAGGCTGCTCATGTCCCAGAGGTGCCCTGTTAGGGTGTCAGAGGGCAGTAGGGGAGTGTCTGGTTCACGGAACCCTGACCCAGGCTCATGGGAGGACCATCAGCATAGCCCTTGAGTCCAGTTACTTACTCAGCCAAGATTGCAGGGGGTTAAATTACGTCCTCGGTGTGGCGGGGACTAGACGTGAACATCGAGGCCCTGAGCATGGGGGCCGGCAGCCGCCAGGGGCTGTTTGGGAATATGGGAAGGCTCTCCTATTTATTCAGTGTGGGGTTTTTCCTTGGTTATATTTCTCCTTTCTCGCCCCTTCCAATCTCCAGCAAAAGCTGGGAGCCAGGAAGAAAGAATCCATTGTAGAACTTGCGAAGAACTTAGGAGTGTTTTGATTCTGAGTGAGGTCACTGCCCTGGGTGCTGGGTAGGCTCAGCGAAAGACTCAGTGGGTGAGCTGGTGCCGTGCCGGCAGAAGGACGAGCGCTGTCACTCCCATGGGGAAGCCCAGCCCAGCAGGACAGGCCCACCTGGGAGGAAGCACACTTCGCTTCATGAAGCAGCAGCACATATCAGAAGCCACACTTGCTCTTCGGTCACGCACCTCGGGGTACAGGGCGTGTGTCTGCACAGCCCTGTGACACCACCAACAGAAGCGGCAGTCCCGGGCCCGGTCGCCCCACACTCCAAAGGAGGAGCGGAATCTGGCTCAACATAGCACAAACCCTTAGGAAAATGAAGCTAACACCACCCAGACGTCCTCCAGTAGCAGCCCCCGCTCTGGGGAGCGTGGCGGCGTGTGCGCCCATCCACGGGTGTGTCTGCAGCTCCTACCCCGCCGTTCGCGCACGTCTCAGCTCGCTGAGAACTCTCACAGGTTGGCGCCTGGATGCCTTACTCTCAGCAGGCAGAGGCTTGCTTGCTCTGTGCAGATTTTAATTTTCTTTTTGGGTCCTAGGCTGGTTAGGACCGCTACAGCTTCATCCTTTCACCATTAAATAGTGGCCTTTTCAGTATTTTCCCCCTTCCCGTTTATAAGTTGCTGAAGCCACAAAGCACATTTTTGGGGATCGTAGAGGGTTGGGATTCCAGAAAGGCATTTATGTGATGGTTCCATTCACCATGGGATTTCCCTACTTGCTGTATTGCTCACCTTCTAATAAAAAGAACCAAATGGAATATGAACTTTTTTGTTGGTTTTTTTTTTTTACTGCTTCAGCTTTCCTTTCCATAGCTTTTGGTACTTCTTACTTGAAGCCTTAACTTAGACACTGAAGCTTAAATTTTCGGAAACGTCCCAGTCTGAGTGCTGAAGACCATTCTGAAAAAGCTCTCCGTGGACTAACTTTTCAACAAGTTAAGATCTTGTGGAATTATTAATAGAATTCTTTGGCCACTAGGGGTATTTTCTATACTGAATAGAGTATCTGAGGACATTTAGGGGTGTGTGTACTCAATTGGGCTACCAATTGTTTGAAAGTTATATCGTATACTGTCACTTACACATATAATGTTGAGAGTTTGCAAAAGTTGAAAATTTATTCTCTTGCAATTTTAGATAGTCTTGTAATTTGTGTATTTTGTGTTTCCATTTAATTTTCTTAATGTGTTATAATGGCAGGCAGGATAGTAATGAGTTAATAAAGATGGTGCAGTTTAAAAAACAAAGTGCCTGTGCCCAACTCAGGTTTTCCCAGCCTTCACACTTTCATCATAACTGGGGGTACCAGGTGTAGAATGGAAGGGAGAGCTAGCTCTAAGGGGCAGTTCTTAATTGTTAAAGTTACAAAAATACTACCTAAGGAGTGCCTCATGCAGAGGGATCTGTTAAAGGACTCAATGCCTCATCTAACTGTAAGCAGCACCCACCGAACACGTCTGTGTTATTTCACTCTTGTTTTATAGGTGAGGAGGCTACAAGGGGGAGGTCTGACGCCCACGCTAGCATTCTTTACACTAAGAAAACCCGGATTAAAGGGTCTCATGTATATTGACCCAAAGGTTGGGCGTTTGTTAGCCCTTCTATGTAATTTGGGAAAAGAGAGGAAATCCCAACCCTTTTGCCTTAGGTGAATTTAGTTTTTTCAGGGGAATTTCTAGTGTTTGGATGAATTCTCATTTTAAGTGTAGAAATAACTTGAGGGTTTTTGCGCAGGTCACCCGGGAATGGGAGCTGCTGGCGTCCTGTTCTTGGTGACGGTCCTCAAGGCCTACAGACACCCCCTGGTTTTCCCTAGTCCTTTGCTGAGCTGGAAGGCTTTCTCAGCGATGTCCGTGGCGTTGGAAAGGAAGTGGGTAGGGATGTGTTTGAATCTGGGCCGACGGTTGCTAGGGCTCTGCGGCCTGGAGAAGTCTCCAGGTGCCGTTGCTTCCGAATCACCCCAGGAATAATCCCTGGTCTCCAGAGTGTTCTGCTCAGCACGGAGCACTGACCCCACTCCCTGGGTCCCGCTGGAGGGATTTTCCCACCTTCAGCTGCCTGACTTGGGGCAAACAAGTCCAGGCCAGCTCTGCGTTCCGCAGTGATGGCAGATGTCCAGCCACGCGGGAGGGAAGGCCTCTCACTGCTGCCCTGGCCTGGGGAAAGCGCCCGAGCCTGTGACCCCAGCTCCCCGAGGTCAACATCCCTCAGATGAGCCGCAGGGACTGGCTAGCGTCTTTGCCAACCTCTTGCTCTCATTCCTCCCCCGTGTTTGCTTCTTTGACTTTGAGGGGTGTCTGCTCCCTTGCCCTCCCAAACCGAAACTCCACGTGGCATTGTGAAGCGGTGGTTGGAGCCTTTTACCTGATAGCAGCACTTCCATTAAAATACACACATTACTAGGCAGGCTTAGGAGTTAGTATATCCCTGCCCTGAGGAAGGCGCTGGCAGCACCTTGCGCTCTCGGTCACCCAAGAGGTGACGGTGTTTATAGGAAAAGGGATTTCAGGACTCTGTCCCCAGAATCTTGTCGTCGATTAAACGGCTTTGGTTTTAACTTTGTTCCTCTGAAATCAAGGCGCTGGCTCTTTGGCTTGAGCCAGGCTGCCCCCTGCTGTCCTCTGGGGGTGGTTAGAACCGCAGTGTATCAGACGGTTTTTGCTTCCATTGGTTCTGAAAGGGAGTTCAGGCCTTACAGTCCACTCCTGGCCACGCGGAGATGGGGGTGAAGCAGACGAGGCCAGGAGCTGCCCCAGCACTTCCTAAGTTTGGTTTTCATTTATTTAATTTTTACATTAAAATAAATTAGTTTATTTTTTTAAGTTTATTTATTTTGGGCTGCATTGGGTCTTCACTGCTGCACACGGGCTTTCTCTAATTGCGGCGAGCGGGGGCTACTCTTCTTTGCTGTGTGCGGGCTTCTCATTGCAGTGGCTTCTCGTTTCAGAGCACGGGCTCTAGGCGCGTGGGCTTCGGTAGTTGTGGCTCGCGGGCTCTAGAGCTCAGGCTCAGTAGTTGTGGAGCACGGGCTTATTTGCTCAGCGGCATGTGGGATCTTCTCAGACCAGGGCTCGAACCCATGTCCTCTGCATTGGCAGGTGGATTCTTAACCACTGTGCCACCAGGGAAGTCCCTCATTTTTTAAATTTTTGGCTGCATTGGGTGTTCGTTGCGGCGCGCAGGCTTTCTCTAGTTGCGGCGAGCCGGGGCTACTCTTCGTTGCGGTGTGCGGGCTTCTCATTGCGGTGGCTTCTTTTGTTGTGGAGCACGGGCTCTAGCCGCGCAGGCTTCAGTAGTTGTGGCACGCGGGCTCAGTAGTTGCAGCGCGAGGGCTCTAGGGCATGCCTAAGCTTGGTTTTTAAATTATGTGGCCGGGACTTCCCTGGTGGTCCAATGGGTAAGACTCTGTGTTCCCAATGTAGGGGGCCTGGGTTCGATCCCTGGTTGGGGAACTAGATCCTGCATGCGTGCTGCAACTAAGAGTTCGCATGCCACAGCTAAGAAGTCCGCAGGCCACCACTAAAGATCCCGTGTGCTGTGACTAAGACCTGGCGCAGCCTAAATAAGTAAATAAATAAATCTTTTTAAAAACTTACGTGGCCAAGATAGTTGATAAATTTGCCTGAAAAGGCTCTCCCTGGTTGGGTGGGGAACGGGACACTGTCCTGGAGAGAGGCTGGCGGTCGGGGTCTGGGCTCGTACTGTTGCTGCAGAAGGGCGCAGGGTCGCTAAGGGCCCCAGCAGGGAGGGGCCGTTGCCACGAGCTCTCTGTGACACCAAGTGGGGAGCTGGGCTGCAGCAGCCGAGGGGGCGGGAGACGGGCCCCCCGCTGCCTCCTCGCCCACCTGCGCCAGGCGGGCACCTGTGACCTCGCCTGTTGTTCTTGACATCCAAATGGTCATTTCTCCAGGCCCTCCGCCACGAAACAAGATGCTCTGATAGATGCAAGTAGGTGACATGTAACTAGTGCCGACTGCAGGCCACGCAGTTTCAGGCTCAGTATGTGAGCCTCACGTTCACGCCTCACAATACTCTTCCGATAACTTGGAGCCAGGTTTCATCTCCGAGCCTGGGTTTCCTGGTCTAGGAGCGGATAATAGGCCCTACGGCAGAGGGTGGTTGTACGGGTTGGATGAGTTGGTACCTGTTACTTCCACGGTGCGTTCGGCTCTCCAAGCATTGTTCTGCCTCGCAGACTGGCTGCTGAGCGAGCTCGGCTTGTCCCTCATCTTCTCTGAGGCTCGAGTTCAGCTGTCACTGGGCCACTGGTGCCCACCTCACAGGTAGATACGGGGAATGTGACAGCAGTGAGAGTAACGTGTCCTCGCGTGGAAGGCGCTTCATGAACGTCATGTGTTTGAAGGAGTTGGCGGGGCTGTTTGCTGGTGGGAAGCTTGCACGTGTGAGTGTGGGGGGCTGGGAGGGGTCCCCAGAGGCCCGGCGCGCATGGTCCTTGCCCGTCATGGGGCTGGGCTGGACCTCCTCCTGGGAGGCCGGTTAAGCTCAGAGATGGGAGGCCACCCCAGAGTTTCTACACTGTTCCGCCTTTAGTGTTGCTCCCACAGTGGGGACTGTGGTCCCTGGGGAGCCGGGTCTACGGGGGAGGAAGCCCCGGCACCAAGACCCTGAGGGAGGGGTACCCAGATGCATCTCCCTTCCCACTGGATTCCGCTTTGCAAATTGCAGTGTTCCCCAAAGTTCCAACCCCAGGGACAGAGTCAGGTAGTCTCTCTTGTAGATCAGTGGCCAGAAAAAGACCAGCCTGGGACCTGGACCTCCTAGGGGCCTGGAGCTCTCAGGAGCTCCCTGGCCACGCCACCGTGAAGACCCCTCTTTTTCCTGGGACCCCTCTGCTTGGCTGCAGCTGTTCCTGCCACCTCCCCTGAATTCACATCCTCTTCCGAGGCAGCAGCTGTATAGCTCATCCTACTGGCTTTTTCTTAGAAAGATGCAAACACTAAGTTAGGGCTTTGCAAAGACGTTTTTAGAAAAAAATTTTTAATAGCAACAGTTTGTGGACATCATGCGTGGCCCTGTTCATGTAAAGGACCCTGCCTTTTCTCTGTCTCCCTCTGTCTCTCTGTCTCTCTGTCTCTGTCTCTCTCTCGCGCACACACACACACACACACACACATTTTTTGAGCTGCAGCTGGGAGACTGAGCTGATCGCCCATCAGGCATCTCACCCTGGGGAAGTGGTGTTTCCCGTGGGGCCCGTTCCTGCCCTCCTCCCCTTTCTGCTGTGGCCCTCATTCCTCTCCTCTTTCTCAGTACATTTAAGTCCTTGGATTCTACTGAAGACCAACCAGATTCATTAGAAAGAGCTGCCCCTTGCTTTGGCTGGGTCTGGACTTCTGGGGAATAGAGGGAACAAAACTCTTTTGTCTTGGTCCAAATTGAGTTCACGCTGGACTCCAAAGAGAAGGTAGGAGGGGAGGGAGGCCGCCCATTGAGACGCGGGGTGGATGATACCAGGCGCCCGGAAGGTCTCTGGGAGTGATTTCTGGTTCCGTCCAGCAATCTCAGGAGGGGGGACCATCAGCCCAAGACTGGATGAGCCTGGACCTGGGTGAGAACCCAACTGTAGAGCGCTGGACCCCACTTCAGCTGCTGACTCTTTACAATGTCTCTGGAAGGGTCACCTTGTCAAAACCGGCCGGCCGGAGCAGGTGTCACCGCAGCAGCCGGGGCAGCAGTACCCAGGCACCCAGGGGCAGCAGGAGCAGGGGCAGCGAGGCTGAGGTGTCCGAGGCGCCGCCACAGTCCTGGGCGTTCTCCTGTGAACCCAGAGCACTCACGATGGGGCGACCGCCCCAGGCAGAGGAGGCCGGGAGTCTGGAGAGGGATCGCTGGGACTAATAGGGGCCAAGGGGCTGGGGAGAGAGGGAGGTTCCAGCAAGCGGAGGGAACACTGCCCCCTTTCTTAGACCCCTGCCTTCTAGGGGAAGGCAGAGGCTGCTCACTCAGGCCCAGAGCTGGACTCGAGCCTTCTCGCTGGCCCCAGCCTTGGAGGGGCTGTGGGCTCATCCTCTTAGAAGGACTTCAGAGAAGCCCTGGACCCCGGGAGCATCTTGGGTGTGGAGGCAGCCACGCCCAGCAAGGACGGCCCCATGTACAAGGAGCCCAGCTACGTGGTGGGTGCACAGGGCCGGTCACCAGCGGTATTATGTGCCTAACGGTTTCCTCCTACTTGCTTGGACCACGTGGAGCTGAGTGCAGTGAGGGCCGTGTGGAGAGGCTGTGTTATAACGCACGGAGGGCCCCGACCCTGGGAGATGCGGCTCTCCTTGTAAAACGCCCCTGGGTCCGTCCCGCTGACTTAGTATCTGAATGACACGGGGCCCAGCGTGAATGCACACGTGTGGGTGATTCCAGTCATCCACAGAGGTGCCCTCACAGCTGCATCCACGTGTCCAGACGCTCTCACATCTGAAGGGCACAAGCTCAGGGCTGAGGGTTTGGGGATGGGGCCCCCCCCAGCCCCTACCTCTGGATGGAAGGCGTGGCAGGCATCCGGTCGCCGGCGGAGCTTCCGGGAGCGCATCTTGTCACACTTGACTGTGGCGTTATGTGCAGAATTCACTGTTAAGGTGAACACAGCTGCCGACGGAGCTAATTCTGGAGACTCTGGGGACCGAGCTCTGGAAGAACTTACCTCTGGTGGGACCAGCTGCCTTGGAAGCGGCTTCCGGGGTCAGGAGCAGCACCGGGGCCCCGGGGAGGGTGGGAGAACAGGTAGCGATGCTCTTGGGGGAGGGGAGGGGAGGTGTTGATGGCAAAAGGGAGGCTGGCCCCTCCCTCTCAAAGTCTGAGCCCCTCAGTGTCATGTCCTACCCGCCACCCCTCCCTCGCCCGTACGCGCTGGAGGGTCGGGAGGATATATTTGACTTCCGTAGCCTCCTGCAGGACTGGCGGGAAGATGCTGCAGTCACAGGCGGGGTCCGTCACCAGGAGGAGAAGGTTGCTGGTGGGAATCTGTTGCATCACAAATGTCCTGTGGCAGAAAAGTTGGCTTGTGGAGATTCCTGCGGCAGCTGGACCCTGGGCTTGTAGGGGAGGCTCTTTTGGAGACGGGTGTGAGGACTCGGGGCCAGGTCAGCCCGGGGGGGCAGCCCGGGAACCATCCCAGCAACCGATGGGCTGCCTGGCTTATTTTCCCCACGAGCCTTTGCAGCTGCTCTGCTCCTTTCCTAGCAGATTGGAAGTGAGGAAGCCCAAACATCGGCGGGGGAGGGGACAGGAGCTGCTGTTGACACACACGGGGACAGCACGTCAGGACTGTCCCAAGCAAACAGGGCTGCAGGGCCGCCTCTGCTCCGGGCGGGGATGCAGTGCTCGCGCTTGGCCGTGAGGCGGTCCCACAGTCCCACACGCCGCCTGGAGGGGAGGGAGAGCAGGTGCAAGCCGGTCGTGGTCCCTCGCTCGGCCAGTGCGTTGGCGACAGCCACTGCCCGGCGTCTGCTATGGGGTGGAGGACTTCCTACATGCACGTGCACACACGCGTGTACACGCACATGCATACATACACACGTGCACACAGGCACACGTATATATTTAACCTTCACCGCGCCGTATGAGGTTGGTATTATCCCTGTTTTGCAGGTGGGAAAACTGAAGCCAGAAGAGGGTTAAGTAATGCGCCCGAGGTCACACAGCTCCTCTTAAATCAAGTCCGTCTACTCTGAGGACTTCGCTTTACCCGCACTGTTCGTGTATCTAGACTGCCAGCCTCTGAGACAAGTGTACAAATAACAATATTCCCGAGAAACTGGCTGCGGTGAGGGTAGAATCCCTCCCTCCAGCACACGCCCGCACGAGATGGGCCTGACTCTGATGCCAAAGTCTGAGGCACCACACTAGAAGGTAGTTTGCTTGAGGCCTGGGTCTCAGGGACATCCCAGGAAGCCCTGGGGGAGTGGCACGCTGGCCAGGGGCACAGCCTAGGGAAGACCATAGCCTCGGGGTCAGGACAGAACCTCCTGGGGGTGGGGCGGCCCGGGGTCCAGCTGAGAGTCAGCGGGACAGAACTTTCAGCCAGGCCTCCCTTCCTCCCTGGGTCAGGGCCTGGCGGAGCTGGGGGACCAGCCACCTCCCCTTGGGAGTGGGACCCAGAGACGGAAGTGCCAGGTACCCCAGCCACTCCCAGAAGCATCCTGGGGCCTCTCCCGTCCCCGGCCAGCCCCGCACTTGGCGCCCTGGGCGCCCGGCCTGTGGTCCCTCCGCTGAGCCTCGCCCGCGGGGATCCCTCCCCCGTCCCACTCAGCCCTGCTCACTTCTGGCAGCCCCCGCACTCCACGACGCCGTCGGCCCCCCGGATGGCCGTCTGGTGCACGAACACGGGGTAGGTGGTGTCGCAGGGCTGCAGCACGTCCTGCTTCTTGTGCTTGTGGGCTGCGGGGACACGGAAAGGGCGTGGACTCGGGCGCCTCGGCCACAGCTGCGGGGATGGGCTTTGACGCCCCGGGCAGTGCGGTCACCGCGCCAGGAGTGAGACGTCCGTCCACTGGCAGGTGGCTCCCCGGTCAGGACTTGGGGCCGGGGGAGGGGAGTGGCCGCGTGTGGGTGACACACTCGGGGACCCTGGGGATACCCGTCTCTCTCCTCACCGTCAGCAGTGACGTCCAGGGGCTGAGAGGAGGGCAGGGGCTGGGGGGGGGCCTGGGAGACGGCAGCCCTTCGTCCTCTCCCCCCTCCCTCCCTGCGGGGGGCCCAGCGGGCGCCCTGCACGGGCAGCTCCTGGACAAGCCCTGGGTCCGCCCCCGCCCCCTGCCCCCGTGGCTACTTGGGAGGGCCAGGCGGGGGCCCCGCGCCCAGCCTCCCGGGCTCCTCAGTGGGGCCTGTGTGGTCACTAGAGTCAGTTTAGAAAGGACTCAGCAAACACAGGGCAAAGGCCTGGCAGCCGCCCCGGAGGGCCCACGTCCACCCCTGGGGGAGCAGACCCCGCTCGCCCGCGAGGGGCTACGGCCTCGGGACCACACAGATTTCCTCCTGGCGCTGTAAGCGCTCTCAGCCCAGGAGAGGGCTGGGGGGCTCCGTTTCCCCGGGGCAGGGCTGCACCTGTGTGGGATGAGCTCTGGGCTACACCCACACCCCGAAGGAGCAGGGCTGCAAGTAGGGAGGGGCCTTCGGAGTCAGGGGGTCCAGATGGAGAGAGCTCTCCAGGACAGCGCCCAGCCCAGCACCCAACTCCTTGGCTGCCCTACTTACAGTGATGGAAGACGGCCTTGGCTGCCCAGGACCCGCGCACGGCATGGGGTGGTGATGATGTCACACAGGTGTTGATGTCACATGGTGTGGGCGTGATGTCACACGGGATGAATGACATCACACGGGATGGATGATGTCACACGAGATGGATGATGTCACACGGGGTGAATGACGTCACATGGGATGGATGATGTCACGTGGATCGGTGGTGCCCCGGGATGGTGTGACGTCACACAGGGGTGAGGGAAGGTGATGAGAGAAGCCGACAGGATGGATGTGAGCGGTGGACTCTCCGGAGCCCCCCTGCCCCTCCCCCTGAGGGGACGGTTTCCAGGTGGAGGCTGGAACGACACTCACCCTCGGCCCCGCTGTCCCCACGCCAGGAGCCCCAGGTGCTCCACTCCAGCAGGAGCCTGTCAGGCACAGGTGAATCTCAGAGACCTGCTTGCCCTCTCCAGTGGGCCCCCAAGCTGTCTGCGCCTCGCCCCCAGGACACCCTTGTCCCTGCTGGAGGCTCCTGGTGGCAGCGGCATGTAGGAGGGGCGTCCCATACAGGCCTGGCCGGTTCCACCTGGGGACCTCACCCTCCTCCTTTGGGGTTGTGGGGACCTCGGCAGCTCCCCTCAAAGGGCTCCCTCATAAACCACCCCTGCACGAAGCCCCCCAGCCCCTCACTCACAGCAAGAGCTCGTTCACCAGCCACCTGGTAGCAGTCAGGAGGGCAGAGATGGGCTGGGAGGAGAGCGAACACACTGTGAGTGAGCCCCAGGGCCCCCTTGCTCTGCGCCATCAGAGACCACACCCTGGGCTCTCCTCCACCCCTTCCCGGCAGCGGAAGCAGCGGAAAGCTGCGTTTTCTGGGAAATTCCTACTGTAGGGCGGACGATGCCCGTCATCACACTGGGTGGCATCTCTGGGGTCCCTGATGATGTGTGGACGGCACTGGGGGTGAAGGTGGGAACCAGGCAAGAAAGGGGCTGCAACCTGTTCCTCTGCCAGAGCAATCGCCCTGAGGACGCCCAGATAAGACCCTGGTGCGGGGGAGCGGGCTGTGTTCCGGGGGCACTGGGAGAGGACTGAGAGTGGCCCTGGGGCCCTGGAGAGAAAGGGACAGGCTGGCGTCCGGCGGGGGCGGGGTATGGGGTGACACTCACGCTGACCAGGGGCTGGGAGGCGCTGTGGTGGTGGGTCGGAGGTTTGCACATGGCCTGGTAGTCGTACATGGTCACTCTGAAACCAGAAGCAGGGCATGGCAGTCTGGACCCCATCCCCTGCCCCACCCCCGCCCTGGGGGAGTTTGCAGCCAGGTTTTTGGTCACCCAGATCCGGGGCAGTGCGTGATCGGCAGGTCAGAAAATGACATTTCTGTTCTTGCGCTGCTTCAAAGACAACGAACAGCAAATCTGGTTTTCCTGCTAAGGGTCACATGACCTCAGCCTCTCTCCCCGCTCCCCGCCCTCCCCGCCCCCATCAAGTTCCGGGCTTCAGAAAGGCTGCTTTTGGAGCCCTGTGGGGCTCACTGTGGGTTTCTGAAATCTGTCTGGTCCATTTAGCATCCGATCCCCCCTCCTCAGTGTGTATTCGGGGGGGGGGGGGTGTGTGGCGCCTGCCCTACTTACTGGCTGAAGACCCCCATGCTGAGCAGCTGGGTCATGAGGGCGCCGTCCACCTCCCCCAGGAATCGTCCCATCTGTGAGGGGAGGAGGGGGGACAGCAGGATGGGTGAGGACATTGCTCCGAGCGCCAGGCTTTACCTGTGTTTGGGTTTCCCCTCCAGATGCCCTCGCATCGTGGTGCCTGTGGCTCCACTCCACGGGCCCCCTCTCCTGGGCCGGCTCCAGCCACGCCTCTCAGTGCTTTTAAATTCTAAGTTGGGGTGAAATCAGTCTAGGCGTTGCAATCAGATTTGTTTTTTTAAAGGTGCAGAATTCTTTGAACACTTCCGGGTGAATCGCGTGCAGGAAGGTGAAACTTGATTTGTCGTGTGTGTTTTATGCACATGCATGTGCGTGCATGTGTGTGTGTCTGTGTTACCAGACAGCGAGATCCTGGCGGGCGGATCCCCAGAGGCCATGGTGACTGTTTGCGCATCTGCTGAAGGGCAGAGTGAGTGAAGCGACCAGGGTGAGGCTGAGTGACCTGAGACTCCTGATCCGGGTGGAACCGAGGCTCCCGGTGAGGCTGGCTCCCTCCCCACGGGCCTGTCCCCCCCCCCCCCCCCGCCCCGTCTGTCTTGACTCCAGGCTTATTCCCCCAGTCTGTCTTGACTCCAGGCTTATTCACCGATATCCCCACTGTCCAGACCCCTGATTCTGGAAGGGGAGTTTCCTGAGAGTAAGACAAGCTCCTGGACCCTGGAGAAAGGTGTCCCCCGTTCAACGTGACCTCCAGGACAGGCTGCCCTGGCAGAGAGCACCCACCTCTTCTTCAGGAGGGCAGCCCCCGCTGGCACCATGGAAGCAACAGGCCTCCCTCCCTGGGCCCCGGGATGGGCCTGGCAGGACAGGGAGTGTCACCTGGGCCTTCTGGCACGGGCGCCCAGGCGGCAAGGTGCATCCAGACCACCAGCAGCCGGCGCTGCGGCCCGGGCAGTGGTCCTCGGACCTCATTACATGCGGGGGGGTGGGGGGAGCTTGCAGTGCAGGTGGTCGCCCACCCCCAGTTTCTGATTCGCTTGGTCTGGGGTGGGGCCTGAGAACTTGCATTTCTATCAAGCCCCCAGAGGCTACTGGTCCCCGTACCGAACTGAGGCCCAGGGATGAAAGGGGGAGGGGCTAATGAGGGGGGAGGGGCCAGGTCACGGGCCCTTGAGGCTCTTGGGTGTGTCTGGGGAGCGGGTAGGAGTCTGTGGTGGGAGAGTCTGGACGGGTCACAGTCGCCCGGCCTCCTGGGCCTCACGGCTCTGTACCCTTCCCCTGCGTGTAGGCTGGACCCAGCGGCCTGCTTCTGGTGAACGGAACATGGTCCAAGTGGCGCTGTCCCTTCCGAGAGCCGGTCCCAGGGGACCGTGGCCTCATGCAGCTGACACTCGCTGGCTCTCCTCAGCCTTGCGCTTTGGTGGGGCGAGCCGCCCCCCAGGAGGCCCCCGGGGCAGCGGGATCTGGCGCGGAGGCTGGCCCTTCGCAGGTCAGGCCCCGCTGATGCCTCGTGGAGACCCCGAGCCTGGGCCGCCCGCCGAGCACACCGGGCTCCTCACCACAGAGGCTGGGAGATCGTGGGTCTTGGGGTGTAAGCCCTCCCGCTGGGGGTGATTTGCTACAGAGCAACAGGTAAGTGCTGCAGGGCTGTGGAGTGAATGAGTTTAAAAAAAGCAGAAATGGCTGGATGGCTGGACAGTCAGCGCCCGGCTTCCAGCTCCGTCCTCCGTGGACCTTCAGGCCAAGCCGCACTCTAGTCTCCAGTGTCCACCGGGCACAGGCGTCGTGACTCCTGACACAGGGCTGCCCGCACACGCTGTGTTACCCCTCGAGCCCTCTCAGAGCTTCACAGCCCAGGTCTGGGGTCAGAGCCGTCCAGGGGGCGGAGACCGCCGCCCCCAGAGCCCCGGCACCAGCCCTGGAGACTGACGCAGGCGTCTGGGTCCTAATTCCTAAGACTCTGCTGAGCCAGCAGGTGCGAGAACTCTGCCCTGAGCGGCAGCAGGTGACCTGGGGCAGGGGCTCGGCGGGAGGATGACCCCCGGGAGCCCAGCGAGGACACCGGCCCCGCCCTACAAATTCTCGGTCCCATCAAAGCCACTGCTCCCCCAGCCTGGTCTCCCTCCCAGGAGGGCTTTTCTAGAACCTCCCCCAAGTCACGGCTCTCTACTTGTATCTCTAGGTTCAAAGTTTGGCTTTTCTGCAGCCATGAGCTTTCGGGTTAATAACCTAAACTGGCAGAGCCTCAGTTTGTCCCTCGGGTATAAAATGAGCCTAATAATGTCACCAGAGATGATGGAGGGACGTCCCACCCCTGATGGGGCCTGGTTGGGGTTGGGGGGAGAGGGGGCTGTGTGGAGGCCCCTGGAAGGTCCCAACCCTGTGATGAAAATTAGATTTCATTTACGCCCTCTGTTTTACAAAGGACGTGAGGCGGCTTTTAAAACTACACACGGGGTGATAAGATAATGTAATGGCTGAGAAAATAAGGGTAAATACACTGAGTAGACAAGTACTGAGAGAAATAGAAATCTGAGTAACTTTGCTGTCATAGATCGGCTCGCTCCCCGCGGCTCTGCCGGCACCCGGGCACCCAGACCTGAGAAATCACGCAGCCCAGGCCCTTATTCCAACAGGGGGAGGTGGGCCCAGGCCACCCAACCACACGTCTGATTAGCGGAAAAGCTCCCGCTGGACCACGCACTGTGTCCCCTAGGCTGGAGGCCCCTTGATGCTTCTGGCTCATTTCAAGGCATCACTTTAGGTGAATGTGTTCAGGGTTGGTTCAGGTGTAATTCCTGGCTAAATAAACAACTTGGGGCTCAGCAAAGACAAGGTTGTGGCTATACCTTCTCCTCGGCCGTTCTGGGCACGTGGGGTTCCTGGGTGCGCCACCATGCCGTGTGATGGGGAGTGTCACCCCTCACTCCCCTTCGCAGCAAAGCCAGGTTGGGGGGTTAGGACAGAATTTCCCACAAGGGAGGTCCAGACGGGAAGCGTGCACGAAGCGGGAAGGCCTGGACCCGGCCCCAAGGAGATAGAAGGGTGGGCGCCGTGGCCTGTGTGTCCCCCAGATTCACATGCTGAAACATACCCCCCAGGGCAGAGCCCTCACAGTGGGGTTGGTGCCCTTAGAAAAGAGACCCCAGAGGCCTCCCTGTCCCTCGCGCCAGGAGGGGGCACAGTGAGAACCCCGCAACCTGGACGGGGCCCACCCCGGCCCCTGGCACCCTGGCCTCGCACCTCCTGCCCCCAGAACTGTGGTTTGTAAGCTACCCAGTCTGGGGGTTTTGTTACAGCCGCCTGAACGGCCTGATGGGAGAGGGGAGAGGCAGAGGGGGGTAGGGGGTGGGCAGCAGGACGGGGTGTAGGACTCTGGGGGAGGCCCCCCAGGGCAAGGCTGCAGACAGAAAAGCCGGGGCCTCATCATGTGGACAACTCCCTACCAACAATCGTGGGAGAAGACCAGAGACGTAAGATTTCCTCTGGGCGTCTGAGTTGAGAAGTCTGGATTTTGGGGTCTTGCGGAGCTGGCTGTGGTTCTAGGAAGAGACTCCGTTTTCATCAGACCTTTTCCTCTAGTTGGCCCTGGGCCGGGATTGCTTCTGGGCTTTCTCCAACCATCGAGGCCGCTGGGCCTCCCGCGTGCCTTACCTCCTGGGGCCTCTCCGAGATCAGGATGAATCCGTTGTTGTCGATGACGAAGCAGTCCAGGTCCTGGGAAGAAGCCCAGAAGGAGGTCAAGGCCAGGCCCTGCTGCTGACCCCTGGTCCCTGCCCACCCGACCGCATATGGAGGCCCTCTGTGTGGAGCCCGGGCTGCAGGGAAGGAGGGGCTGGCCCATCGGGAGGACGCGGGTTGGGGGCTGCTTCCCTCTCCCACCGTGTTCCCCCCGTGGGGAGCTCACACTGTCCTGGCAGCTCTCCGGGCACGGACCCTCCGCAGCGCCGCACTGGAGGGAAGAGGGGAACCATGAGCTGTGCACGTGTGTGTGTGTGATGTGTGCGCGTGTGTGTGATGCATCCGTGTGGGGATGGAGTCCACAGCACACCTGTGATGTTGTGCAGGGGTGTGTCCTGTACCCGTTTGGTGAATGTGGTGTGAACTCAAGGGGTATGTGCACGGTGTGACGTGTGTGTGTGCTTGTGTGGTGCGCCCGTGGCGCGTGCCTGGCGTGTGTGCCTTGCGTGTATGCGCGGGGAGTGTTTGCTGGGGGTCCGGGCGCTGAGATGCAGGCAGGGTCTTGCTGGTGACAGCAGCCAGGTGCACAGGTCGGGGGTCCTCACCCTGAGCGTCCACCCCCCCGCCGACCCCTGGCACCCACCTGCCGGGTGGCCGCCCAGAACGTACGCTGCAGGAACTCCATCCTCATCTGCACGCCCACGGCTGGCGGGAGCGGGGAAGGCAAGGCCATGGGGGTGTTTGGGGACGGGGTTGGGGGGGATGGCAAGAGAAGACGTCAGATCTGAGTCAGAGGGAGGAGGCCCATCAGCAGGGGGTGGGGGGCCACTAGGCAGCCTGCAGACTAGCTTCCTGGTGGGGGGCACCGGTGGCTCTGTCTCTCCATCCCTGGAGCTCAAGGCAGGCGCCCTGGGAAGGCCGCTCTCCCCTTTCCCGCAGAGACCGAGGCTGGATTTCAGGGCCTCTGTGGGTAGTTACAGCCCCTCCACCTGCTCCGCTCCGGCCCCCCACCCCGATCTGTAAGAAGGCTCCTTCCTCGCAAGTCGAGACCGTGTCGCCCAGGCCTGCAGGAGGCTCCCAGCCCCAGAAAACCAGGCTTTGATGCCGCCGCTCACAAGGGCCGCCACGCCTCTCTGGTCCCCAAACGCTTGGAGAACGCAAGCCAGTGCCCAGATGCCAAGAGAAATCTGGGGCCAGAGAATAGAAAGAAAGGCAGGTTATAGTGAAAGAAAAAGAACAAAGAAACGAGGCTGGCCTCCTACCATCAGAGACAAGAATATAGAAAGTGTGCTGAGTGCCAGGCACCCTGCGTCCTGAGCTCGTGTCCACACAGCAGGCCGGCTCTGCTATCGCTGGGGCTTCGCGGCTGGGGAAGCCTCGCCCGAGCCGCCTGGCCCCTGAACACAGAAGCGGGACCCACGCGCCCGGTGTCTCTAAGGCACCTCACCTCTCTCCTCTGGCCTGACTTGAGCCCCCGTCGGGAGGGGGCTGACAGGCCTGGGCAAGCTCCCCGCTCAGGGCCTGGTCCCCTTGCCTGTGACGTGGGGATGGCTCGGGCTTCCAGCACTATGCCGTGTTCACGAGACATTCTGCAGTCACCCCAGTGACGGCTCACTGGAGAGACTTTCCATCACAGTCGGGGGCTTCTTCGTTGCTGCAAGGCCCGGGGGGGCGGGTAAAAGGCGTGGGCCGGAAGGGGACGGGTAGGCCCACATCTCGGTTCATGACAAAGAGGACAGACCCAGGTGCAGCACCTGAGCTGCAGGGGAGGCGTGCTCCCCTCCCCCGTTTCTCTCTAAGGCTGCGGGAGGCCCCTCGTTCTTCCTGTTAGGACCACCCTTGATGTTCACTTTAGACAGATTTCTCTCACCTGTAGAAAAAGGCTGCATGAAAGAGTGGAACCGCCTAACAGTTGTCAGAGGGGAGTCACGTGAAAGCTTAGGATGTTCGAACCTCTGGGATTTAGGAACGCTTATTTATCCCGACCTTGGCCTCTGCGTCAAAGCTCTCAGACTCTTTCTCGAGCCAGACTCGGCCTCTTGATGTCTCACTGCCAAGTCTCCTGGAGTCCCGGCATCTCTGAGCTGGGAGAAATTCTGTGATTCCACCACAGGGAGTCTTGAGAGAGCAGGGTTAGTGCTTCTCTAATGAAGCAGGATTTTGAGGCTTGTGGGTAGAGATGGGAGGAGTGAGACCTCAAGCCTGTTCCCCGGAACCAGGCTCCATCTCAGTGGGCCCACGGGCTCCTCCTAGGCAAGCCCCGCTCCTAGGATTTAGGGCTTCCACCTGCCTGGTGCCAGTCCCCTTGGGTCACCAGTAGGCATCTCAAACTTCACAAGTTCAAGACCTAACTCTGGCTTTTCCTCCCCAAACCTCCCCACATGGGGACACACCTTCTACCTAATTGTTATCATTTTCCCGCGTCCCACCCAAGTGCTGCCGCCTTTGTTCCGAAACGTCACACAACTGCCCACTCTCTCCACCCCTACTGCTACCCCCCAGAGCCACTTGGATTAATGCCACAGACCCCTGAGCGGGTCGCTCCCCACAGAAGCACGAGAGTGACCTTCCTGAAGATCAAATCACGTCTCTCACTTGCTCAAAACCTTCCAAGGCCTTCCCGCTGCGCTTAGAACAAAATTGAAATTCCTTTGTAATTTGGTGTCCAAGCCCCCAAGGGAGCTGGCCCTGCCGCCCTACCTCTGACTTCAGCCCAAATCCCTTTCTCCCTCAAACAGGCCAAGCCTGTTCCCACCCCAGGGCATTTGCACCAGCTGCCTTCTTCCCCTGGGAATGCTCTTCCCTAGAACTTTAGGAGGAGGCTCCTTCTCATGGCTGGATCTCGGCCCAAACAGCATCTCCTGGGGCGGCGTCCTGACTTCCCAGATAACGCAGTCCTCCCTGCGGCCGGCCGTTCACCCTCTATCTCATCACCCTTTCTGTTTTCTAAGATGCATGACTTATTTACTTTATTCTCATTTATAGTCTGTCTTGCCCCATTAGAATGGGGGCTAAGAGCAGGCGGGAGGGTGGGGGGTTGAGTTCCAATACCTAGCACCTAGGATAGCACCTAGCATGCATTGGGGCTCAATTAATATTTTTCGAGCTAAATAAGTAAATGCTTGTGAATTCCACTGAGTCAGCCGCTTGGCTGGGAAGCCAGTTCTGCAAGCCTTCCCCTTACCTCCGGTGTGGGCACCTTGCTGAACTCCTTCATCCACGTGGGGCCCCGCCCTTCTATAGATGCTTGCGATCTAGCTGGGCTCTGGTGCCCTCGAGGACCCAGAAGGGAACCCACAAAGAGACGGGGAATTCAGGTGAGACACAAGAAGAACCTCCTCCAGGGAGAACTGTTAGCCGTGCTCTGCCACGCCTGACGGCTTTACCTCGGGGCTCGAATTGTTTCAGATCCTTCTGTTCAACGCCTGCCTCACACCCCAAATCGTGCTTTTCCACCCCAGACACCGCGAGAGCCCAGCCTTCTCCTGAGAGACTCCAGGGCGGCCCTCGGCCCCCGTTCCCTCGCTCCAGTGGACCCCAGGCTGGCCACCCTGCCCCCGGTAGCTCCTGGAAGCCTGCTGTGTGCAGCAGAGAATAGCCCTGGGTGCTGGGCTTTGCAGACAGGGCAGAGCGCATGGTGAGGAGAGAGCCAGGCCCGGCCCGAGGGCAGGCGAGGCCTCCATCCTTCCAGGCTGCTTACCCCTCCAGGCCTGTGCTTGGCGGGTCCTTGTGTTAGAGCCCGACCTCGGTCCCCAGGGGGACCTACCGCAATCTGATGGAGGAGGAGCGATTGGACCCCCTTCCTCCTGCCCCAGCCCGGCCTGTCGCCCATCCCGGGCCGAGTCCCGCCTTCCCTCTGCCTGCCTTCCTGCAAAGCAGCTTTTCTTTAAGACCCGAGCCGCTTGGCTGGCAGACAAAGAGCCTCAATAAGGCCACAGGCGCAGACGGCTTATCAAGATGCACCTCTTTGCTCTGCGTCCTGGCTGTCACCTCCTTGCTGCTTTGTCATCACAGATGGCAAAACAGAACAGCTGTGCTGCATGCATACAAACCCTCCCTGGGGTGGGGGGGGGTCATGCCCCGGGGGGCCAGAAACTCCATCTTCCCCCTCGCCCTCCCATCCACTTGGTCCTTGAAACCCAGCTGCAGGCTGTGCTGACCTGTACGAGGGCTGCGGAGTCAGCGGGGGCCCACCTTTTAGGTACCAGCTGGGGAGCCGGTGCCCAGGGACCCCGGAGACCTGCACCCCTCCTGCTCACTGCAGGGCAGCCCCGGGCTGTGGGGCTAACAGGCAGCTGACGGCTGGTCAGTGAGCAGCACAGCCCAGACTCTGGGCCCTGACACCCGGCTGCGCTCTTTCCTCCGGCTCATTCCTCGCTCAGCCTGGCGAGGTGGACCCCTCTTCCGGGAGGGCCCCCAGTGTAGGGAAGGGGATGAACCACCCACAGAAAGCTGCCACGCGTCCTCTGTGATACGGGTCAGAGGAGAAGGTCCCGCGGGCACTAGCCTGGGACGGTGCACCAGGACGTGAGTTCTGGTTGAGTTTTCAAGGAGCGGGATGGACCCCGTGGGTGAGGAGAGGGTCCCAGACTCCAGGAAGGACACACTCTCCTGCAGCTGGGGGACAGGAAGCGTGTTTGGGGGCAGGTGAGGTGCGTGTGACATGGGCGTGGGGTGGGAGACAGGGAATCCCTGCTGTGTCGAACGGCGGAGCAGACAGAAGAGGGTGTGGGGGCATCCTGAGTCAAGGGGGTCTCTCAACCCGCACCCAGGGCTGACAGTGGACCCCCCAGAAAGCAGGCAAAATGGAAAAGGGACGCCAGAAACATGCCACGTGTCCAGCTCTGCCCAGCGGCTCCTCCCCTGACTTGGTCCCTGGCTTCCTTTCCTTTGGATCAACACTTGCCTTCCCTTGGAATATCAATTTCTCCAACTCCTTTGTCCTGATTGGCTGGTAAAGACGTCTCTGAGTTCTTGATACCAGTCTCTTCCCATCCAGCCGAGATGGAGCAGAAGCCCAGGCCAGGGAGGCGGGGCTGGGTTTGGCCCCTTCCTCAGGGCTCACCCCAGGTTGCTCCAGACAGCCTGACCCCAGGCCCCGGCCCAGCCCGCCTGCATTTCCCTCCCCAAATAGCCCCGGTCTGGGGTCACGAGGCTCAGTGACCTCTGCGTGACCGCGTGCCACCGGCTGTGTGGCCTGGGGCCCCTTTCCGAAGGACCACCAGGCAGATGGGCCCCCGTGCACCCCTCGCTACCCCCTCTGGAATAAGCCGCCCCTTGACAGAGACCCGGATCAGCTTTCCCTTCCTGCAGGCAGGGTGGGAGACACCGCCCCCACCTCCGAACAGGATTCAGACCCAGCCGCCTGGGGCCTTTGTCCCCTGGGTCCTGCCCCTGTGTCCCCAAAGGTAAGGGGAGGGGGGACAAAGCCAGAGGGGGCGGCAGCCGGGGCAGGGAGAGCCTGTGGAGGTGGGGAGGGAAAACAGAGGGGCCTGGTAAACAGTCCTCCTCCCGCTGGAGTTCACGGCCGCGTCTCCCCCTGAAACGGGAGCGTTTCAGGGCTGAGCGCCTCCGGTGTGTGTGCGCCCGTGTGCCCGCCTTCCGTGGGCCCGCCTTCCCGTGTGCGCGCCTGTCGCTGTCATCACGGATATTCCCCCGCTGTCACTCGCTGCTCTCTGCTCCGCACACGCGCTCCCCCTCCCCGCCTGCCCCTCTCCACGGCTCCCGCGTCCCTCCCTCTCCTCCTCGGTGTGTTATTGACCCGGCTGCCCGCCGTGGGAGACGGCCTCAGGCGTTCCTCCCGCCGGGGCTCTGCGTGCCAGGTCCTGCTGGGGGATCAGGCTGGTGCCGCTGCGCTCGCTGTCTCCTTTCTCCAGGAATCCCAGGAGGGGCTCACTGGACAGCTCAGACCACTTGATTCAGGGCGCTCGCTGGGGTGCGGAAGGTGAGTGCCGTGCGCTGGGCAGGGGCGCGGGGGGTGCAGGGGCCAGGCTTGGGGCCCGAGCTCATCTCCGCTGGGTTCCTTGCCTGCACGGAGAGCTGCTTTGCCGCCTGCCTGGCGGCAGTGGCTGGGGCTGGGGCAATGCTCAGGACCGGACCCCTGGGCAGCCAAAGGACACAGGGAACTCTGACCTCCCAGTGCTGGGGACAGGAGGTGGGATTCTGCGGGGGAAGGAGGGGGAGGAGGCATTGCCAGTGCCAGATGACGGGCCCGGTGGCATAGAAACCGGTCCCTGCAGCATGGGGGGCGCCAGCCAGGAGCCCTGTGCCGCCTGCATGCCCGGCTCGGCAGCCAGCCCCAGGGACTTGGGTGCCAGGGGAAAGGGGGCGCTGGTGACAGGGCCGGCACAGAGGACGTCTGTGTGGTGGCAGGCTGGAGGGCTGGCGCCGAAGCGTGGGGAGGGACCAGGGGTGCTGACCGGCCTCTACAGGACGCCCTCAGCGAGGGGCGCTGGCCTCTAGGCAGCTGTCCTTGGACAGGGGTGCAGAGGGCCCCCCCAGCTGGACCTGAGTCCCCGGCTCGTATGGGGGGCGTGGCCGGAGCCTCGGAGCCCTTCCTCCGGCCCTTCCTCAAGGCTCCAGCTCTGCCCCCAGCCCGCCCAGGCCCGGTGGGGCTGGGGTCCCCCAGCTGCACACCCTCTCTACCTACGAAGAGCTCAGGCGGCCTTGGGGGGCGGGGTGGACTCAGCTTGGGGTGGGTGGTACGTGGCCGGGGCAGGACAACGCAGGATAGAGGCCGTCTGACCGGGAGTCCCAGCCTCCCCGCTCACTCTCAGGGCCCTTTGTCCTCTCCCTGAGCTGCTGTCCGCCTGTCTGGGGTGGCTGGTGGGGACACTGGCACCTGGCTGTCAAGCCGCCTGGGGCATTGCCTGGTCTGGCTCAGATTGACACCCGGCAGCTTAGCTAACTACAGGGCCGGGGGGCGGGCTGAGCGTTTGGAGATGGGCCGGGGAGCGCAGCCGGGAGGGGACCCGCGGCCGTGTCCCCCTCCACACCGGCACAGGCTCCATCCAGCTTTGCCAAGAGAGGGAGACCAGGGAAGCCAGCTGGGGGGGGGCAGGAGGAGGACGGGGAGCTTCTTCAGCAACCGATCTGGTTCCTTTGGGGTTTGGCTGGAAGCTGCGCCTGGGACAAGCAAACCCTGCTCCCATTTCCAGCCCCCAAAGCTGAGGGGCACGGGGAGGGGGGTGTTTTAGGGCTGGGGTGCCTGGGGAGGCCTCCCCCCTCCTCCTACACAGATCAGGCCTCTCCACCCTGCCTGCCCGGGTCCACCTCCCGAGCCAGGCCCGCGGGCCCAAGAGCAGCTCCTGCGAGGGGTGATGGGGGCTTTTCTGTTCCGCTTCCCAGAGGGTCTGGTTGGGATTGGGAATGTCTGACAAGGAAGGATGACAAGGAAACGAGGCTGCAGGAAGGCGGGCATGAGCACGGGGCACGCGTTTAAAAATGCACCAGGGGGTTTGTCTGTTCCAAGTACAAATTTAGAGATTTAAAAAAACCAGCTTCCGCGCTGCCTGAGCCGCGTGTGTTACGGGGATGCCAGGCAGGGAAGAGGTGGGAAGGGCCCGGAAGGCCAGACCGGCGGCTGCAGGTGGGGCGCGCAGCCTGGACAGCACCCCAGGGCTCAGCGTGGGCGCCCGCTGTCCCCCTGTCCGCCCGCTGTCCCCCTGTCCGCCCGCTGTCCCCCTGTCCGCTGTCCGGGTGCCTCTCAGTCCGGCTGGGTGGGCGGGAAGATGCTGCCCTTGAAGCCCCAGGCGTGGCCTCCGTCCCGGCCCTGCCTCTCGCTAGCCCGTGACCTTCACCTGTCTGCACAGTGAAGGGGCACAGAGGCCTTGTCCCGGGTTGGGGAACCTTGGCCAAAGGGAGGTCCCTGGGGAGGGGGGACACGGCAGACCAGCAAGACGTCCCAGGGGGCAGGAGCCCCAGGTCAAGGCACAGTGGGCGCTGATGGCTGTGCGGCTTGGACACTGACTTGGGGGGACGGACGTGACCACGCAGCACCAGAGGAAGGGCGTGGACACCAGGCCCGCGTGGGTTTGCTGGAGGTTTCTGGCTGGAGACTGAGCCAACCCTGCCCGGAGGAGGAGTGGGGGGCAGAAGCACAGAGGGGTCAGGGCTCCCACCCTAACCTGGGCGTCTGCGGGGGTGGGAGCGAGGCAGGCTGCTCCTCCCGTGGGGCAGGGAAGCCGTCCCCGCCACCCCCACCCCAGTCTCTGGGAGCTGCCGCACCTCATGCGACTCCGCAGGAGCCCGTGGGCCCTTCTGCTCCTGCTGCCACTCCCACCTCCTCACCTCAGCGCGCCCCCCACTCCCCAGCAAGACCCCTGCCTCCCTCTCCCCACTGCATCTGTGACGCCCCCGGGAAGAAGGCTGGCGGGGAGGGGGCGACCCGGCTTGATGAGAGCACCCGCGTCGGGCGCAGAGAGGCAGCGGAAGGGCGAGGAAGGGCCGGTGGGCCGTGAAGGGCGGCACAAACCAGAGGGTGCAGCCCTCTCCCTGCTCCGGCTCCAGGAGCCTCCGCGCAGGCGGGTCAGGCAGAGCCGGCCTCCAGGCTTGTGAGGCCGCTGGCTGGTGGCTCTGTCGCCGGGCCGCTTGGGCCCGAGGCTGCACTCTTCCACCGCCTGCCCGGAGGCAAGTTACTACATGACCAGAGCCTCAGTGTCCCCATCCGCAAAACGGTGTTAACAGCGCTTCTAACCCCAGAGAGCCCGTACACAGGTGCTTCCCTGCGGGCATGGTTTCTCCCCATGCGGAGCCCTCCTGCAGGAGCTGTTACCGTCAGCATCCCCCATCACCGCCGGCCCCCGCTGCCCGGGCCCCGGCCATCCCCTGCCGGGGCCTCCAGGGAGGTGCCGGGTCTGCCCTGCTGGGAGAGAAGTGACCTAGCCCAGTGCTTCTCAAACGTGACCAGGTACGTGAATGGCCTGAGATCTTGCTAAGAGGCAGATCCCGACCCAGTCGGCCTGCGCTGGGTCTAGGAAGATCCTGGCGAGGCGGGTGCCGATAGTCTGTGGACCACGCTTGGGCTGGGGCACAGAGCCCTTGCTGCTATTCTGGGGGCGGGGTCCCGCGGCCTGCAGCTCCTCAGCCCCATCCTCTACCCTGATTCTCTCAGCAGAGCCCAATGAAGGAGGCTGGGGACCCCGCTGGGTCCACCCTCCTCTCTGTGTCCCTGTCCCTGGCACTGGGACAGAAATGCCCACAGGCTGTGGGGCTTGGAGCCCCGAGACGGCCACCTCACTCGTTTCCGTGGCCCGTCGTTCTCCCACCTGGGTGGGGACTTCCCTCCCAGACGGTGTGAATTTATTCCGCAGTGGCCACGCCTGCCTGAGCTGCTGTGCTCCTAGCATCCTAATGTAGGTCACCCCTTTCCTGACGAGGTAGATGCTTCTGGGGGCCGGAAGGGGTGCTGGGTTGGAGATGGGCTGGAGGACAGGGTGCTGGACCCCACAGCGCCTGAGGGGTGCTTCTGTGGTCCCCAGGGAGCACAGGCTACATCCCCATGGACCTGGGGGGCCTTGTTCTCGTCACGTTTCTCCAGAGATCCCAGGGCGTGGGTCTGAGTGTGGAAAGGGTCCTGGGTTGGGGGCGGCCCTCGGGGGGCTTCTCTAGACCCTGCTTCTAGGCTGGAGGTCCCCCCGTGCATCTGTCTGCCGGGGGCACGCAGGAGCTGCGGGAGTGAAAGCATCTGAGGATGCTGGAGGGCTGCCAGCGTGTGCGTGAGTGCACCCATGTGCGTGTGTGTGTCAGCACGTGCCTGGCTGCACGCTCTCTGGGGGGGTGGTCTGCATCACATGCTGTGCTGGGAGCCCGTGTGTGCACCCCGCTCAGCGCACACACGTGTCTCCCCCCAGGGGCCACTGCTGGGGGACAATCACCAGGGAGCGGGCCTCCGTCCCTGACCGGCCGTGTGACCGGGCGTGCTGGTCTCCATCTCTGAGCCTGGCTGGCTGCTGACCCGCCTGACACCGTGTGGGCGCTGTGAGCTGCTGACCTGCGGGTCCTCGCTGGCGAGAGGAGTGCGGGACTATTCCAGGGGTCGGGGCCGAGGCCCACAGAGAGGGTGGGCAGCGTCCTCCGTGATGGAGGTCTGGGAGGCTGCGTGTGAGCGCAGCCCACGGTGACCGCCATGTGACGGCTGCTGGCCTGGCACAGGCCCAGGCACAGAGAAAGAGACCCAGGTGTGAGACTGGGGGGGCCAAGAAAGAGAGGTCCCGCAGACGCGCTGTAAGCCGCCGCCCCTCCCCGCGGACACAGGGCACTGACGTCTCCCTACGTCTACCTGGGGCTCAAGTCCAAGCTTGGAGTCCCCGAGACTGTCTTGTAAGATAATGTGTCCTGAATTCAGCAAATGTTAACTCTCCTCCCCTGATTAGATTGACCCTCACGGAGGACAGTGTGTTCTGGTCATCACCTTTAGAGATAAGGAAACCGAGCCCCAGAGGGTTTCCGTGGTTTGTTTAAGTTACACAGCGAGGGAGCGGCCGGCAGGAATTCGAACCCAGAGCCCTCCCTGACCTGGGAGTCTGAGCCAGGAGCCCGGGGGACCTGGCCCTGGGAGGGTGGCTGGAAAAGACCGCTCAGCTGCTCTGGGCATCTCCTCCGCCCCCAGCCCAGGGCCCCGGATCCATCCTGTAGGCATGTGGGTCTGCACGCCTCGCCCCACATCTGCCCAGTGCAACTCGCTCTGCAGCCCCTGCGAGGCTGCGAGCCCCCTGAGTGGGGGGTGAAGCCCAGAGCGACAGACAGGCCCCCCCAGCGGTCCCCCTCCCCGGCGGGCCCCCATCCTGAGCGGGCGCCCTTGCCGGGGCCCAGCTGAGGGCCCCCGGGGCTGCGGCGCTCCTGGGCTCACGGGGCCACGAGGCTGCTTGGCAGCGGTAAGGGGGGAGGAGACGGGAGAGGCCCCCGGTGCCTGAGGGAGACCCTGCTCAGATGCTGAGGTCCCAGCGGCTCCTCCCACCCCTCAGCTCCGCTCTGCTCTGCCACTGGCCCCTCGGGCTCCCAGAATTAAGGCGGCTGTGGGAGGGGAGCGAGAGGCTGCAGCCCGGAGCCCCCGGGTCCAGCGTGGCCACCAAGCAGGGGAGGCTGCCGGCCCATCGCTGTCCGTTCGCCCCCTCGCGGTGGGCCGGCTGCAGGGGGCCCGCAGCCCCCTTTCCCGCCCCTGTGACGGGGCCCTGGCCGCGTCTGGAAGGGAGCGGGACCGGGACAGGGCCTGTGCCGTTGGGCTGGGGCAGGGCAGGTCACCTGGGCAGGGGGAGGCCCCTCGCCCCTCGGGAAGAGGACCCGCTCTCTGCGCTGCAGCCTCGCCCTCTCCCTCCCCTGTCCCCCGACGGCAGCGGCCACAGCAGAGCCCCTGAGCTGATGAGGTTTATCCCCGACCTGCCCTGCCGGCGGCGGAAGACAGAGCACGGCCGCTCACCCCCCGGGAGACGGCGGAGGGCGAGCAGGGGGCTTCCTCGTGGCAAGAGCCGGGCCCGGGCCTCACCCGCGAGCCGACAGCCGCCCCTGCGCGGGGCCTGGTCTCTGCCTCCTCGGGGGCCATGGTAAGAGTGCAGTGGGGCTGGGGAGCCAGCTGGCCCTGATGATTTCCACACCTGGGACTGGGGGAAGCCCGGAGGCAGAGGAGGCCACGTGGCTCCAAACACGTTTAGGGGACCATCCAGGGAGACAAAAGAGGCGGGCAGAGGCTGGGCGGGAGGTGAGGGGTGCGGGGGTGGACGGCTCCTGCCTCGCCCAGCACTGGCCTCAGCACTGTCTCCGGCCCCGGGGCTCCTGGGATGCCCGCCCGCCCCTCCACGCGCCCCCGCTGTCGAGGGAGGCTGAGGCTCCTGGCTTCTCGGCCCCCCTGGCGGCTCCTCTTCCCACCCCCCACCCCCACCCCCGCCCAGGGAATCAGAGCCGAGAGGAACAGGAGCGGAGGGTAAAGAGACACCGGGCCCCCTGCCTAACCCCGGGCTGGACCGGCCTGACACCTGCTTCCGCTCAGCGCTCTCTCCCTGTCTCTCAGGACTGACCGAGCGGACAAGGGGCTCCTCTCCCCCTCGAGGTGCAGGGCCGGACAGCCTGCAGCCACCATGCTGGCCCCGGGCAGCGGCCCCGAGCTGAGGACCTGGTTTGCCCCGCTGTGGAGGCACATCTCTTGTGAGTGGAGGGGGGTCGGCTTAGCGGCGATGCAGGGATGCTCTTCCCAGCTGCGGCGATGCGGGGATGCTCTTCACAGGCGTCCATGGCCTGGGTCTGGGAAGCAGGGCCCAGTCCCCGCAGCCCTGCCCACGGTGCCGGGGGAAGAGCTGCTTCTGAGCTCTGTGGAGGGCGGGTCGGGAGCAGGGGCTCCACAGGCAGTTCTGCCCCCCCAGGTGGGTCTGCTCCTGCCCCCAGTGGCCCAGCCCCTGCGAGTCCTGCTTCTCTAATGGCAAACCTCCCTCTCCCTGCTCGGCCATCAGCTGGGTGGGCCTGGAGGCCTCTCTTAGGGCTCAGCCCCCGTAGCTCCGAGACGGAGGGAACCAGTGGGCTCTGGGGACGTGACACTGGAAGGGACCTTAGGGAGGGGGTCCAGCCCCTCCTCCTGCACATGGGGAAACCGAGGCCACCCATTTCCCACAAGGGAACCTCGTGAGCTGTCGGGTGAAGGAAGCCCTGGGAATTCTCTTCACGAGGTGAAGGGTCAAGGCTACAGGGTAAGAGGTAAGAATGGTCTCGAGGGACGTCCCTCAGCCTGACTTCTGCCCTCGCACGGTCAGCCCTGTGATGCTGCCGCCCCAAGACACAAGCGGCCTGAATTATTCACCACGCAGAGCAGCTGATCCCGAGGGACCCAGCTCCCCTTTCAACCTCCTTTTGAATCACTCAACACCTCGCAACACAGGGCTCTGTTTTCTTGTCACTAGAGCTTTTACGCCAGCCTGAATTTCTTGGAGGTGGGGGGACAGTGACCGTAGTTATGCTGGTCCTTTTGAGAGGGAGGCTGGATGGGTTGAATGTTTTTCTGGGGAAAGTGAGGTCTGAGGAATTCAGGTGGCTTCCAGAAGGCACGGCGGGGGCAGTCTGACAGGCTGACCTGGCCGCAGACAGCTCAGAGAGCGGGAGGGTCAGCGGCCCAGCAGGTGACCTCAGGTGGCCGGAAGGGCTTCCAGTTGGCGTCCATGGCCGTGCCTGTGCTCATTTCCCCCCGAGAACAAAGACGCTCAGGCGTCAGCCTGGCAGGTGCCTCTCAGGAGTCACTGATCCTCCAGGAAAGGGGGGTACAGTCCCACCCTGTTCCTTCAGGGTCTGCCCTTTGGGACACCAGACACCAGACCCCTACGAGACACAGACTCAGGACCGTCCCCTCCAGACCCCTGGTCAGGGCAGCTGCTGCCCCTGCAGGTGGAGCCAAGCGGCCATCACTCCTCGGCTGGGGCCTTTCCTCCCGGCCCGGTGGGATCCTCCCTTCCCCTTGCCCAGGGACACCCTGGGGACAGTTGGGGGCTTTGCAGCCACTCTTAGAAAGGTGGGCCATGGAACGAGCTGCCTGTGGGACTGTTCTCTGAGCACCCGTCCCCCTGCAGCCCTGCCACAGGGGCACTGGGCAAAACATGGGACCGTGAAAGGAATGCTGTCAACAGATCTGTCCTGCGGAAATTGGGGACAGGAGCCCAGGCTAAGGGCAAGGCGGCTGTAGAGTGAGAACAGACGTGGGACTTGCTCCGGGCCCACAACTTACGGGGCTCGCGCCCCAGCGTCCTCCACGTGGACGTGGAACTTGGCGTCTCACTCTGCCATTTCCACAGTGGTCTCTGGGGTGGGTCCTGGGCGGGCCCGGGCTCCCTCCTCACACTGAGTCGCTGGCCCACCTTGGAGGTGGGACTCACGCAGACCAGGGAAGTGGTGGCAGGGGTCGGTGTGCCCCTTCGTGCGTGCAGCGCGGCCCCTCCCATGCACGGCCGTCAGCCCCGTGCAGCTCCAGGTGGCGGGGGGCGGCGCAGAGGGGAAGGAAGCAGAGCCGTTTTCTCTGGACAGAATCCTTCCATGGCAGCGGCCCTGGGAGAGGAACACGGGGTGGCTCCTCTGACACCCTCATATCCTCTGTCGCGTCAGCGTCTGTGGTGTCAGGGTGGGGGGCAGGCTCCCGAGGGGATCCGCCGTGTGGGGACCCCGGGTGCCCGGCGGTGTCCGTCCACACGGACGTGCTGCGGGGGGTTAGTTCTGTTTTTACGTGGTCAGCAAGCGCTAAGGCACCACTCGTGGTTGGACCAGAGGGGATCAGTGCAAGGCCGCGTGCTGGGAATTGGATGGGAGGGGAAGGTGGCGGGAGCTGGCGCCCCGCTGTCCTTCCATCCCCCGTCTGTCCCCCAGGGCTCACCTGCTGGATTGCCCTGTGCACGGCGGAGGCCCTCCCCGCCTGCCCCTTGCCCTGCACGTGTGACGGCCACGGCCTGCAGGTGGACTGCAGTGGCCGGGGCCTCACCGCGCTGCCCCCGGACCTGCCGGCCGCCACCCGCACCCTCCTGCTCCTGAACAACAGGCTGAGCTTCCTGCCCGGCGGGGCCTTCGCCAGCCTGTCGGGCCTGCAGCGGCTGGACCTCTCCAACAACTTCCTGGACGGGCTGCCGCGCACCGCCTTCGGGGAGCTGGCCAACCTGACGGAGCTGCAGCTGCGCAATAACAGCCTCCGCGCCCTGGACCCCGAGCTGCTGCGGCCCCTGCCGCGCCTGCGCCACCTCGACCTGTCACTCAACGGCCTGGCCCGGCTCCCGCCCGGCCTCTTCGACGGGCTCCCCGCCCTGCGCTCCCTGTTCCTGCGCGCCAACCGCCTGCAGAGCCTGGACCGGCGGACCTTCGAGCCCCTGGCCGGCCTGCAGCTGCTGCAGGTGGGGGACAACCCCTGGGAGTGCGACTGCCACCTGCGGGACTTCAAGCACTGGCTGGAGTGGTTCTCCTACCGAGGTGAGCACGGGTCAGGTCGGGAGGAGTGGGCCCAGCCTGGCCACCGGCGGGCAGAGGGGTTCCGGGGCCCCCTCCTTCCCACCCCCTCCGCTCCCAGCCGCCTTTCTCTGCCCTGTCTCCTCAGGCTGACTCTCTGTGACTTGCTCTCACTTCTGTAGGTTTCGGGATGGACTTAAACACACAGTATCATTGTCCTCTGCCTCTAGGCTTCCCTGGCCCGGGAGGAGGAGGGATAAAACCACCCTCGCTCCTCTGAATAATGCAGCCACCTCTTAAGTACCCACAGTGTCGGGGGGGTGGAATAGAGTTCAAAGCCACAAGTGCGCTCACATTTTCTTTTTGATGATGATCTCAACTCCTTCTCCCTAGAAGTTCTGTTATCGAAGCTTTTACTAAGAAGCCAAATGCTCCCCCTTTCGGTGACCCGGGAAAGTTCTAGAATGACCTTCGAAATGATTAAATGAAATGGACAAGGGCAAAGAAGTAAGCCTATTGGCTAAAAGCGCCAGATCTGGGTTTGCCTCGTGGCTCTGCCACTTACTAGCTGTGTGATCTTGAGAGAGTTGATTGACCTCTCTGTGGCTGTACTCTCGTCTGTGAAATGGGGCAAACAACAATATCTATCTCAGAGAATCACTGTGCAGATTAGGTAGGTAACGCATGGAAAGCGTCTGGAAAAGTACTCAGCGTAAAGTGAGTCCGCAATAAAACTTACTCATTTATACGTCCACTTGCTGGTGGAAGTCATAATATTAACTGGGTTTAATTAGACACAATTTGGTGTCTAGCATGAAGTAGGGCTCCATGGATATTTGCTGAATGAGTGAATCGATGTGAAAAGAACGCTAATGCTTTCGTCAAAGTCTTACTCCTTTTGTTTCATAGTGTTTCCACAATTTAATTATTTGCATAATATTATCACATGTTAGTTAATTAAAAACATTTTACAAACGATAAAGTGCCATGAAATGTTAGTCACTGTGATAATTTCTCCCGTTTTTGTGAGAGGAGAAATAATAACACTTGCATGGTCTCCAGTTTCCAAATATCTTACCATGTACATGACCTACTTGAACCCTAACTGCAGCTGAGATGGCCATTCTTACTGACAGCCAAGAAAATCGAGACTCATAAGCAATTAAATAAGTAAAGTGATTCGCACAAGATGACCTGGCCTGGAGGGAGTCAGCCTCAGGTTTTTGGAGCCGGGAGGTAAGGTGGCTGCACCTCCACGCCCAGCCCCCGCCCGTGCAAAGGCCCTGGACACAGTGCACGGGATGTAAGCCTTGGACAGGGGTCTGGAGAGCCAGAGTGATGTGTGATCTGGAGGGGACGTCCTTGCCCCTCCAGACAGTCATCGGTCATCGGGAGCTAAAGGGCACGGAGGGGGAATGTACATCTTAGGAACTTTTCACTAGTAGAGTTATTTCCCGCCATGCACTCCTCCAAAAAAAACCCAGACCAAACCAAAACAAAAAACCTGGGCTCTTTTCCTCCGCACCCGGGAAAGGTTGATGTCTATTGTGTGAGGAGACTGTGGCGACGGGGCTGCAGGATCCCAGGCGCTTCCGTGGGGGCCGCGCCTGCGTCTAGATCTCGGGCTGCCGGGAGAGGCCAAAAGGGGGGCGTCTGGGCAGCTCCTCCTCCTCTCGCCCCACCTGTGCTCTGCACCCTCCCTGCCCCGGTCGCGGGGTGAGCCTGCACTGCCCGCACGCCCTCCTCTGCCCTCGGGGGTCCTCAGGGTGCCCTCCCAAGATGCCCCTGCACTCACAGGTGCTGTGGCCGGGCTGCTGAGGGGGCCACCGCTGCCCTCAAGGAGAAAACTGCCGTCCCTGGGCCCTCCTCTCCCTCTGCCAAGGAGGAGCCTTAGGAACCAAGGTCCCGCCCGCGTGGAGGAGCAGGGCCGAGGCTCTGACTTCTGTCCTTTGCGGGGGCGGGAGGAGCGCGGGGGCGGAGTCGCTGGGGAGAACAGAGCCGGCGGTCACGGACGGCGGTCAGAGGAGAGGTCAGTTAGGAGAGGCACGGGCTGCTGTCTGGCAGGGCTCCCGGCCCCTCTTTCCTGAGCACCCGGGGCCAGCTTGACTCTGGGGAGCAGGAGAGGTGGAAATGTTTGCTTCTCTATCAAATGGGATCAGGGACACTGTCCATTTTATGAGGCTTCTGCGCGGGTTAAACGCCGTGACACGTGTCCCCGCCTCCCTGTCACTGGGCGCCGTACGCCAGTCCCCCTAACCTCTCCCCTTCCTCTCCTGTCGCCGTGACTCCAGGATCGATAGTGCTGCGGATGGAAACTCGGCCTCCCGGGCCTCGTGTGGGGACCTGGGGCTGGGGGAGGGCGTGCCGGCCTCAGCCCCCCTTTTCTCTCTCCTGATGCAGGGGGGCGCCTGGATCAGCTGACCTGCACCCTGCCCAAGGAGCTCAGGGGGAAGGACATGCGCGCGGTCCCCATGGAGATGTTCAACTACTGCTCCCAGCTGGACGGCCAGCAGAGCTCAGCCGGGCTGGAGGTCCCCGGGCCGCCCTGCACCAAGGCCAGCCCGGAGCCTCCCAAGCCCAAGCCGGGCCCCGAGCCCGAGCCTGAGCCCAGCACCGCCTGCCCCCAGAAGCAGAGGCCGCGGCCCGTGAGCGTGCGGCGGGCCATCGGCACCGTGATCATCGCGGGGGTGGTCTGCGGTGTGGTCTGCGTCATGATGGTGGTGGCCGCTGCCTACGGCTGCATCTACGCCTCCCTCATGGCCAAGTACCATCGGGAGCTCAAGAAGCGCCAGCCCCTGATGGGTGACCCGGAGGGCGAGCACGAAGACCAGAAGCAGATCTCCTCTGTGGCCTGAGAGCCCGGGGAGGGGCCGGGGGGGCACGCCAGCCCTGCCTCCCCCGCCCCCTTTCCACCTTCCTCCCAGCCTGCCAGCAGACGGGCCCGTGTCTCCACGGACTCCGGAGCGTCCGCAAGATACCAGTACGCTGACGCTCGTCGCTGGACCACCAACGCTCTGGACCACGGGCAGAAAAGACGTGTGTGCGAGCAAAGGCTCCCGGACCCAGCGCCCCGTGCCCCGGCGGCTCCCGGCACAGTCACAGCCGGTGACGCCCCCACCTCATCTGCGTCTGGGGGTGCGGGGCCGGTTTCTGCGACTCTCTGCTAAGCCAGGAAGGTGTTGGGCCCCGCTCCCAATGGCTGGTTCCACTGTGCACTCAGACCAGCCCAGCCATCTGGACCAGCACTTGGCAACCCAGCACCACGCCCTCGCCAAAGCCATCTGTCCCTGCATCACCAGCCACCCAGCTCCGGGTCACTGGTCATTCTCACGCAAGCTCGGCATCACACACACAGTCACGTAGGGACAGAGGTCGTGGGACCTCGGGGGGCAGAGCCAGGCGTCCCCCGTGGTCTCAGCCCTCGGGCCACACGACCTCCTGCTTGCTTATGCAACCTCCTGCAGCGGATGGGGAGAAACCCAAACCCACGGCACAAGGATTCCTTCCAGATCCTCTCAAGAGGCCAAGGTGGTGCTGCCGGATGAGACTGCCCGTCACCATGGTAACCCGCTCACACCTCTCCTGCTGGGATTTCCAGGGACGCCTGCCCAGAGGCCTGGAAGCTGCGGCGTGTGTGGACCGTGGCCTCCCCAGAGCCCGGCCACGCACCACCGGACTCACCCTCAGCGCTGCCGAAGTACGTCCCTGCCAGGCCCCGGGGGGACCCGCACCACTCCCACTCCCACAGCCTGCGGCCCGAGAACCGCTGCTCTGCACCTCTCACTGCCATGCCCCACCCTCAGCATCTCCGGGCCCGTGACCTCAGGGCGGGGACTGGCTCATCCTCTGCGACCCTCCTGCCAGCATATACCAAACAGACCCCGGGAGCAGGGAAAGGACCCCCCGGTTCTGCTCAGAGGTCTCAGTAATGGGGTCCTTTTCCCAGCGTTCTGTCAGCTCAGTCTGGCTTCCCGGAGTCCTCGTGGCACCTGGACTGGGGCCCAAACCGGAGCAAGGGCCCAGGGGCCCATCTGCTCGTTACCTGTAACCCCCCCAAAGGGACAGAGGCTGGGGGTGGGCGTGGGAGGCGGCAGTGCAGGGTGGGGTCCACCGGCCCCCTTTCCGAGGTCTGCCCTCCGGGGGAGTGCGATCCCGGTGAGTCCTGGGCCTCCCTCTGCCGGACGTCAGCCTCCCCGCCGCTTACGGAGGGTCAGGTGCCAGCAGGCCGGTTTCTGGCTCTGCGACGGCCAGGAGTCTAGGGAGTGGCCCGGGGGCGGCCGTCAGAACATGGTTCTGAGGCAGGACAGGGGTGGAGGGGGCCACGTGCAGGCTGCCCACCGTGCTGGCCTGCAGTCTTCCTTCTTTGGGGTGCCAGCCGACACCAGACCTGGGGATTTTCTAAAGGGAGTCAGGGAAGGCTGGACGTTGTCAGTGGTGGTGTCTTCAGCCTAAGACAGAAGATTTTTAAAGGCAAAATTATATTTCTGGTTCGTTGTTTCAGATGACCAATAAAGACTGTATTTTCCTATGTACTTCCTGGTTTCCTTGGGCGGGAGGGGACGCAGGAGCCAGGAGCCGGGACGGTGGCTCCTGCCCCCTGACCTCCCCAGATAGGTGCACAGAGTGTCCCCAGGCCCCTAAGGAGGACGGCAGCTCCCGCCCGAGGCCTGGCCTTGGGGCGCCCCTGGAAGGGCAGCGGGGGAGCGCGGAGCCCCGGGCCTGCTCCCAGCCCCGCTCCGAGCGAGGCTGCCCTGCGGTCAAGGGCAGACGGCCACGGGGTAGGAGGCGCGCCTTGGCCCTGGGGACCCTGCTGCCTGACGGGAGGGGCGGCTCCCCGAGAGCTGTTTAGGGGACTAGGTTTCACCAGCCTTGGAGGGGTGTCGCTGGGTTTGCAGGACGAGCCCCGTTTAATGTCCTGTGCTTTTGAGGCTGACGTACAGACGACCCCTCCTCAGGGCTCAGCAGGCGCAGGATCAGAATTATGGACCGGAGGGCTGGGGCGGGGGCGGGGGAGGAGTGAGCGGACGGCAAGGCCTCCGGCTGTTCGCCCACCTGAGGCCCGCGTGCCCCACCTCGCCTGACTGGCCGGGCCTGGGCTACACGGGTCACAGTCTTCAGACCAAGATGGGATTCTCTTCTAGCCAGCAGCCCTCCCTTGGGTGACACCCCAGCAAGCCAGGAGCTAATCCCCGGGAGGCGGGAACCAGCAGGTCCCTGTTCCAGGAGTTCGGCTGGACCCCTTCCTGGGTGGGGGTAACTGGGGAGAGGTGCCCTCCTGCGGCCCTGACTGGTACAGCGGAGCTGGGAGACCAGGCCCCATGGGGGCAGAGCGCAGATGCACTGTTCTGAGCGCGCCCCGCGGTCTGAAGGCTGGGCCGTGCGCACGCAGGCGGAACTCCGAGGAGAGGAGCCGTCAGGCAGCTCCAGACAGCAGGCCCTCTGCACAGAGGCCGCTGGGCTGGGGAAACACACTTGCAGGTTGTGGCACCACCATGGCACTTGGCAATGTTTCCCAAGCGGGGCCTGGAGGGCGCAGAGACTTGAAAGTGGGTCCTGATCTAAACAGTAGAGTCCTAGAAATGTTGCGTGAACCGTTGAGAAATACCTGCTTAGAGGTTAAATGACGCCGCCTCATTCATCTGCCTGGCCCTTGGCTGTCCCCCTAGCTGCCCTTCCTCCTTCCCAGCCCAGGGCACAAACATCGAACGTGCAGCCTGTCCGTCACAGAACACACGAGGAAAGGAACTGCCAGCACAGCACACGCAGGCTAGCCCGTCCAGGGTCAGGGAGGCGGAGCCACAGGCTAGGAGGAGGAAATTACAAAAGGAGACTGAAAAAAAATAATTGAAGCATAAAGGTCTCCAGTGCCTCATCCCTGTCCTATCCCATCCGTGCCCCCCGAGCGTCAGAGCGATTGTCTGCAGTGAGTTAAACCAGAGGCACCCGGACACGGTTTCCATGGCAACCCCTCCTGGCTCTAATGCAGCGCTGAGTTAAAAATGATGCCAAATAATTGGAGAGTGCAGGGGAGCGCAGCCAGCAGGCTGACCCCGCGTGCCTTCTATTTGCTGGGCTTTCGGGTGTGCGGGAGCTGAGAAGGCCACGTCATGGAGGGAGCGGGGGCTACGGGACAGTCTTTAGGGTCTGGGATTAGCAGGCCAGGCGAAGAACAGAAAGGTGGCTGGGAAGGCACGGGTCTCCCCAAAGTGCCCGGCGGCGCAGGCTCAGGACCCGTGACACACGTGTTTCCAAACGAGGCTCCGAGCAACCAGACCAAGCCCTTCCCTCCCTCCTGCATCCCAGCGTGGACGGCCGTGCCCTTGCTGGGGCGGGCGGACAAAGGGGCGGCCTGCCTGCCGGGCTGCTCCGCCCTGCCCTTTGCCCGGCACTCAGCCTGGGGGAGAAGACACGAGGGGCCCGCTCGCCTGGCCCTGGCAGCTGCGGGGTCCCCCACAATGCAGGCGCCCGACCCCAGTGCCCAGGATGGCTGAGAGCTGTGAGGACCTCACAGCTTCTCAGAACACGGTGGGGTCTGAGACGCGGAGACCGAGGGCAGGATCCTCAGGGCTCTCAGACGAGTGGGCAGGGGTGCCAAGGCCCTTCTTAGGCTCCAAAAAGCTACAAAGCCGGGGCAGCTCGTGAGGCTCCCCGGGTACTCTCATGGCTTCCGTGGCCAATTGCAACAAAGGGTCATGATCCTGGGCCTTCAAGAGAGGCAATCTGAGCTTAAATTCTAGCTTCATTAACTATTAGCTGTGGGACTTTGGGCAAAAAACATTTCTGGGCCTCAGTTTCCTCATCTGTAAAATGGAGCCAAACCAGGTCACCCCAGGGCTGGATGAGAACGTGCACGGGAACACTGGACTCACATACGGGCTCGGACTTTAGCGTCTGAGTCACAAGCCCACTCCTCCCCTCAGTGGGCAGTGGAGGCGGAAGCGACATGAAGAGGGTGGGAAGGAGGTCTGGGCAGTCTCTGTCCTGTGTGACCTTGAGCAGATCTCTCAACCTCTCTGGGCTTCAGTTTACTGCATGAATTCTGTTAGATCTAAGGCCTCACAGCTGTATAAACAAAATGGCTCAGGAAGACTCCGCCTCCCCTTAGCCCCACATTTCATCTGGGAAAACATACAGACTGTGGCCCCGCAAACCACGCGCAGGGCCGCCTCCATCACTTGTGCCTCGTTCTCGACTCGGGCTCACAACTGCCCGGCCTCACGGCCCAGGGGCAGCTCCTACCTGCAGCGATGGCTGTCTTGTTGTCCATGGTCACGGCTACAGCTGTGCTCACGGTCACCACCATCGGCTTGCCTGCATTTTCTGGGGGAAAAATTGTCCAGTCACTTCCTCCGCGCCTGAGGAGGAGCCGGGGTGGTGGGGTGGGCTGGGAAGCCCACTAAACAGCAGGCTAGGACGTTCCCTGAGCGAGCGAGGGGCTGCCCGGGAGGCTGCCTGCTGCCACCACCTCCGGTCTTTGCGGAGCGCCTCGTGCTTGCCTCCGATGTGCTGGGTGCCGCCCACCTCTCCATTCAGCTCTGAAGCTGCCAGGTCAGTGTGTGGTGGCCCCTGGCCGCCTGGACAGCACCGCACCATCGGGTCCCTGACGCTGCGGGCCTGCTCTGTCTCAGGGCCCCAAAGCTGTCTGCATGCAGCTGCCCCACTGGAGTTCGGGGACCCTGTGGGGCCCCACCCAGGAGACTCGCGTGGCATCAAGAGGCCCTTTCGAGCAGGGGACGGGCTGTGCTCCCGGACACAGTGCTGGCTGACCCTGTGTTGTTCTTCATCAGTTACATGAGTCAAGGTGACAATGACAGCCCCTTCGGGAAGCCAGACGCCAGGGCTGCGATGGGCACAGAAGGCTGGCTGGCATCTGACATGTCCGAGGTGCCCCGTGAATCCTGGTGGCCTGCATGCCACTGCCTGGCTGGTCGCTGCACGTCCGGGACACAGCCAGGCTCCGGGACCTGCCTGGAGGTACCTCCCCACCTCTTAGGAGAGCCAGGCCGCCAGGCACAGAATGCAGGTGACAGCTTCAGCTCTGCATCAGCACAGAGCTTTCTGGCTCTGAGGGGCGCGGACGAGTGCATGCCCACGGCTTCTGGATTTTACAGCCCTGGAAAAGGCACTCTTGTCTACGGATCAAGTGCATCACTAAAAACCCCGAGAAAGGGGCACAGTTCTACCACGTGCTCGCTTGTTAGAATGTCTTTACATCAAACGTTGCTTGAAACCAACAGGTCGTGAGACTCTTACAGTGTCAGTCGTAGTGAAACTTAAATCCACCACCGGTTTCTCGTATTTGCTGTTTTGCCAGGACTACCCATCCCACCTCGCTGGAACCAAGTATCTCACAGAAATCAGAAATTACTCTGATTCTAGGAACTGACACGATGTAAGGTCGTCCTTGGCTCTAGGAATTGGCCATGACGAAGACACAAGAGACCACAACAGCCGCAGAAGCTGGCTTCCCCACCTTGCTTCTAGAAATGTCTGGAAGATCCTGATGGGGTGACCCCCCGCACCGTTCCCGGCCGCAAGCTGCTTTCAGGACAGACCCGTTGTGTGGGCTCCGCGGGCTCGGAGGAAACGCCCAAGCGAAGGTGTGGGGCGCTAATGACGCGGTCTCTGGGGATATCAGGGATCTCAGGGCCTGCGTCACCAGGCACCCGGGTGAATGAGCCGGCTACCAGGTGGTAGGGGGGCAGGCCCAGGGGCTGGCCCAGGAAGCAGGGCTGTGGATGCAGGGGCACCAGGCCTGAGCCGCCGGGGCTTCGCCGAGACTCTGTTCTGTGCTGGCAGGTTTCTCAGCACCGACTGCAAAAGGCAGCTCCGCGTGGGCAGAGCTCGCCCACCAGGCCCAGGCGGAGGGCTGCAGTCAGCCTGGACAGGCGGGGCCCTCCCCTCACCCTGCAGCCGCCCCTCCACCTCCTCAGGGGAACCCCTCCATTAAAACTGTCGGTTTCTCCCTTTGGGGGAGGATGGGAGCGTGCAGGGTCCCCCCCCCGCCCGGCCGCCGGCCGCCCCTCCTCATCTCGCTCTCTGCTCCCGCCCACCACCCTCCTGCCCCCACCCCAGAGAGCCCCCGGCAGCCCGCAGGCCCATCCCGGCGACACTGTGGCAGGACGGCGCCCGTCACCGTGGCGGAGGGCAGGGCCTCACCCCAGAACCCCCCGGGACGCCGTGGGCCCTCCTGTTCCGGGTGGCGCCGGAAGGGGAAGCTGCCTCTGGCGCCGGTTCCGGTGCGGGAAGGGGCCCCTCGCGGGCGCGCCCTGGGGTCGCAGCACCTTACACACAGTGAAGTGCGGAGAGACCCCCGGTGTCCCCCCGCTGTGGGGTCCGGGCGAGCCACAGCGCTCTCTGAACCCCGGACTCTCCCTGTGTAAGAAGAGGGCGCGCACACCGGATGAGCGGCACGTGGAGAAGCGTTCTGTAAAGCAGGTCAGCGACACGCGGGGCGGAGGATGCAGAGGAAGGGCACCCGGAAGGCAGGTGCTGCCTGCAGCCGCGGGCGGGGCCTCGGGGCCTGGGCCTCCCCAGCCGGCAGCTCAGCTCGGGGAGGTTCCCGTCGGGCGGCTTGAGGGTGGTTTTGGTGGTGGCGGTGGCAGGAGGCTATTGGCGGACGGGCGGCCTGGAGGGAGGACACGGCTTCATCCCAAGTCGGCTCCCGGCCGCCCTCTTCCCCACGTCTCCCCTCCTCACCGCCAACCTTGGCTCGCTCGGCCAGGACGACGAGGATACCTGCAGGCCCCCTCACCCCACGGTGCTGAGGTCAGGACCCCCAGACGTGACTCTGGGACCCTCTCTGGGCCGTGGTCACTTCAAGTGCGAATTGAGAGGGTGAGGCTTTGCAGCTCCAAGGTCCTTTGTGTCTTAAACGTTGTGCGGCTTTCTCGGCGCTCTGTTAAGGCCACTTACCGTTTCCTGTTCGGGTTATTTCTCAGCGTGGGGGCCGGGCTGGGAGTTGGGGGCTCCAGGGCTGTGGAGCCCCCCTGGCCCTGGGACTAGCAGGTCTGTGCTGGCTGGGTGCCTGGGGCCCCATCAGCCATCACCTCACGCCCTGCAGCCCCCAGCGGCCTGGCGGCCGGGAGGCGCCCCGCTATTACCGGGAGCTGCCGGGGAGCAGGCCAGGGCTCAGCCATCCTCCTGGGATATAGTCTGTTCCAGACAGCACGGCAGCCCCCCACGGAATAAAGTCTGTTCCTTTCGTGGTTTGAGCAACTCTCAGAAACACTCAGATGTTTGGAAATACAAGACTCTCCAGAGACCAACTGTCCCAATGTCCTCCTATGCGGAATTTGGGCCAGAATCCAGCTCTTCCTGACTTTCGGGTCAAACCCCTTTCCTTTGTTACGGTTGGACTTTTAAACTGCGTCGTTGATAGCCGGCCAGGGAACGAAATGATCCACCCAGGGCGCAGTTGGAGGCCAGCGGGGTGAGCGGACGCCGAGGTCTGGACGTTCGGTCCTGTATCTCGTTGCGGCTTCCCACCCCAAGCGCGGCGGGAGGAGGGATGCCCTGGCCCCCCGCCCTGGAGCTTGGGGTGTGGGTTACCTGGTCCCTCTGCCGAGTAGAGGTTGAAGACCATGCTGCCCGGAGGCTGCTCGGCGGCCTGGCGGTACCACAGAGGGAAGCGGTCCAGGGTGAACGTGCTGGCCTCGTCCGCCGGTGTCAGGAACCTCCTGCAAGGAGAAGGCTCTGGCACCTGCCCCAGATCCGGGAGCACGGTCTTCCCTATCTCCTCGTCCCTACGAGGTCAACTCGGCTGGGCCAGGGGAGCGACTCCCCTCTGCCTTGGTGGGGTTGCAGAAGAAAAGATTCGCCCCTGAATGGGAGTTGCCCCAGAGGGTGCTCCCCAGCAGTTCCTGCCTTTTCCAGAATCGAATGCTGCTGCATCTGAGGGCACATCGTAGGAAGAGTGGAGGGCCTGTGTGATGAAAGAGCCTTTCCACCTCTCTGTACACTCCTTGCCTGCGGGGTTTATTTCTTTGGGGTACAGCCTAATTTCTCTTTGTCAAGCTGATTAGCGTGTCTGCAGGAGGGAACTGTATAGTCACAGAGGGTCATAAATTCCCCCAAATGGTTACTGCAACAGCTACTGCCACAGGCAGTAGAGTCTTCTTTTGGGGGGCAGCTCTACCTTGCTAATTATGGTTTTGCACTGCTGGGCTCAGCCCGCCGACGGAAGGGAGTGTTGGCCCAGAGCAGACTGGGAGGGAAGCAGGGAGAATCTGGTAGGGGTTAAAAGAGTGACTGTGGATAACCTGCAGGTGGACAACTGAGGTTTGATTCTGGGCGTGCTTGGCTCAGGGCTCTCAGAAGCCCACCTGCCTGTCTGCATTGTCCTGGGCTGCACCGACGCCAGGGGCCAGGCAAGGGGAGCCCCCTGGAGGTGTGCAGCGCACGCGCGGCCGTTCGTGGGGCTGGTTCATGACTCAGGAGGGTCTGTCTCTACCGACTTCCCTCCTCCGTTCTCGGAAGCCTTTTGGAGAGGGTGCAGGGGTATCCGAGACCCTCCCCTCACACTGCCCGGTGTGGTCCCCGGTCCAGCCTGGGCCACAGGAAGACGTGGATGTGCGTTTTTCCTACTGGGGGAGGAAGTTTAAGGGGATGAGGGTGGTGAGCTTGGGGAGGAAAGTTCCCAGGTGGCTCGAGGCCTTCGGGCGAGTCTGCAGTTCTCCCACGGGATCTGGTCCGCCTGGGTCACCTGTCGTGTCTCTAACCGGCGGAGGAAGGGCTGGCCAGGCAGGATGCTTCCTGGGTTTCCACCTCTCAGGGAGGGAGTGGGGAGGGGGAGGGCCACTTAATGCCTCTTCCTAGAAGCCTCTGCTTCCTGGAAATGGCGGGTCTGTCCTGGAGTCCGTGAGGAAGACCCCCCGGATGGCGCCCTCTTGGGGCCGTGGGTGGGCAGGAGGCGAGGACACTGGGGTCAGGTCTGCGCAGGAGACCTCTTGGCTGTTCCCCCCAGGTGCCCGGCGGGCCCACCTACCTGAGTCTCATGGTCTGCAGAGTAGCAGGTGGCTTTGCTCCCCTACCCACAGCATGCTCCCCCGGGCACCCCCTTTGCTGCAGTGCCATGTGGGACACCCTGGTGGGCTGGGCCCGGGTGGCTTTGCTGGGAGCGGGGCTTCTCAGCCTCAGCACCGCTGATGTTCTGGGCCCGGCAACCGCTGTGGGGCGTCTGGTGCACTGCGGGCTGTGCAGCGGCATCCCTGGCCTCTACCCACGGGATGCCAGTAGCAAACCCCTGCCCTTCCCCAGCTGTGACATCCAGAACTGTCTCCAGGGTGGGGGGGCAGAATTACCCGCATCTGAGAATTTCGGGCTTGGGGGAGGGGAAAGTTGTCGACAAAGGACGGGCGCGGCCGGAAGATTCAGCCCATCGCTCAGAGATCTGTCCCGGCGGGAAGACCGCATCTGGTTCCCCTCTTGGGAGTGAATGGGGACGAGCCCAGGATGGGACCAAGCCTGGCTGGAAGGGGTGCCTCTCCGGCTGTCCCAGTCTGTAAACCCGAACCCTTCCTCCCCCCGTACTCTTGGAGTCCAGCACAGGTCTGCCCGCAAACCACAGGGGCACCCCAGGGACCCCGCTCCCTGGCCTCTGGCAGGACTCACTTGTCAGAGACCTTCTCGGAGCCCACGAACAGGCTGCTTCTGAGGAGGCCGGCCCGGGTGCCCAGGAAGGCCATGTCCACCACATGCTCGGACTCACTGCGGGCAGACAGAGCAGAAGTCGTCACCGCGGGCCCGGGGAGGAGGGATGGGGGCACCGGGAGGACCCGCAGGCCTCGCCCAGCGCCGGGCCCTCCGACTGGGGTGGGTGGGGGCGGGTGGGTTGGTCTCTCGGGGGGATGCCGCACGCTGGCCGTCCGCTGTGAGCATCCCTGGGCTGCACCTGCCCTCGTTCGGGGGTCCCCTGGGCCTCTGCCCCTCTGCGTGCACGCAGCTTTGCGGGGAGTTAGCTCTGGAAGACAGAAGGAACCCAGGAAGAGAGATTTTGTCCCGGGACCTAAGGAAAGTAACTCCTTGTGACCAGCACACACTTAGTACCTCGCCATGTGAAGCCCTTTTCAAATGTTTGCCTTATTCCTGAGATGGGGAAGGAGCAGACTGTCCACATCCACCGAGAGGCATCTGGGCAGACCTCACGCCTTTGCCAACAAGCCTTGGGAGAGCCCGCGGGCTGGAGGGCGCTGATCCTTCTCACGTCCCGGCACGGCCCCGTGAGGACCATGACCCACCCGGGACAGTCACCTTTTTTGAAATTTCAACCTTACTGAGGTATAACGGACATAAAACTGTAAGATAGTTGAAGCGTACATTATGGTGATTTGATATAGGTACACATTGTGAGAGGATTCCCTCCATTGCGGGTACACGTGTGTGCACACAGCGCGTGCATGTGAACATTTAAGTTCTACTCCCTTAGCTAATCTCAGTGACACAATCTAGTGTTCCAACTAGAATCACCACCCTCAGGCCTTACTCATTTTACAGCTGGAAGTCCGTGCCCTTCACCACCCTCTCCCCATGTATCCCACCACCAGCCCCAGAAACCATTTTTCTACTTCATGTTTCTATGAGTTACACTTTTTTTTTTAGATCCCACATATAAGTGATACCACACAGTATTCAGCTTTTTCTGTCTGACTTATTTCACTTAACATAATGCCCTCTAGGTTCATCCATGTTGTTGCAAATGGCAGGATTTTCTTCTCTTTAAAGGCTGAGTAATATTCCATTGAATATACACACCACACCTTCTTTATCCATTCATCCATCAGTGGACACTTGGGTTGTTCCATGTCTTGGCTACTGTGAATAAGGCTGCAGTGAACAGGAGAGTGCAGATATCTCTTCAATAGTCTGCTTTTGTTTTCTTTGGATAAACACCCAGAAGTGGGATTGCTGGGTCCTGTGATAGTTCTATTTTTAATTTTTTGAGGAACCTCCATACTGTTTTCCATAGTGTCAAAATCAGTTTATGTTCCCACCAACAGTGCACAAGTGTTCCCCTTTCTCCACATCCTCGCCAACACTTGTCATTGCTTGTCTTTTTGATAATAGTCATTCCAACAGGTATAAGGTGACATCTCACGGTGGTTTTTGTTTTTGTTTTTTATTTATTTTTGGCTGTGTTGGGTCTTCGTTGCTGCACACAGGCTTTCTCTAGTTGTGGCGAGCAGGGGCTACTCTTTGTTGTGGTGCATGGGCTTTTCCTTGCCGTGGCTTCTCTTGTTGTGGAGCATGGGCTCTAGGCACGTGGGCTTCAGTAGTTGTGGCATGTGGGCTCAGTAGTTGTGGCTCACGGGCTCTAGAGTGCAGGTTCAGTAGTTGTGGTACACAGGCTTAGTTGCTCCGTGGCCATGTGGGATCTTCCCAGACCAGGGCTCGAACCCATGTCCCCTGCATTGGCAGGCAGATTCTTAACCACTGCGCCGCCAAGGAGGTTCCTCACTGTGGTTTTGACTTGCATTTCTTTGATGATTAGTGATGTTTAGCACCTTTTCATGTCCCTATTGGCCATTTGTAGATCTTCTTTGGAAAAATGTCTATTCAGTTCCTCTGCCCTTAAAAAAAAATCAGATTGTTTTGTTGCTAATGAGTTGTGTGAGTTCTTTTATATATAGTGGATATTAACCCCGTCAGATATATGATTTGCAAATACATCCTTTTGCATGTGGCTGTCCAGTTTCCCCAACACCATTTATTGCATAAACTATCCTTTCCCCATTGTATATTCTTGATTCCTTTGCTGTAATTAATTGACCATATCTGCCTGGGTTTATTTCTGACTATTCTGTTCCATTGATCTATGTTTTTGTTTTTCCAATAACATACTGTTTTGATTACTGTAGCTTTGCAATATAGTTTGAAATCAAGGCACATGACACCTACAGCTTTGTTCTTTTTCTCAAGATTGTTTTGGCTATTCAGGGTCTTTTGTGGTTCCATACAAATTTTAGGATTGGTTTTTCTATTTCTGTAAAAAAATGCCATTGGGATTTTGATAGAAGTTGCACTGAATCTGTAGATGGCTTTGGGTAGTATGGCTGTCTTAACAATATTAATTATTTCAACCCATGGACGTTCAATTTCTTTTATCAATGTCTTATAGTTTCCAGTGTATAAATCTTTCAACTAGGTTAAATTTATCCCTAATTATTTTATTATTTTGATGCGATTGTAAATGGGATTGTTTTCTTAATTTCTCTTTCTGATAATTTGTTATTAGTGTACAGAAACACAGCTGATTTTTGTATATTGAAATTGAAATTGTATCTTACAATTTTACTGAATTTGTTTATTAGTTCTAATAGTTTTTTTGTGTGGAGTCCTTAGGGTTTTCTATTTATAGTATCATGTCATCTGCAAATAGAGTTAGTTTTGCTTCTTCCTTTCTAATTTGGATGTCTTTTATTTCTTTCTCTCGCCTGACTGCTATGGCTAGGACTTCCACTATTAGGTTGAATAGAAGTGGTGAAAGTGGGCATCCTTGTCTTGTTCCTGACCTTAGAGAAAAAACTTTCAACTTTTCACCATTTCACCAGTAGCTGTGGGCTTATTATATATGGCTTTTATTTCATCACTTCTAACTTTTTTCATATTCTTACTCCAGCCCAATTCATTGCAGGCTATTACCCGATTTCTCTCAGTGTCTAGATCGGTGTTTTTTAGTGAGTGTATAAGGTAGGCAATATCCAAAGCATTGCCAAGGGGAAGTATTTCTTCCTCGAGGCTCAGATGTTGCGGCTGCTGGGGTCGCCTAACGACTCTGTGTTGGAGGCTGCACGGTGCACTGTCAACTGACAGTACCTGGAGCTGGATCGGAACGCCTGGTCCACAGTCTGGAAAATCACTGAGGAAAGGGTGTGGGGTGTGGATGGGGCTGCCCCCCTCTGGTGGTGTAGAGATCAGAGTCTCTGGGGGTGGAACCTATGCCCCTGTGCATCTCTGACAAGCTTCCCTATGCAGTTCTCTGTTCAAAAGTAGAGAGAATAGCTAATGAGAACCCTGCACCCACAACCTGGCTTCAACAATTACCATCCTTGCCAATCCTCTGTCATCTACAGCACCCCCAGACCCTCCACTAGATTATTTTGTAAATTTAATTAATTTATTTTTATTTTTGGCTGCGTTGGGTCTTTGTTGCTGTGCGCGGGCTTTCTTTAGTTGCGGCAAATGGGGTCTACTCTTCACTGCGGTGCGCAGGCTTCTCATTGCGGTGGCTTCTCCTGCTGCGGAGCACGGGCTCTAGGAACATGGGCTTCAGTAGTTGTGGCACGTGGGCTCAGTAGTTGTGGCTTGCGGTCTCAGTAGTTGTGGCTTGCGGGCTGTAGAGCACAAGCTCAGTAGTTGTGGTGCATGGGCTTAGCTGCTCCACGGCATGTGGGATCTTCCTGGACCAGGGCTCGAACCTGTGTCCCTTGCATTGGCAGGCGGATTCTTAACCAGTGTGCCACCAGGGAAGCCCCCTTGGTTTCTTCTTTATTCTATTTATACTTGACTAAAAAAAACTTCTCAATATCTGTTTATCCTGAGGCATAATTTGTAAGAAGAGGCAGGATAAAGAATTGTGTCTCTGTTTCTTCACCAGTTTGTACAAGTATGAACTGGTATCCTAACATCTTCCAAAGATGACCAAGAAGATTGTTCCTTCAGTATTACTTTGCACACAGGATTTTAGCACGTTTAATGTGTGCTCACCCACTGCAGTTGTTACCAGTGGTCCTGCTCTGACTGCCCCTCGTCTGGCCGGTGAGAGCCCCTTCAGTGCGTCTCTGACGTCCTGTTGGCAAAACCTCCTTAGTCTTTGGTGACTTGCTTCTGGGGTGACAAGGTGCCCCCAGCTCATTCTGTCCACCCCCTGCCCCTGACCTGGAATCAGACACTTCTCCAGGGATCACTGACTCATTCTAGTGAGAACTTCTTAAAGTGGACATTGGAAGTCCACAAGCTGGGTCTGGGGTGCTCACTGAGGTTGGTCCTTTCAGTGGATGAGGATCCCCTCTTTGTTTCTTTCAGGGAAAATACATGAGTTCATTGATATTTCCAGCTCATATTTAGGGTCCCATCTAAACTTCCTTTGATTTAAAAAATTTGCACCTCTTTTCTCGTTTGTTGAAAATCTTGTTCCTAATGACATTAACAATACTATGTGCTCTGTCTATCCATGTAGTTTGAGAATAACAGTGCCAATAAATATAGTTTCTAGAAATGTGGTTATTGAACACAGTTTTTAAGATTTTATTTGTTTAGTGTTTATAGTTCTGTGTTTCCAAGTCCCTTGAAAGAAGTCCCCGATGTGTGGTTATTGCACGAGCTTGATACACAGCCAGGTTTATTTGTTTCATTTGCTTTCAGATTTTTAGAGCTTATTTCTTAAAATTTAGTTTTATAATGATATAAAGCATTTACATGGTTCCAAAGTCAAATATGCAAAATAAGCCATATTCAGAAGTCTGTTTCTGTCTCCATCCCTCTGTTCCTTCACTCTTCCTACAAGTAACCTTTTTTGTTTGCTTGGTTATTTTTCCATTAAAATATGTAGATATATATGTATATACATATATATGTTTATATACGGTGTAAGTAACAATGAAGATATATTTGCATTTTCTCTTTTAGATAAACAGCAGGGTATTATTATACACAATTTTCTCCATTGCTGAGACCTTCCATGGCAATATATATAGTTCTCAATTTTCAAGGCTACATAGTATTCCATTAGGTGGATCCACCAGGGTTTATTTAACTAGGCTCCTACTGATGGACATTTAGGTTATTTCCAATCTTTTACTGTTACAAACAGTGCTGTAACGAATAGCTCACGTGTATGTCTTTGGGATTCATTCCCAGGAGCAGGATCGTTGGCCAGAGTGTAAATGCGTATGTTACTTTGGTAGATACTGTCAGATTCCCCTCCACAGGCTTTGAAACATTTTGCATTCCCACCAACAGCGCACAAGAGTGTCTGATTCCCCACAGTCTCGTAACAATGCCCGTCAACAAACGTAAATGGTTGTCAGTCTAAATGACAAGTACAACCTCAGTCCACCTTCAATTTGCAATCCTTTTATTATGAGCTGGATTGAGCACTTTTTCATACAACTGAGGACTAGCTGCATGAAGTCTCCGAACTGTCTCTTGGTCATTTTCCCCGTAAGTGGTTGGTGGTTGGTCTTTCACTTCTCTATTGTTGAAGTTATCTATCACGAATATATAATACAGGGACAGTCACTTTTTCTTTGTTTTTTTAAGTTGCCAACATTTTTCCAGTTTGTCATTTCTCTTTTCACCTTGCTCATGTTTGTTTGTGTTTTTTTTTTGCCAAATAAACATTTTATGTTGTTAAATTTATCAGTCATTCCCTTATTGCTTCTGAATTCTGAGCCATCGTTGGGAAAACTTTCCCCACTCCTAGATTGTAGAGCAACTGGCTCATGTTTTCTTCTAGCGCTTCTATGGTTTCATTTTCTACATTTAAATCTCTGAGTCATTTGGACTTTATCCAGGTATACGGTGTGAGGAAAGAATACAGCGTTATTGCTCTGCAGATGGCTCTCAAACCAGTTAGTATTACGTAGTCCATCTTTCCCTCCCTGGTCTGACACGATGCCCTTGTCATACACTAAATTTCCACATGCATTTAGATGAATTTGTGGATTTTCTTTTCCATTCCCTTGGTCTGCCTGTCTATTCCTGTGTCAAAACCACACTTTATAAATTGCAGAGGTTCTGCAACGTTTTACTATCTTGTGGGACCAGCCTTCCTTCGTTGCCTTTCTTTTTCAGCGTTTTCCTGGCTATTCTTTTTTTTTTTTTTAATTTATTTATTTTATTATTTTTGGCTGTGCTGGGTCTTCGTTTCTGTGCGAGGGCTTTCTCTAGTTGCGGCGAGCAGGGGCCACTCTTCATCGCGGTGCACGGACCTCTCACTATCGCGGCCTCTCTTGTTGCGGAGCACAGGCTCCAGACGCGCAGGCTCAGTAATTGTGGCTCACGGGCCCAGTTGCTCCGCGGCATGTGGGATCTTCCCAGACCAGGGCTCGAACCTGTGTCCCCTGCATTGGCAGGCAGATTCTCAACCACTGCGCCACCAGGGATTCCTGGCTATTCTAGCCTGTTCTTCCAAATGAACTTCATACTGCCTATGTTTTCTTCTAGGAGTTTTATGATTTCAGGTCTTACATTAAAGTCTTTAATCCATTTAGGCTGATTTTTGTGTATGGTGTGAGACAGTGGTCTAGTTTCTTTTCTTTCCTTTTGCCTATGGCTGTCCAGTTTTCCTGACACCATTTGTTAAAGAGACTATCCTTTCTCCAGTGTATATTCTTTGCTCCTTTGTCAAACAGCAGTTGTCCACATACGTGTGGGTTTATTTCTCTGCTCTCAATTCTGTTCCATTGATCTGTGTCTCTGTTTTTCTGCCGGTACCGTGCTGTTTTGATGACCCCAGGTCATCTTTCCTGAAATATTCTTTCCCTGGTCAAGAATATGTGTTCTCAATGTTTCCCAACATTAAAAACTCAGCTAATTTCTGAACTTGGAAAGATAAAGATTGTGTCTTCTCTCCAAACCTAGTGAGCCAGCCCCCACTGTAGAAGGCAGGACAGTACAGGGGCCAAGAGTCTGGACCCTGGAAACAGGCTACCTGGTTTTGACTCCAGCTCGGCCACTTATGAGGCAGATGACCTTGGGCAAGTTACTTATCTCTTCTGCCTTGGTTTCCTCGTCTGAAAAGTGGGGATAATGATAGGACCTATATTGTAGGGTTGTTGTGAGGATCAAAAGGCTTAATGTACACTAAGTACTTGGAACAGTGCCTGGCCCTCTGTATTCTTCTTCATTCTTTAGTTTTATTTAATTTTGAATAGATAATACAGTCACATGGCTCAAATTGGTATCAAAAAGTTATATAGTGAAAAGTGTCCCTCCATCCCTGTTTCAGTTACCCATTCTTCTAACCAGAAGCAACCAGTGAGAACTGTTCCCTATATAGCCTTCCATAGATATTTTATACATACACACTCCCCTATATTACGTTTTTCCCCCTTTAACAGAAATGGTAGCGTACCACCAGGCACTGTTCTGCATCTTGCTTTTTTTTTTTTTTTTTTTTTTTAAATTTTTTTTTTAATGCATTTTAAATTTATTTATTTATTTATTTATGGCTGTGCTGGGTCTTCGTTTCTGTGCCAGGGCTTTCTCTAGTTGCGGCAAGCGGGGGCCACTCTTCATCGCAGTGCGCGGGCCTCTCACCATCGCGGCCTCTCTTGTTGCGGAGCACAGGCTCCAGACACGCAGGCTCAGTAGTTGTGGCTCACGGGCCCAGCTGCTCCGTGGCATGTGGGATCCTCCCAGACCAGGGCTCGAACCCGTGTCCCCTGCATTGGCAGGCAGATTCCCAACAACTGCGCCACCCGGGAAGCCCTGCATCTTGCTTTTTAAACAGGTGTTTGTTCCTATAAGATTCTGTCAGTGTTTTCACGAGGACAGCACTAGGAGAGGTCTGATGTCGTCCTGATGTCGAAGTTGACTCTCACTGTTCAGGAACAGGTGTGGCCCCTGCGTCCTTCCCCTCATTAGTACCTTACACCCTCCTGGCACTCACATGCACACATGCGCTCACACACTCACGTCCATTCATCTCTTCTTTCTACCTTCCTGCTAAGCACCAGAGCCCCAGGTGAAGGAGAGCAGAGGGAGAGAGGAAACCCACGGGGCTAGGACTCACGTTTGTACTGCACGGGGCGCCGACCTCCCCTGCTGGAAACGAGGCCCCAGTCGGCTTGAGCCGCTCCCTCCGGGCCCTTTGGCTAATGGGAGGGGAGGCGGCAGCAGCAGGGCCCTCGTGGAAGCTTTGCCAAGTCCCTGCTGTCCCAGGGCCGTCACTCCCACACCTTCCCATCCTCCTCTCAGGACAAAGGACACAGCGGGAGGCCCTGCCTCAGCCCAGGGACCCCAGGGGCGGGACCCGCAGCCCCACCCGCACGTACTCGGAGGTGTTGAGGGACAGTGCGGTCCAGTGTGCCTCCATGGGGGCCGTCACCACCGCGTCAAACAGCAGCTCCTGCAACAGTTCCTCGTCGCCTGGGGCAAAATACAGAGACCACCCTCTTACTCCCCCCGTGGTGGTCGGGAGCTCAGCTCACCCCCACCCAGGGGCCCTGAACTTCAGGCACGAGACGTGCTTCGAGCTGGAGGAGGTCGGCTCAGGGGGCCAGGAGGCCGCGTCCTCAGCCTCCATCGTGTGGGCAGAACCAAGGGACCGCCAGGCCTTTCCAGCTCCTGAGCTCCATGAAATCAGGAGGCCCACCCGCCAGCCGCCCTCCCCTCCCCCCCTCCCCCTCCCCCTCCCCTCCTCCCCCTCCCCTCCCCTCCCCCCCCCCCTCCCCTCCCCCCTCCCCCCCCCTTCCCCTCCCCCCTCCCCCCTCCCCCCCCTCCCCTCGCCATTGGGCTCCGTCGTGGCCACGCCTCCCCGAGCGCCTAAACCTGCCTGGGGCCTGCGCACACCCTGGTCCGGATGATCCCGCCCCCTACTTGCGTGGACGGCCCTTTCTTTACCCTCCGCCTCTCTAACACGATTCTTTACGTTCACTGCGGTGAAATCCACACAGCACACACCCGACCGACCGATAGCGTGCAGTCTGGGCATTTACACTTGCACAGAGACGGGCAGCCCTCACCTCCACAGCGCAACGTTTTCATGACCCCCGAGGAGATCCACTCGGTGGCTCCTTTCTGTCCTCAGCTGCAGGGACGCCTCCTGACGAGGGGCCCCCGACCACGGTTACAGCAGCCCCCTCTCCCCCTATGGCACCTACTCACGGCCTTACACCCCTGCATCGACACATGTGCCGCTTCCCGGTTCCCTGTCTTTTCCCCTAGAGCACAGGCCTCGTGAGCACGAGGGCCTGGCCTGTGGGTCATTGGTAGCTTCACTGCCCCTCTGCACCCCCAGGCCCGGCACAGACTTGTGGGTGGAATGAATGAATGAATGAATGAATGAGGCCTTGTCAGGCTGGCACGGGACGTGGGGTCTTCTCCCGGGTGGGACACTGATGGGACAGGATGACCCGTGCCTCCTTCCAAAGAGGAAGAAGAGGAACCACGTGGAGGGTGGCCCTGTGACTCCCCAGCTGCATTAGTGCAGGGACTTGGGGTCACCTGGGAACCCGGCTTAGGAAACACTCAACAGACACAGCGTCCAAGAGACAGGACTTGAGGGAGCAGAGCGTCAGCTCCTGGCTGGGGGCGGGGACGGACCTGATGGGCAGGCCAGCATCCTTCACTGTGGGAGCCTTAACGGTGCCTGGGTGACAGACGCTTAAGAGACCCCGCTCCCTGCCGTGGGGACACCTGTGCCCCTGCAGGTCCCAGCGCTCTCAGTCACCGGCGTGGCCCCGGTGAGGCTGGCTCTGTCCTCTCCTTCGGGGACTCCCTGCTCTCCCTAAGCCATCGTGAGGTCTGCAAATGGGGCCCCTCTTCCCACCGCCCCGCCCGCCGCCCAGCCCACTGTCCCCACAGAGTCCCGAGCTTCGGGGCCGGAGAGGCACTCACACTCCAGGGCTGGGTCCTGCCCGGTCAGGAAGCGGACCACGGCCTCCAGCTGGCTGAGCTTGCGGTGCTCGGGGTCGATGTCCGTGACGCAGTAGATCCTGGAACCCACGGAGCCCGTTACCCAGAGCCCACAGCCTGCTCGGTTCCCCCGCCCCGAGCCCCCGTCCTCACCAGTCGCTGGCCAGGCTCAGGTCCGGGTGAAGCAGGTCGTGCAGGCCTGAAAGCAAAGTCCACGCTCATCCACTGCCCAGAGTTTGCGTACCGAGTGCTCTAGAAGCAGCGTCGGGGAAGGGCCAGGCCGTGTCCTGCCTTGTTCTCAGGCAGAGCGGAATCTCAACCCACAGGATAGCGGGGTCAGCACAGATCCTGCCGTTGTCACTGTCATGTTGCTTCTGAAACGCCTTCCTTCCCACTGCCTCCTGTACCCGCCCGATGGGATCGCCCTCAAGGAGGCTTCGGCTTCCCTGGCTTCACTGTACCCAGCCGAGCCCCGGGGCCCTGCGTGTCTGTGGCGGCGTGCTCAGCACGTGTTTGTCGACCGACTGAATGGACGAATGCCCTCCTGTGCGCCCACTGGCGCTCAAAGATAAGCTGGTGCTCAGTTAAGGTCTGTTAATTGAAGGAAAGGATGATGGACATGTCGAGGGCCTCTGTGGAGTCACTGAACATGGTGCTGGACAGACAGACACAGGCGGACGGCCTTCCCCACCGGAAGCCCCTGGACGCCTGGTGGGTCTCACCACGGAGAGGGTAAGGGACGTACCCTCTGTCCTGCAGTGGTGACAGCTGGGCACGTCGGGGAAGGGGAAGAGAGGAAGAGGAAGGAAGGAGGCGGCCCAGGGGGTTTGGTTGTTGGGGGGACAGTGGGAGACAGGGAAGGACAGTGTCCTGGCGTCATGGACACGAGCCGTGAGAGGAGCCTGGGGGACGCTCCTCCTGGGACAGCTCCCGGCAAAGTGACCCACGGATGCGTCTGGGTGGGCTGGGGTCAGAGGGTGGGGCAGCACAGCCCAGGGCAGACCCTGAAGCTTCGGGCGAGGAGAGACGAAAAGGGGCCGGGGGTCACGGAAGGTCTTTAGCGCAGCACTGTCCAGTTTGGATTTATAGAAAGATCCCTCTGGGGAAGGTCAGAGCAAGGAAGACCTGCGGGTGTGGTTTCCAGGGGAGTGTGAGTGAGCAGGATGGAGGGGAAAGACGGGGGGATGCGATGATTCAAGGGTCGGAAATGGAAGGACAGACAGAATGTGAGGTTCAAGGGCTGTGGCCGCTTCGTCCAAGGACCTCCTGACACGTCCCAGGGCCCACATGGGTTTTGTTCTCCCAGGGCGCCCGGGGAAGCTGCAAGTCAGGGCGGGTCGGGGTGGAGGGCCTCTCTCCCATCCTCCTGCAGCGCCCCTCCCCCCATCCCCCTTCACATCCCACAGGCTCCCTGTTATGGGTGGAATTGTGTCCCCCAAAGATGTGTGAAGTGTCAACCCCAGTCCCTGTGGACGTGACCTTATCTGGAAATAGGATCGTGGCAGATGTAACCAAGTTAAGATGAGGTCACTGGTGTCCTGATAAGAAGGGAAAATTGAGACGCACGAAGGGAGGATCTGTGTGATGACCGAGGCAGAGATGGGAGAGCGGCAGCCGCAAGCCCAGGGCCTGTGGGAGCCGGGAGGGGCAGGAGGGACCCTGCCCCGGAGGCGCTGGGCGGAGCAGGGCTCCCAGAACAGAGAAGCCGGCCGGTTTTTGGGGGCAGCCCCAGCGAACGGCTACGGATTTGCCCACTCACCCTCCCAGGCCTCTTCTTTCCCTCTGCATGGTCTGACAGGTAACCCCCGCCCCGTGGCCCGCCCCGTCCAGCAAGGCCGCCCGGAATCTGACCACCTGTCTGGCAGGTCTTAGACGCCGCGGGTTGTGGCGACTGTCCAGCAGATCGCGGGCCCTGGAACCTGGGATGCCAGGCCCCTCTGGCCACGTAGCCCTGCCTGCAGAGCCCCTGCCGGGATGGCCCAGCCCCGTGTTCCCGGAGAAGCCAGTTTTCCTCCGAACTGTCCGCCAGTCCTGGGCGCCGGCAACCCACCTTCTTCCACAGACGTGTTCCCCAGGAGGACGTATTCGCCGTGGCCGCGGGTCAGCACCACTCCCAAGCTGTCGGCAGAGTGAAGGACGCCGGCTCACCACCAGCTGGTGCCCGGCCCCGCCCAGCCTCGTCCTCTGACCTTCCGAGCCTCCCACGCCCACGACAGAGCGCACAGCCAGCCCCCTCCCGCCCTGGCCCTCGGCGTCCTCTCCAAAACCCCGGCAGCACTTCTGTTTTGTCCTCAGCCTCTTTCCTGGGAAGGACCCTGACACGACAGGACAAGGGCCCCCTCCACTCTCATTTTGGCAGATTCACCCTGGACCTATCGGGGCCCCCAGGGATGGGGAGGGGTCTGTGTGTCCCACACGTCCCACAGTCGGGAGGCCCTTCCTGCCTGGAGAATCCCACCATGCCTTCGTCGGGAAGAGCATCGCTTCTGAACCTTGGCTGGATACCTGAACCACTTGGGTCGGGGGGCTTTACAGGGTACGAGTGCCCGGCCCACCCCAGGAATTCCCAGTAAGGTAAGAAGGAGGGCCTGGACGCTGGCAATGTTACAAGGACCCACAGGTGCTCCAGGCGCAGTCAGGGCTGGGAACCGCCCTTCACTGAGAAATGGGTAATTCAGAGAGAAGCCCCATTTGTTCCCTAAACTGTATGATACTAGAGTGAATATTTATGTGGTGGGAGGGAACCTGAGAGATCTTCAAATCCCATCTTTCATCTTACAATTGCTTATGTTTGCATTGCTTTAAATCTCTAGGTAGATCATGTCATTTAATCCACCCAGCACTGCCAAAAGACAGCTATTATTACCCCTATTTTACAGATGAGGAGCCTAAAGCACAGAGGTTAAGAAACTTAACTAAGGTCACACAGCCTGTGAGTGGTGGAACTGGGATTCCAACCCAGGCAGTTTAGCTCCAGGCCCTGCACACCAGGCTATACTGCATACCGGGCTGCACTGGCAAAGCAGGTGTAGACCTCAGAATGCAGACCTGAGTCTTTTTCTGTTACCACAAAATTGCCAACTACCTATAAGTAAATCCAGCCCCAGACCTGAAAGTCCCACCTGAGCTGTTGGCTTTCATGTTGCACCCATCCCTCCCCTGCAAACAAGACCCGGCCCCTCACCTGAAAGGCGTGTCACTGATGTCCGTGAAGAAGTAGTCGTTGGTCAGGAAAAGAACTCGCTTCTGGAAGAGGCACCAGGAAAGGTGCTTGCTGGGGAGGGAGCGCCAACCACCCCTCCCCTCCCTCCCTCCCCCTCCCACCCCCTCCCTCCCTCCCATGCCCCTCCCTCCCTTCCCTCCCACCCCTTCCCTCCCTCCCTCCCCCCCTCCCTCCCATGCCCCTCCTTCCCTTCCCTCCCCTCCCTCCTGACCATCCTCCTCCTTCCCGACCATCCCCTTCCTCCCTTCCCACCTGACGCCTGGTGCTCCTCCACCACTTCTTACCCAGCCCCGCCCCCTCACATCTCCTCTCAGTGACGCCACAGGCAGAGCCCCTCCCACCAGCATGCTTCAGCCCCTGGGGGTGTGTCTGACTGCAGGACCACAGTCCAGACCTGCGTTGTCCCATACGGGGCCACAAGCCACCACATGTGCGACTCAGGAGTAGAAGTTTCCTAGAGAGCCTGGGTGGCTGGTAGTCCCTGCGCTGGGCAGCGCCTGTGGTTCAGGTGGGACCAGAGAAGGCTGCCGGCTGGAGCGCACACCTGTACGAGCCACCTGCACGCCCCCCCTACAGCCGCCCCGGCTCTGGAGTCCAGACCCCTCAGGCCACGGTGCCCTTGACAGCTGCTCTTTCCTTTCAAAGCTGCCATTTTTAGGTTTAGTTGAACTTGCACAAGTCAGGGCATGGGGAGGTGGGCACAGTGGCTAAGGACGGGCAAGGGCATCAGACAGACCTGGTCTAAGCCAAGCCGGCCACTCACAGGCTGTGTGCGCCTGGGTAAGCGGCTTCACCCGGGCATCGCAGTTCTTGCTTGTAAGTCAGGAGTAACGAGAGCATCCCCTGCACAGGCCACTGGGAGGTAGGTGGTGAGGGTGTTTCTAGCGGGCCGGTATGGGAAGAGCAGGGCTCACGCCGGGCTCCGAAGCCCTGCGGCTGTGCCGTCCGCAGACACAGCGGATGCTTCCGGGAAAGCTACACACTGTACTGGGCTCGGGAGCTGTTCTTATTCCCTTCACCTCTTTCTGGCTTTTTTACTTCCATGTTGGAAACTGGAGTGAGATGTTGCAGGGGACATGGCGGGAGAAGGTGACAAAAAAGTTTTGCTTCTATAGGAAACCAGCTGCGGACCAAACCCAAAAGATCAGTTCCCAGCACGGGCCTCCTCCTCCATGACGCCCCCCTGCCCCCGCTGCTTCAGGCAGACCTTCTGGCAGTTGGGGGAGGCCCTGGGAGCTATGGGGCAGCTGGGGCCCAGCGAGGGCGGAAATGGGCTCCAAGTGGGGCTGGCTTGAGTCTGGAACTGGAGAGCATTTAAAAATTGTTTCCATCCTCTCTCTCTTTTTTTTTTAATGGAAGAAAAAGGTGAAATGCACACATCTAAGTGTGTCATTCCATTAGTCTGATAAATGTACACAGCCATGTAATTACCTCCGTGGTGGAGATACAGAATGTTTGCCTCCCCTGCAATCTCTTTGCTTCCTTCGGTTTCAATCCCCGCACCTTCCATGGGCGCGCTCTGTTCTGAGCTCCATCCCAGCAAGTTAGGTGTCCCTGTTTTCGCGTCACATATCCTTTTGTGTCGGTAATGTCCTTAAGACCCATCCGTGCTGCTGAGCGTGTCAGCAGTGTGTTCCTTCCCTCTGCCAAGTAGTAAGTACTCCAGTGTGGACACACCACGGTTTGCTTCTATGTTCCCCCCTGGGTGGTCATCTGTGGTGTTTCCAGTTTGGGGCTATTATGAATAAAGCTGCTGTGAACGTTCTTCTTGTGCACATGTGTTTTCATTTCTCTTGGTAAATACCAGGAATGGAATTGCTGGGTCATATGGTGAATGATGTTTGCCTTTATAAAACACTGCCAATTTCCTAAAGTTATTTTATTGTACTTTCACTAGCAATGTACGAGTTCCAGTTTCTGCACATCTTTGCCAGAATTTGGTGTTCCCAGTCTTTTAAATTTTAGCCATGATAGAGGGTATGAAAGTAGTTTTAATTTGCATCTTCCTGATGACTAAAGTTGCTGAGCATCTTTCTGTGGGCTTGTGGGTCATGTCTGTTCCTTCATTCGTGAAATGTCTGCTCAAGTATTTTGCCCATTTTTGTTGGGTTGTTAGTCTTTTTGTTGATGATTTGGAGAAGTTCTTTACAGTCTGGACACAGTCTGTGCCTTGCTTTTTCATTTTCTTAATTGTGCCTTTCGATGAAGTTCAATTTATCAAATGTTATTTAAGGTTTAGTGCTTTTGGTGTTCTAAGAAATCTTTGCATAACCTCAGGTGGTGAAGACTTTTCAGTTACATTTTCTTGTAGGAGGCTTACAGTTTTAGCATTTACATTGAGAGCTATGGTACATCTCAAATATTTTTGTGTACAGTGTGAGTGTGTCTCAACGTTTATTTTTTTCATACATTTATTCAGTTGTTCCAGCACCATTTGTTGAAAAGATTTTCCTTTCTCCATTGATTTGCCAAAGTGTCTTTACTGAAAATCTACTGATGACATGTGAGTTTATTTCTGGAGTTTATTCCATCAATCCATCTGTCTATTCGTATGTCAATACCATTCTGCTTGGTTACTGCAGTTTTGTAGTAAATTTTGAAATCAGGTAGTGTGAATCATCCAAATTTGTTCTTTTTTTCAAGACAGTTTTGACCATTTTAGGTCCTTTGCATGTTCATATAAATTTTAGAATCACCGTCTTCTATGTCTAGAAGAAGTCTGTTCAACTTTTTATTGGGATTGTGTTGGATCTATAGATCAATTTGGGGAGAATGGACATCTTAGAAGTATTGATCTTACAACCCATACACATGGTTATATCTTTCTATTTATTTAATTTTTTTCTTTGACATGTTTTCTGCAGTGTTATGTCATTTTCAGTGTAGAGGTTGTATATGTCTTTGTTAAATTGATTCCTAAGTATTTTATATTGTTTGATGCTATTGAAGTTGGAACTTAAAAATAATTTCATTTTCCAAATGTTTGCTCCTATATATAAAAATACAGTTGATTTTTATAATATTGACTTTGTATTCTGTGAACTTGCTCAATTATATGTTAGTTCCAGCAGTTGTTTTGCAGGTTCTTGGGATTTTCTATGTAAACAATCATCTTACTGTGAACGAAGAGAGTTTTACTTCTTCCTTTCTGATTTTTGTGCCTTTTATTTTGTTTCTTTGCCTTATTGCAAAGATAGGTCCTGGAAAGTCCAGTGCAGTGTTAACAGAAGTGGTGAAACCAGATACCCTTACCTTGTTCACAGCCTTAGGGAGAAAGTGTTCAATCTTTCATCATTAAAAGTGAGCTTTTTCACAGATGGCTTTTATCAGATTGAGGAAGTTTCCTTCTGTTCCCAGTTAAATTTTGTCAGATGCTCTTTCAGTATCAATTGGGATGACCATGTGGTGTTTTCCTTTAATCTGTTCATGTAAGGGGTAACTCCGCTGTGTGCGGTTGTTGCCATGTATCTTACAAGTTACAAACCCTACAATACAATGTCAACATTTTTGCTTTAAATAGTCAGTTGTCTTTTTGAGAAGTTAAGAAATGAATGAAGTTCTAACTTCACCCACGTATTTACCATTTCCAATGCTGTTCATTTCCTTGTGTTGATCTGAGTTTCCATCTGTGTCATTTTTCTTCTGCCTGAAGAATTCCTTAAGCATTTCTCCTAGTGATGAACTCTGATCTCTTTTATCTGAAAAGAGTATCTTTTATCTGTCTTTATTTCACCTCTTTTTGGAAGGCTATTTCCTCTATATATGGAAATTTGGGTTGACAGTTTTTTCTTTTGGTATTTAAAAACATACGTTATTGTTTTTGATGAGAAGTCAGCCATCATTCTTACTATTGTTTTCCCCTAGCTTTTAAAAAAGATTTTCCCAGGACTTCCCTGGTGGCACAGTGGTTAGGAATCCGCCTGTCAATGCAAGGGACACGGGTTCGAGCCCTGGCCCGGGAAGATCCCACATGTCACGTAGCAACTAAGCCCGTGTGCCACAACTACTGAGCCTGTGCTCTAGAGCCCGCGTGTCACAACTACTGAAGCCCTCGCACCTAGAGCCCGTGCTCCGTAATGAGAGAAGCCACCACAGTGAGAAGCCCTTGCACTGCAACGAAGAGCAGCTCCCGCTCGCCGCAACTAGAGAAAATCCCGCACGCAGCAACGAAGACACAACGCAGCCAAAAATAAATACATAAATAGATAAATTTATTTAAAAAAAAAAGATTTTCCCTTATCTTTGATTCACAGCAGATAGACTATGTTGTGTTTAGGTGTGGATTTTTTTTTTTAATTCTGCTTGGTTTTGCTGAGAATCTTGCATCTATTGGTTGACGTTTTTCACTAAACCCAGGACATTTGGGGCATTAGTTTTTCAAATACTTTTTTCTGTTCCATCCCTTCTCCTTCCTTCTGGGACTCTAAGGACATATGTTAGACCACTTGATATTACCCCACAGGTAACTGAGGAATAATTTTTAAAAAACTTTTCTTTCTGTTCTTTACATTGGATAATTTCTATCTGTCTTCACATTCACCGTCCTTTTCCCCTCCAATCTGCTGTTAATTCCACCCTGTAGAAACTTCCTTTCAGATGTTGTACTCTTCAGTTTTAGAATTTCCACTTGGTTCTTGTGCTGGTTTTACACTGTGTCAAATCAGCTAAGCTGGAATTACATTTTTTGCAGACTCACTTCCCTGTATGGTTCCAAATTAGGGCTGGCCAGATGAGGAGTCTGCGTGAGACTCGTAAGGGAGAGCAAAGCCGCGGCCGTGTTACACGCTGGAGGTGGGCACGGCACATCGGGCCCTGCGGCAGCTCACTCTGCTCTGCTGGCTTCCCTTCTTGGGACGGGCAGCTGCCACTGGGCCTCCTCCTTCAGCCTCTCTGAGATCTGAGCCAGTGAGCGTGCAGGCCCAGGTGAAGGGCACGAGCTCCTTCTGCAGGTCGCACGTCCTTGTGGCTGGAGACAGAGACAGAGGCTGGTTTTAGTTTGTCCTCATGGGTTCCTGTTCTTCCTCATGGGTTCCAGTTTGTTCTCGCTTTCCCCCACATCTCATCCAGTTTTCTTTCCCAATCGCTGGCGCTGCCAACCTACGATGACTTCAAGCTCATGACTAGAGGCAGAGACACCTGCCTTCTGTAGACATTTTTACCAGCTCCCCCCATTTCATTAGGTCTACCCCCTACAATAAAACCCTATATTCATATCACTTGTAGTGGTTCTGCTTCTTTGATTAAATCCTAAACATTTCTCTGCTGAGATTCTCCATCTGTTCACTCATGATGACCATCTTTTCCTGTAATTCCTTGTGCATATTTATCATATCTGCTTGAAAGTCCTTCTTCTAATTTCAATAGCTGGGTCATCTATGGATCACATATAAGACTGCTTTTTCTCTTAACTCTTTGCTAAGAAAGGAAACATCATCTTGTTTCTTCATGTGTCTGATAACTTCTGTCTACTGGCTATTGTGGAGAATAGGTTGTAGATACTGTCTTCCTCCAGGGAGTGTTGATTTCTGTTTTACTCAGCAGATAAATGATGGATGACCACCTTGATCTTGCAGAGACTTGATGACATTTTCGTTAGAGTGGGTCTGTTTCAACTTTGTCTTTAGGTCTCGGGTGAGTCCCTTGGCCTTGGGACATAGTCTTTACTCCCAAGGTGTAGTTCTTCTGTGCTTTCAAAGAAAGTTCCAAGGTGTTTACTGAGCCTCTCCACCCTGGTGTGACTCCAAATTTTCCCCACGACCACAGGAAGCAGTGAAGTCCCTGCTCTGACTTTCAGCTCTCCAGCTGTTGCCTAGAGTCTCCCTGGAGATGTGTAGCTTCAAGGTCAGCCAGGAATTTGGGAGGAACTTGCATACATATGTTAGGGCCAGCCCACCTGTGAATCCCTCATTTCTGGGGTACCTCCCCTCATTTTCTGACACTCTGGGAGCCCAAATTCTGTTCTCTGACACTTCAAGATGATAACAACAGATTTCTGCTTGAATTCTAGCTGTTCCATTCCTAATAGACTGGGGTATGCCCTTTGGGGAAAGAGCCATATAAGCGTACATCTCACCCAGTGTACTTCTCTTGATTCAAGGGTTGAAGCCTCTTTATCTCTGTTTCTGCCTGCTTTGGGTCACTTTCAAGTGTCTGTGAATGTTTGTGTTTTTCTTAATATTTTGTCCAGATTTATAATTATCCATGGGAAGGTTAGTCTAATGCAAGCTACTCACTTATGGCTAGAATCCGAGCTTGGAGATATCTTTTAAGGATGAAGCAAAAGGAAGCGAGAAGGGGGGTGGTGGTTCCTGAATCCTGTTAACAGGAAGAGAGCTGGAGAGGTTTGGGAGTAAAGAGGTGTCTGACGATCTCCTCCTTTAATAGACTGCCTCCCTTTGCTGGAAAAAAGAGAGAGAGAGTGTGTGTGTGTGTGTGTGTGTGTGTGTGAGTGTGAGGCGGGGGGGCCCCAGAGCACTTTAACCCCATCTCCCTGAAGCCAGCGCACAGGGGTTAGAAAGCAGTGGAGGAACGTGGGGGTGAAGCTGCCCTCAGCGCCTTGCCAGCTGCTGGCAGGTGTGTGGACACACGCGCCTGAGTGAGCAGGGTCCTTGGAACAACCCAAAGGCTGGTAAAGCCACTACGTCTGCCTGCCTCTCTCCCTCCCCCACTGCTAATTATTTGCTCCAAACTGTCAAAACAGCATGAGAATGAGCAAAAGGGTCCCTAGGATACTTTGCTTTTCTGGTTTGTTCTTTTAAACGTGTCCCAGGGTATCTGATGAGGATGCTGCTGATGGCCTAGAAATCATGGCACCTGCCACTGGCCCACATTTCGCGGCAAACAGCCTACTGTCAAAGCAGCAGACAGGAGGCCTGCAGGCCAGGTGAGCTCCTCCCAAGTTGGAGACCCTAGACACCGGGCCAGATTGTGTTTCTAACAGTTTTGGAGTTAGTTGCACACATTCAACAGCATGGATTCCTAGCCGAATCCTTCCGAGGGGCCCACACTCTGCAGCCTGCCGTGGCTCCCAGGCTCCCCAGCACTGAGGCTTGTCTGCTTCTCTCATTTGCATTCCTGAACTCGGCTTATCTGGCCCCGCAGGTTTTTGAGTCTGTGAGTCCTGCTCTGATCATGCTGGGGTGCTACCACTGTCCTCAGCGGCACCACCGTAGTTGCCTGTCTGGAGTTTAGGGGAGATGGAGAAAGGTCTGAATTAATCCCTGGGAAATAAGGACGCATGCAAAATCCCCTGGAGAAAATGACCAAGCAGGTTCTGGCCTGCCAGGAGAATGGCTTGAATGATAACGGATATTCCCACAATGCTCTAAGAGAGCCTCCCTGGGCCTAGACCTGAAGGGTGTTTCTGCTGAGGACCCCATAAGGTAGACATAGGCTGAGCTGAGGGAGGGGCACCATCACCAGGGCAGTGAGAGGCTGGATTCCACCACGGCGTCCTTCGTACCAGCAAAGTGTCCCGCCTACACGGGCAGGCACAGTAGCTTCCGGGCATGAGAGTAAAGAGAGGAACGACTGATTAAAGAGGGCTGAGTATGATGTAATGGGTGGAGGGAGAGGAGAAGACAGTGAATCTAAAGATGGGACAGAAAGGCATCTCTAAAGAGACTCGGGAAATCTTTAAGTCTGGAGACTGAGTGAAGAAGTCAGGGCCTGTCCTACAGGAAGGCCTTGCACAGCCGTGGTCGGGAGTGTGTGGTCAGAATCAGACCCAAACACGCAGGCTTGGAGATTGATCGTCTACGTCAGGGGTCCCCAGCCCCTGCGTCGTGGACCAGTACCAGTCCATGGCCTGTTAGAAACCGGGCTGCACAGCAGGAGGTGAGTGGCAGGCGGGCGAGTGAGCGAAGCTTCATCTGCAGTACCCCTCGCTCCCCACAGCTCGCATTACCGCCTGAACCATCCTCCTCCCGCCCCGATCCGTGGAAAAATTGTCTTCCACGAAACCGGTCCCTGGTGTAAAAAAGCTGGGGACCGCTGGTCTACGTCACCCTGGGCAAGTTTTTCTTTCTGAATTTCCTCATCGGTAAAATGGGGATAGGACAGGACGTACATCACAGGGTGTGGGAAGTGAGTGAAGGCTTCTGAAGTGCTTAGTCCAGCTTCTAATAAATGTGAGCTGGCATCGTCATCATGATTCGTTGTAGTAGAGGTAAGGCGTGAACACGATGTGCTGGGAAACTGTCCACCACGGTCATGACCACGGTCAGCAGCACCCTATTTCTTCATGTCAGAGCACCTCGTGCCAGGAAGCCTTTGTCAAATTGCAAATTTGACCTGGACGGTCTATTAACAGCAATGAACACATTTTGAAGGGATAGACAGCAGTTTCAGGAGACGTTCAGACTGCCTGGATCCAGTTAGGACCATCCCTCGGTGGCTTTGAGAAGCGTGAAGGCCACATGAGGACACGGCGCTGGGAGCAAAGAATGGAGGACGAACCACAGCCCTTCCTGCGCTGGTCTGAGTGAGACCTCGCCCTGTGCGTGGAACTCACATTGTAGCCTGGAAGCAGGTCCCACCTGATGTGCTCTGGCAGCGCCGGGTGGGTGGAAGCTCCCTGGTGCCCGTGAGCAGGAGTCCGGTTGGCATAAGGGTGGAGGCGCGTGGAAGAAACCTCTGCCGTTTCAGATCAAGAGAAGGACCTGCTGGGCCTGGTGGGACATCAGGGGTGTTGCCCAGCCTGCCCGAGGGAGGCCCCTCTCAGCCTGGAGCTCATAAACAGCAGGCAGATGCCACAGAAATGAGACGCGTCCCAGGGAAAACCAGCGCATGCATCTAAGAGGAACGCAGAGTTGCTTTCCTTCCCAGCGCTTTCCTGTTAGGCTTCCACGGAGGTCCGTGTTTGTGGAGGAACTTGGGTCTAACTGTTGCCGACCAATGCCCGCGTTCTCTCCGCAGAGGCCGATGGGCAGCGGGAGGGGGATGCGGGGGTGGCCGCGAGGGAGGAGGTGACATTTGCAAATATGTCAAGGGACAAAGCAGCATCAGTGCAAACGCAGTGGGACCTTTTCAACGAGAAGACAAAGTGGTCTTTTGTAAGCGATGCGCGGGTCTGTGGGGACAGGAATGGCGTAGCTGTGGGGACCCGTCTTGATTATCTGTGGTTGCCATGGGTGGAAATCGCTCTACGGAGTAGCAATTCTTTTCAACCTCTTCCCATATAACATGTTTTACAAGAGCTGCTAACAATTGGCAAGATTAACTGTCACTTTCCCCCTTTCCACCATAAACGACAAAAGGGCCAGATGGCAGGCGGCGTAGGGCAGAAGGAAGACTTGCGAAGGGCTGGGCTGGCTGCTGCCTTGCTCTGCGGCCCCGGGAACCAGGCCCTGGAGAGCGGTAGCTCCCCGGCCGGTGCTCCGTGGGGCCGATGCCCGCTGGGCCGGGCCCCCCACGAGGGCCCTCCAGGCTCCAGCAAGCTCTCAAGGCTTTAGCTCGAATTCAGCCAGGTCCTTGGTCACCACCGCCAACCCCAGTTAACCATGACGCCGCTTCCTGGGAGCAGACCCCAGTCTTTCCCTCGAGCGCCTTACCCCTCTGTCCAGCGGAACCTTCACGTCCATGGAGAGAGACCCTGTCTCCCTGTTGATCATGGCTGTTCTCAGCTTCAGGGGGAAAGAGAATAGAATTAGTAATAGCACAGATGATAGAATCTCGGCTCACACTGGATCACGAAGGCAACGAGCGCTGGCTTGGAGGTGGCCCCTGGGGACAAGCGTTTTCCGCTTTCTCCTGCAAGCAGGGTACAGGTGGGAATACAGACCTGCTGCCAGGTTCCCTTTAGCTGGAATTCTGGAGTTCACTCAGAGGATGCTCCCAGTGGGCTGATGGGCGAGGGAACACAGTGGCCGAGCCCTGAGACACAAGCTTTCCCACACCCAGGCCAGCCTACAACGCCCTCACACCCAGACTCTGTGGCTCACAGACGTGTGCTCCTTCAGCCCCAGAGGAACAGATTGCTCTCTCTGTGGACGGTGGGAGGGCTGCCCGTTAGAGGCACTGCTTCTGCTTTGGGCTGAGGGAGCGGGCTGAGCTCAGCGCCTGTGGCCCCGGGACCCGCCGTCCAGCCAGCCAACCCCCTCCCGGCCGCCCACTCACGGTGCCGGCCCGGTCCTCCCACTCTGCTTCCGAGAGGTCCACGCTGTTGTAGTTGGGCTTGGGCTTCAGTTTCTTCCCCTCTCTGTACTGAGTGGGCCAGTCAGGGGGAGAGACAGGAGGTTAACACAAGCCCCAGCCCTTCCAGAAAGCCTGTCTGGTGCAGTCATAACCCAGAGAACCTCAGCGATTCCTCGTGGTCGTCCGGGCCACGTTCCCCGCAAGGCAGAGCGGCCCTTGCCCACATCTGAGTCAGATGGTCTCCCGGCCTCGGGGAGAGCATCTCACACACCAAGGAGCTCCCATTGTGAGTACGCTTGTCCTAGTTTTGGACTCTCGTTGTTAGAAAGCTCTTCCTCATGCAGAGCTGAAATCTGCCTCCTTGTGACTTTACCCGTGGGTCCTAGGCCTCTCCCTGGAGCTACACAGAGAGCTTCCACCCGACAACCCTGAGGGTTTTCGGGAATGCTCGTCACGGCTAAGACGTCACCTCCCCAAGCTAAACATTCCCAGTTTGCAGATGCCTCAGCTTCCTCTGATTGTCTTCTGTTTTGTCAATGTCACTCTCGAAGCAGAGTGCCTGGGACAATCGCTATTTCAGATGGGGTCTGACCAGTGTGGGGTGGGGTGTGACCCGTGCAGACCAGAATATCGTACGGCTCTGACCGCTGCCTCTGATTCTGTTGATCCAGGACGGCTACCTCGCCCGACAGGTCAAACCGAGTTTTCAGCCCATTAGATTCCCTTGACCTTCCTCATGATGCACTGTTAAATCACAGCTTTTCCATCTTATGCTTCAGCATCGAGTATTTTGCACAATTTTCCATGCATTCCTAATATATTTCATCTTCTTTGTTCCAGCCCATTGTTTTAGAATAATATTTTCTGAAAGCTAATTTTCTCCCTTCATGTATTAGCCATACCTTCCAGACCTCGTGGCATCTCCTTCTGTGTTTTCATCTTGTTGATAGAATTTTTTTGTGTGCAGTTTATTTATTTATTTATTTATTTATTAAAAAATTTTTGGCTATGTTGGGTCTTTGTTGCTGTGCGCGGGCTTTCTCTAGTTGCGGTGAGCGGGAACTACTCTTTGTTGTGGTGCACAGGCTTCTCATTGCGGTGGTTTCTCTTGTTGCGGAGCACGGGCTCTAGGCACGCGGGCTTCAGTAGTTGTGGCATGTGGGCTCAGTAGTTGTGGCTCGCGGGCTCTAGAGCACAGGCTCAGTAGTTGTGGTGCACGGGCTTAGTTCCTCTGTGGCATGTGGAATCTTCCTGGGCCAGGGATCGAACCCGTGTCCCCTGCACTGGCAGGCGGATTCTTAACCACTGTGCCACCAGGGAAGTCCTTGTTGATAGAATTTTTGAGAAAGACAGAGCCAAGGACAGACAGATTCCGCAGAGCCCAATAAAGCCCTGCATCCAGCTTGACAGGACCATTCATCAACATTCTTTGAGTGTTATTATCATCTTCTGGCCCTGACTTCTCTCTCTCTGACACCAAGAGAGATATCGTCAAGTCATCTGCTGTTAGGTGTGCAGCATTCCCCAGGTTTAATTTGGTGATAGATCAAAAAAGGAAAGAGGATAGTTTATCATCAGGGTCATTAGGAATTAAGCAGAGGGTCTCTATTTAGCAGGACGAGGCCCCTCACAGATGCTTGAATGGCTGAAGTCCCCCATCACTGTGTATTTTGCTTCAGCAAGTTTCCTCTTTTCTCAAGAAAGTGTCTCCAGTTTCTTGCCTGTGCTCGAATGATGTTCCCATTCTTGGCCTGTTGAAAGTCTATTCTCATGACAAACAGCCCTGCCCTGCCCTGCCCTCCTGTTCATGGGCTGTGCTGCTTTTGAGTAAGAAGTGACCCTCCTGGTTCATTGCCATCTCCTAATCCCTGAGGATACCTGAAAGGTCATCCTGGGCCCCTCATAGGAAAACCATAATTCCGCTTCCATTACTCATATTTTGGGCACTGACATGGAAAGATTTCAGGCCAAAAGTATGGCTCTGGCCCCTCTTGTAATTTATTACTAGGCGTGTCCTCTATTATTTTTCTTTTTTAAACTCAACTATCATTCTCCCCGACCCCTGTCATGAACGGATCGCTCTCTCCGCAGGAATCCCATTGCGTCGGCTTTGCTGTATGGGATAATGTTCTGCGTGGTGTAGCTCTCTAATCGTTTCATTTGTGTCTGTTTCCTTAACTGGACCATAAATGTCTGTTGATAGCGTTCTCGGAGCATGATTAGGTCAGGTGTGCGATGGGCCCACAGTACGCGTTGGTTGCTTGAGACCTTATATTCATTCATCCACAGTACATAGATGCTGACAGACAGGTTTCGGACCGGTGGCCCTTAATTCTAAAAGTCACCTCCAGGGTCAACATTTTTGTTCTTTCCCTAATGAGTCATTTTCTTGGCCCTGGGGCTGCCCCACCCCGGACCCGCTGGTATAGGTCAGTGACCCATTATGGGTTCAGATGCTTGCTCAGCAGAGTCCGAACTGGGAAGAAGGAGTGGCCTCCAGTGTTCCTTGATCTCTCTCAACTCCGAACCCCTGGCGTTCCCTTAAATAGCTCAATCAGTGCCTTTGGTCACTCAGCGTCTGTCTGACCCGAACGGACGGCAGTGTGGCTTAGGCTGGTCTCTCCATGGCACCTGGGCAGGTGAGCGCTCGGAAAGGCGCCCTCAGTGCTGCTGTCCTCAGTGCCAACCTTGACTCCAGAGGAGACTGGTGGAGGGAAGGGTCGCGACGCCGCTGGGACCCCAACTCCCCTCCCCGCTTCCCAACAGCCACACTGGGAGGTGTGGCCACTACTGCCACGGATGGAGGCCTCGGGGAGCCCCCCGGCCGGGGAGGCAGAACCTTAGATAAAAGGCTGCTGCTTTCTCTCCTGGCCTCGGCAGCTCACCTGACGCAGGTGAAAATGCCATGAGCCCCCGCCTTGGGATGGAGGGAGCTGGAAGGGGGCAGGAGCCCTCGGGAACACATCCTCAGGGAGACCACCTCAGGGCAGCCTCAGCTCTCTCCCCACCTCTTGGGAGACGCCTCCTGCCATTTGTAGCGTTAACTCGGCACTCACACCCTTCGGGTGGCCCCTGGCGATCTGGGGACACACGGTCAGACTCCAAGACGGAGCGTGGGACGACTGAGGGGGTGACAGCGGGGAAGGGGACGGGTCCTCCAGGGACACTGCACACTCATGACAGGCTCCCTGGAGACTGGCTGCTACCAGTTCGTGTATTTCTGCCTTGTCTCTCCTGCTAGATCATAAACAGTGTGAAAACAGGGACCATGACAATTTTTTTCTTGTAGTCCATCGGGTTCTTAAATGGAGCTGAATGCGTGTTCATTGTTTTAACTGTCTTTATGAACTACCCCCAAATCGCATACAGTTAAGACCCCCAAGGCAATAGGATCGGTACCTACCAGGGGTCGAAGGTCAGGATGCGAGAGCATGTAGCCATTGTTGGTGTTCAAAAAGGCATAGCCGTGCACCCCGAGCTAGGAAGACAGGGATGGAGGGGGTCAGAGGGTATTTGTGCAGGAGGACGGGGGCCGGGCAGGGGGCGGGGCCACGGGCGGGAAGACCGCCTCTCAGCCCCGTTTCTCGGCCGCGAGTGTGAACGAGCTGGGCAGCTTCCAGCCGCTCACTCTGAATTCTGCGCCAGATGCTACAGTTGGCAGTGACCATAACAACGCACGTCACCACCTGCGTCCTTCCCGCCACTGCTCTGGGGCTTTGATTACCCAACCTCGCTCCTCCCCGGATGGCGCTACGTGGCCGGCAGGAGGACCAGGACGGGACAGAGGTGCCGAAGGCCACAGAGCACGTCACAGCTGCTGTGACCAAGCGTCCCAGGGGCCCAAGTTTTGGTTCCCCTGCTCTGTGCCCAAACGTCTCTAAGGGTGGGATGTCCGGGGGTGGGATGTGGGGGGCAGGATGGGATGTCTGGAGGTGGGGTGTCTGGGAGGGGGATGTGGGGGGCAGGATGGGGGGATGATGTCCGGGGGGTGGGGTATCTGGGGAGGGGGAATAGGCCGGGGCTGTGACATCGGGGCGGTGGTGAGGGGGGGCCGCAGGCCCCGTCCCAGCTGTGGGCTTGGCTGCACTGCCTGCAGGGAGCCTCCAGAGCCTGGCGGGGTGGCTCCCGGGGGGCCTGTGACCCTACCTGGGGGCTTGATCCAGGCTCACCTTGTACTGGGGCGCCAGCTTCATCAGCTCTCTCAGGGCCACATCAGAGCCCACCACACCCAGGAGGATGCCGTGGGATCGCTGGAAGGAAATGCCAGCTTCAGGGGGGGACCAGGCTTCCCATGCACGAGGCCAAACTGAACCCACAGCCTTTCCAGAGCCGGAAGAGGAAGCCACTTGGACCTAAGGTAGTCTTTGCTCTGCAGTTAGATTTTAGGCAGAGCTCCCTGGAATAAAAATCTAGAACCTACTAGAAGAGGCCCCAGGAGTAATCTCAGCCACTGGGAAGATTAATGTCCAGTATTAATATTTAAGTTGTAGTATTCAAATGAAATACAAAGTTGAATGAAATATGAACTTTCATAGCAGAGGCTTAAGTACTGGGACCCAAGGGCCCCTCATCTAGGGGGGCCCTGAAACACCCAGGGCCCACGAGGAGATATTCCCTGGCCAGGTGGAGGATGCACGGCTGTCACATTCCCCCACCAGAGCCTCTACGAACAAGCCAGGGCCTGCCCATGCTGGCAGGTTCAGTGCGCCCTTGCTGGAAGCCTGGCAGGTGACCCCTCTGGCCCTGATCCCCAAGCCAGGGTCCCAAGTCCAGAGCAGCGAGTCAGCGCCAGGCTGGATGAACAGAATCACGGGGCAGCTTCGGGAAGGGCGGACCCTGCCCCATCCCCTCCCGACCCAGAGATTCCGACGTGGCTGCTTGGGCACAGGGCCTGGAACCTGAACTTACGCCCTCCCAAGGCGGCTCTGATGCCGCGTCAAGAACCGCAGGCCTAAGGACGCCAGGCAGCGGCCGGAGCTCTAAGCTGGGCAGCCGCTCACGAGCACCCACTTACTGTCTCGTTCTTCTTGCTGAAGACAGGCACGGCCACGGTGGTCAGCAGCGCCAGGCTCTGCGCCTGCGGGTAGAGAGCCGTCAGGGGCGACGAGCGAAGGGCAGTGCCCACAGACTGGGGACCCAAGTCACCACTTCAACCACAACTCAGGGGCGCCTTCCAAGGGGAGGAAGAAACCCCCAAGGAGGCTTCCCTTCTCTGCATGAAGACAGCTGGGGGAAAGGCTGGAGGGGGGAGGCTGGACAGGGGACCGGGCTGACGTCACTTAGCGAATGAAGCCCTAAGCCGGAGCGGGTCCCAGAGCCCCCGAGTATGCGGCCCAGCCCCTGAGCACGCTCACCCAGGCCTCTGGTCTCAGCCATGCCAAGGATGAGGGTGCACCCATGGGACCAGCCCATCTGTATATGAGCCCAGAAACAAAGGCTCAGACAGTAAGAGGACAGGCTGAGGAGTCAACAGGGGACAAGTTCTGGTCACTGAGATGCCAGATTAAGTGTCAGGTAAGACCCCCTGGACATTTCTCTTAAAGGTGGGGTGTGCCCCCCTCCCTTCCTCCACCTGAAGCCTAGAATTCGGCCGCAGTCGTCCTGAGCCCCACTAGCCGCTTGGACTACGTGGACCCCAGGGATGGCAGGGGGCAGGGGGCAGCGGGAAGGGGCCAGGGGGCTCGTCATCCACCTCTAGGCTTCTTTTACGTGAGGGGGAAACACACTCCTCTCCTATCGAAGCCACTATCTCCAGATCTCTCTTAATCCCAGCCTGCTACGACGCTGCTGGAGCAGGGGTCTGCGTCTGTGTTGGGTTTGAGGAGTGTCAGGAAGGTCCCCTTCCCCGACATCTCAGCTGACTGTCTACCTTCCATGTCTGGTCCTGCATGGGGGCGAACTACAGGAGGTCTTCTTGGAAACTCGGGCCCCGAGGGAGGCCACCAGTTAAGCTGTAGTGTCCTGAACCACTGGTTGGTCCCCTTTCTTCCCAGAGCAGGTGAGGATGATGGGAAAAGGGAGGGATGAGTCTGGAGCAGACGGCTCTGTCCACGGGGGCGGCCCTGGGGGGGCGTCTGCTCCCGGGGCTCCCGGGCCAAGATGTCGCTCCCCCAGTGTCTCCCCAGGAAGTGCTCTGCCCACCCCACTCCCAACCCAGGAGTCACCGCTCACTCCCTGGGGGCCCCACCTTGCTGTCCATGTAGGCTTCCGTCCAGGTGATGTCATGGTCGTGGTTGATGACCATGGGCCGGCTGAGCACGTGCAGGTATTCCATCACGTTCTCCTGGGCATCCGCCAGCGTGGAGATCTGCGTGTAGTAGCCTGTGGAGGGGCGGGGGCGTACGGCTGTGGATGTAGGGCCTGCACACCCCCAGCCGCCGACGGCTCTCGGCCGGGCCCCTGGCTGGGAGCTGCCCTGGGCCGCTAGGCACCACTTTTCCCAAGGCTGCCCTCTCCCGGGGCAGCCGGAGGCCAGTGGTGCTGCGGGGACATGAAGGCCTGGCCCTGCCTGGACTTGGGAGAACCTTGAGGTCCCCCCAGCCCAAGCACCAGCGCTGTACCAGGAGCAGCAGGGCCTCAACTCAGGGCGCGAGGCCACTCCTCACTCCCCGCAGGGCTGTCCTCAGGGGTGCCTGCAGGCAGCTCTGTCCCGGGTCTGTTTTCTGAGAGCCCCACCTCCTCGTTTCCCTGACTGCTGTCGTCCCTCAGTTACGGGGAGGGGGCTGCAGCCGAGGCGGTATTTAAAAGAGCAAATGCCTTACAAGGCTGTGATGATTTATCACGTGACCGCTCGTCACCTCCCACGGGACACTGTCGCCAGCTCTGGGGAATGGGACAGCTTTCATTCCCAGGGTGCCTCTTGTCTCGGACCCTTTGACCATGCTCTTCCGTCGGCCCAGAACACCCTTCCCCGCTCTCTGCATCTGACTCACTCCTACCACTTCTTTCTGTCTCACCTTAGAACCCCGTCCTTCAGGAGGCCCGCCTGGACCCCCCGAACGCGGGAGGGCTCTCCCCTCGCCCAGCACCCTGGGCAGCCTGTGCCCCTCTGCCCCTCAGCGCGGTGCAGATGGTCCCGTCACGGCTGCTCAGGGTGCGCCGCCCCGACTGGACCGGGCCTTCCTGACCACGTCGACCCCCTAGGGCCGGGAGCGCCAGCAGTCCCCAGCAGGCACTCGGACGTCCTGCTGGGATCGAGGAGCCCGAGTCGGCACCTCGAGGCCCGGGTCTTGGGTTCTGGCCAGAGACAGACGAGGGCTGCCACACACAAAACATTAATCTAAAGAAAATGACGGCCTCTGCCTTTTGTCTGGAGCAGAAACAGAGCACACGGGCTTCATCTGCAGCCGCAGGAACGGAGGCTGGACATCAGAGACGACTGACATTGAAAGGTCGGGCCCATGTCTACATGGTTTTCCGTGTGGCGGTTTGGATAAGGCTTATTTGAAGAGACAGCCGAACTGGAGTCACCACCTCCAGGCGCGCTGCGGGAGGTGTCATGGGGGTGAGAGCCCCGCAGGGAGCAGTCGACATGGGTCTTGCTTTGTCTCAGCGGGAAGGGGGCGGATGCTGGCACCTTTGCTCTGGGCCCCTTGTGGGAGGCCCGGCTCAGCACCTGCGGGGTCCGGGGATGCCCTCCCACCTGCACTCAGCTGAGGCCGCCGGACGCCCTGCCTCACGTGGCGTCACCCACCTTTGTTGTTGCACGCGATCCACTTCAAGCGGTCGGCAAAACTTACTTCCTTCCCGATCAGGTAAGTGAAGACCCGGACCTGGTGGACGAGACACGGCGGACTCAGCAGGTCCCGGCCGCGAGGGGCCTGACCGTGTCTGCGTCTGAATCTGGGGCCGGGTCTCTGGATTCTGCACTTTCACCCCTTTGCGTCAGGAAGGGCTCGGGGAGCGATGCCCGCCCGGCATGGAGGCTTGCCCGGCGGGGCTCACAGCCGGCAGTCTTCCGTCTCTACCGTGCCCTCGCTCGGGGCCTCTGGGGTCACCCTGATGTGGGAACATCATCCTGGGGCTCACGGGGTGGGGCGCGTGGACACGGCAGAAGGAGGCGCTCCCCCGGCCCCCGGCCCCCCGCCCAGGGAGGAACCTTGCGGTCCGGCCAGTTGTATTTCTCCAGCACTGGCTCGTACTCCTCCACGGCCCCATCGGTGATCAGCATGATGGCCTGGTTGCACAGGCTTCCTTGCCCGGCCTCTTGGAACTGCGGGGAAGACGTGGCCGTGACTCCCCATCTCCCCTCACCGCCCCGGCGCCCCTGCTCCGCCAGCTGCCGTACCTGCTGCAGGATCTGGAAGGCCTCACTGAGGGCTTGGCCCACGGCCCCCACGCCTTTGACCATCAGCTTGTCCACCAGCTGTTTGAAGTGCTGTCCCGGGTAAGAGGACAGGGGCGGGTCAGCCGGTCATGGACCAGGGAACCTTCCCCTTTGGTCGTACTTTCAGAGGCTGCGCAGAGCTATTTGCCCAGCAGAACGAGATTGCAGGACCCATCCCCTACTTTCACGGCTGGACCCCTGCAGCGGGTGTTTCTCACATGCCCCCAGGATAAGCCGAGAGGGTGTGAGTGGCCGGCTGCAAGGCCACCCTCACCACTGGATGGAGGTGCTGGCCCAGCGCCAGGTACACTCACCTCTCGGTTGTCCCGATCCGCCTGGACCAGGATCCCTTTAAAACAAGGCTCGATGTAGTGGATGTAGTCGTTGTACTGCAAAGGGCAGAACACACAGGATCAGTTTGGAAAGTCAGGGCCCCGTGACGGAGCTCGCAACTCACGGCGGGCCAGGGGTGGGGTCACCCGGGCCCCTGTGTAATATGATCTTGGGGGACCCCAGGTTTGTGGCAATTTTCTCTGAGTAGAGGGGAGGGAACAGTAGGGCCTTAACTCTAAACATTCTCCCTCAAATCCCGGCCCTTGGCATCTTCCCAGGAGGCCAGCTGGGTGCCGTCCATCCCTGGGGCTCACGGAGACCAGGAGTTACCTAACTCTCCTCTCCCGTTGCCTTCTGTTTGTCCCCCCGCTTCATCACCTTTTGGGGGCAGGTGGAGCGACCCTCAGGAGAGTTGCTGTGAAAGCAGGACCAGGGGCTGCTGGCCCCTCCTCCCGACCTGCCTGGATTTGGGGAGGAAGGAAGTAGGACCCTGGGATCACCCATCCTGCAGATGGAGGAGGCTCTTCCCTCGGTGGCGCCCGGCAAGGGCACACAGGCGGGGCTGAGTTAGGGATCTACTCAGATAACCCCACATCTGGACTGGACCCCAGGCTCGTCTGAGAACCTGAGTAAATCTACCAACTCTGAGAAATGGACGTACGCGTTCCCCACGTAATTTCAGAAACCGTGGACCCCTGGAAGCCTGTCTTGGGTGGGGAGCCCCAGCTTCAGGGGACAGGGTCCTTCAGAGCACGAAGCGTCAGGTGACCGTAAGTACAGGTCATTCTGGTGCAGGCAGAGGACGGGTCTCCTGGAACGGGAAGGCGAGTTTACCGAGATGACGTTCACGAAGTCGTTTTCCCCCAGCGTGTCCAGGATGGTGGAGGCCGTGTGCTTGGCGATGGTCATCCGCATCCCCTTCATGCTGCCGCTCGTGTCCACCAGGATCACGATGTCCTTCGGGGACGTGGCGGCTTGTATGTACCTTTAGCAGAAAGGAAGGGACAGGCCGACGGTGGGAGAGCCGGAGCCAAAACCGCCAACCGACCGGGTCTCCCTGATTTCCATTCAGACTCTGGCTCAAAGTTCAGGTCAACGCCCAGGGTTTCTCAGGCCCGGAACCACTCCGTTCTGAAGCCGCTTCGGGTGCAGTGGTTGGGACTGTGCCCATCGAATGGTCAAGTGGTCACGGTGACCCTTGTCCTCTTTGTTTCGGGCCAGCCCTGGTCCCGGGGTGCTGGCCGTGGGAAGGGAGGGAGCTGGATGGCCCCTCAGACTGGGTTACAGATCTGCCAGAGGGGGGGTGAGGAAGGAGGGGAGAGCCTGGCTGAGGGTTGGTGCGAAGACAGCTCAGAGCCCTGGGAGGAGGTCTGGGGCGGGGAGGACAGATGTGGTCAGGGCTGGAGCAGAGCAGCTGTAGGGGGACGGGGTGGGCGGAGAGGGATGCAGAAGGACACCTTTCTTCTCCTGTGCTGGATTAGTTCTACACACCTGCGGCCCTGGGGTGGGCTCGGGGCAGGCCCTGGAGGAGAACCCAAGGCAAAACCCGAGGCTACAGAAAGTTGCGGGCCCCAGAGGCCTCGGCCCGGGGACGCTTACCAGCCGCGGTTCCGGCAGTCGAAGGTGATGACTCCGCTCTCATCAGGTGTCCATTTGATGCCTGGAAAAGAAAGTCTGGTTTTTTTCGCTAGCTCGGAGAGGCTGCTCCAGCGCTTCTGGCTGGGTGCTGACACCCCGCGTGGCCAGGACCCCCAGGGCAGTAGGTCAGCCCCTGTGAACTGAGGCTGCAGCACGGAGGGAGGCCGGCTCTTGGAGGGACACTCACCTCCCAGCGGCCCCAATCCAGGGTCGGGTTCATTTCATAGGTAGGACCCCGCCCCCCCGCCCAGCCATGTGGTTCCTGGGACTCATCGGTGAGGCTAAACTTCCCATCAACCTAGACGGGGAGGCCCAGGGGTGTGCCTTGTATTTAGCGTCATTGCCGCCCAGCAGAGCGTGGACAGAGCGGGCGAGCCAGGGCTCCGAGCTGCAGCCCACCTGCCTCCAGGCAGGATCCGCTGCTGGTGCCCACGCCCTTCCTGGTAGCTGCGGGGGGAGGTGATCTGGCTACGAGACTAAGCTCCTCAAGGTCAGGCCCTCCCGGTGCCCGGCGGGTCTGCAGGGACCCCCGGTACAGCAACCGAGATGGGCAGCTGAGGCGGAAGTGCTTGGCTCTGAACCAAAACCTTAGAAGAGGGCTTTGGTGGTCCCGGGTGGGGTGCCCTCAGCCCCGAGCAGACACAGAGGTCAGCCCTCTCGAGGGAAGCTTTCCCAAGTCGGGCCTCGCAAGCCAAGGCCACCACGTGCGTTAGAAACGGGCCCCTGTGGGTGAGAGGCCGCCGAGGCAGGAGCCATGGGGTGCGTCCTCCCAGGACGACGGGCGCTGCTGAGACGGCAGACGAGAGCGTGGCCATTGTGGGAAAGGACCGAGGGGCGGCCTCGGGCAAGAGGGTCCGCAGGCCCCGTGAAGCAAAGCGCTCGGTGAACGGAGACCCACAGGAGTAGGCGATGAGCTCTGTCTCTGCTCCACTGATGTCAGTACGTGGTTTGCAAAGGACAAAGCGGGCGATAAGCCCCCACCTAGCAGAGTCACCGAACCCCCAGTTCCCTGAGAGACACAGAGAAGGGCCTGCGCACGTTCCTAAGTCGTTTCTGCAGGAGGCAGACACCACCGCTGAAAACTGCTGACCGCAGGCACACGGACCCCAGACTGGCTGAAACCAGGCGGATGAGGCTCGAAACCTCACTTTGATGGCAACCAATCCGAGAATTGCGCACGAGCTGATCAGGCTCCTGCACCCCTCCCCGACACGGCCTTTAACCCCTTCCCTAGAAGTCCGCAGGGAGCTGGAGCCCTTGCCCTCCTCCTCCCGGGTGCACCGGCTCTCCTTTCGATAAAAAAGCTTTGCTCGCCTAGCAGTCTTATGGGAGTGATGTTCATTTCTATGGTCTTGCTTTCCCAGAATCTAGAGAGAGCGCCCGGGAACACAAACAAGGGATGTTTGTATCAAATAACAGTGAGAGTATCTAATTTGCGGGGATAAAAACAGGGAAACATTCGATGAAAATAAATCAGGGTGGGGAGGCGGAGGTGCAAGTGGGAGAGTTCTAAAGTCCTTTTTTGACTGCAAGGAGGGTGAAAATATTATTTTAATTGTTATATCTCATGTTAAAAATGCTTGATAAAATAGCAGGGCTAATTACTAAAAGAATGGGAAAAGAGGAATAAGTTCCAAACTGACAGAAAAAAGAGAAGTAAGGGGGTAGGGGAGATTTATCAAAAAAGATAAATCCTTAAAAAAGACAAAAAAGAAGAAAAAAGGAAACATAAAACTAGAGGGACGAGTAAAAATTTAAAAAAATAAGATAATAGCATGTCCGAATATATCAACATCATACATGGAAATGTGCTTAACTTGCGAAACGGTAAAAGAGGTTGTCAGTTTGCATAAAAATTAAAAAGCTATAAGCTATTTTCAAGAGATACGGCTAAAACAAAATGACATAGAAGATTGGAAGTAAAAGGATGTAAAATATATATATATCTATATCTCTGGCAAATACCAACTGAGAGCACACTGGTATCACTCTATGAATATCAGACAAAACAGACTTAAAATAAAAAGTGTCATAAGGGCTAATAAGGGTCAAGCAGACATAAAATCAGCAAAGACGTAGAAAATCTAAACAATGCGATTAACAAGCCTGATCTAATGACGTAAGCAGAATTTTTCATCCAACAATTAAAGCACACATATTCTGCTCGAGCACACATAGAATATTTACAAAACTTGATGACATACTAGGCTATTCAACTAAATCCCAGCTAATTTCATATAATCAGTACCACATACACTGTGTCCTCTGACTGCAAAGCAACCGAACTAGGAATTTATAATAAAAAGATAAATATAAAATCCCTATGTATTTGGAAATTTTAAAAGCACACTGTTAAATAACTGAAAGATCAAAGAAGAAATCACAGGGGAATACAAAAAATATTTAGAAGCAAACAATAACTAAAACACTACCCTGACACCAGAAAGCACAGGCAATAACTTCTGTGTATCAAAGGACACAGTCAACAGAGTGCAAAGGGAACCCATAGAATGGGAGGAAACATCCAGAATGTATAGAGAACTCCTGCGACTCAGCAACAACAGTGACAACCTCGTTTAAAAATGGGCAAGTTTTGTGTTTGCACACAAGCTGACGGCTCTGGAAGCCCTGAGGTGGCGGGATTTCCACCCTGGGGAAGGCTTGAGGGACATGGGCCTTGTCTTCAAGCATTTGAAGGGCTTTCCATGGAAGAGGGATGAACTTGTTCATCAAGACTCCAGAGAACAGAAAAAGAACCAAATGGCTTGTTGTGGATTTGGGCAGAGACAAGAGGTACCACTGAGGGAACCGGTGAGCCCTGAGGTCGCTTCGTACTCCTCCTAAGAGAGGCCCAGGGGACACACATGGCTGTCCTCAGGACCCTTTGAGACAGGCTGGGACCTGGCACCTGGGACCCGTTGCTGCAGTGCTTGCACCTGGACAGACATCTCCTCCAGCAACAGAATACAAAGAAACTATGAGGGACTAAAAATAACTGTGTGCCTGCAGAGCTGGGGCAAATTATGGACAACATGATACAAAAAGACCAAAAAAACCCAACTGCCACTTCTGAAGGGCCGGGAGCAAAAGCAGGGTACTGGGCATGCCCCCTGCACTCAACACCAGAAAGGGGTGGGCAAAACACCTAAGCCACCGCTCCAGCCGGACCCCTGGACACACCCCTACCCTCACCCCATATAAGGAACCAGCTCGCCCCGCCCCTATACCCCCCAGGGAGTGAGCAAGGGAACGTGTTGTTTGTTCTCACTCTCCCTGAGCAGCAGGGGCTCCAGTAAAGCCTTGCCTGAATTTCTTGTCTGGCCTCTTATCAATTTCTATTGACTGGGGAAGGCCAAGAACCCTGGCCAGTAACACCTTCCGGTTCCTATCTCAGAAAACAGGGCAATATTAAGGCTTTCTGGACAGGGGCCTAAAATAAGAAGAGTGGGCATGAGCTGCGGTGGTGAATTATTTTAAATGAGAAATAAAAGAAGGCAGAGCTCTTGGAGGCCCCGTGGAAGGGACTTCTGTTTTCTGTTCGTTGGTAGACAAGGGAGCTTTCCCCGCTGCCTGCTGGGTTGGCCGCTAGCCTGTGACACTTCCTTCCCTGCTGCTGAATGAGTGACTTTGCCCCCTTTCTCCAGTGAGGATGCAGCGTTCTGAAGATCGGACTTGCTTTGCCCTCCTTTCCACCTCCCACGTGCT